>NC_086247.1:126048022-126357364 GCF_021018805.1 Prinia subflava
ATTTTATCCACACCTTGTCTCAAATGTAAAAATCCCTTTTGCTGAATTTCAGCCAGCGCTAGACAGCTTTCGATATAACAAAGTTTGACAGCCTTCCTGTATCCCATAGCAGTAAGACCAGAAAACCTTTGCTGTATTTCTTCTTTAAGCTAACAGCAGCAGCAGTGAAATGTATTCCTGCCTCTGCTTCTTTGATAGAAAACAATTCTAAAAATTAAAAAGATAAATTAAAAAAATCAACACCACGTATTTATGTAATATGAGCTTGACTATAGTTCATTTCCCTCTTACTAGATATCACAGTCACAGAATCATTTAGGTTGTAAAAGACTTCCAACAGCATCAAGTCCAACTTTTGACCAATCACCACCTTGTCAATCAGGCCATAACACACTGTTATGTGTTTTCCCAGCTCATGCTTTCCCTTTCTCTCCCAAGAGTTTACATTTTTAGAATTTGTTTTTGCCTCTTTCTCTGATATTTTTTGGTTCTTTTCAGTCAGTTTTAGATCTATTCAGAGAGTATATTATTTAATGAATTTGAAAATTACTGTATTTGAATATGTAAATTAATAATTTTTGGCCAGTGAAAAATTCCAAAGTCCAACAATGGTTGGGTTTTTTTTGATTCACTTTTAAGATCTATAAAACACAGGCTGAACAAGTAAACAAAAAAACTCAAAACACATCTACACAACTCTTCTCCCAATTCTCACAGCACTTTGTACATTAGATGCCACTCTGCTCTTCTCTGGCAGAGAACTGCAGTTAAGCTTTGAAAACAAGTTGTATCTTTTTCATTTGAGATTGGAAAAGGCACTACACATATATAATGGCATGAATTAAGTAAGACAGGAGAGGAAATTAAAGTTTACAATTAGGATTTTGTCCTGTGAGCTTGACCATTAAGTACAGTAAGCTATAACTTAGAAGGAAATATTTAAAAACAATGTATGCTCAAAATACAGATGTTTTGCTATATTGTTGTTTTCCTTGCAGGGTTCTCATTTTTTATAAGATTAATCTTTTTGGCAGAAAAAAAAATTCTTCATTTTATGTTTTGTGCCTCTGTTCACCCAGTCATATAAATATTTCTGCTATTAGCCAACATTTATGACATTCCAGCTCACTTGAAAAACCGAACTTGAATTTCCACATTTTTCTCAATGAAACAGTGTTATGTTTTTCCAAATTTTGTTCTAAGCGTAGTTTGTATACTCATTATAGTTCTGATCTAAAATGAAAATAAATATTTATTTCATTAGGTACTTGTGAATATGAAATGGAAATGTAGTGTCTAAATGACTTTCTGATAAATAAAGGAGTAAGGATGGATGGAGGGAGTGAGGATGAAGGGAATAAGTGAAGATTTAGCTGTCTCTAAAATTTATAAAGATCAGATATTTTAGATAAGGCAGTTAGCATTTAGTTTTCTGTATAGAATTATCCCACTCTTCTACTTGTTTATTTGTAATATTTTAATGAGAATATATGGAGAGGAATCATACTGCAGAGATTTTAAATGTAAGAGAGATTTCACTGGAAGAGAAAAAAATCTTGCTTCAAAACCCCTTTTCATTTTTTATTTTTACTAGAATTTGATCATGATTAATTTAATGCAAGGAATATAAAATCTCACAACTCATTGGGAAGAAGAGCAGAATTAACTTGAAGCTGGAGTGACTTTGCACAGCTTAGGCTCACAGTGGGTTCCCATGCAGAGTGGTCTTAAACTTTTGGGAGAACCAGCCCCACGCCTGCGGGATCCCTTCCCCGCTCACCGGGCCCTGGAGATGGATCCTGGAACTCCCCAGGCAGGGAAAGGCACAGATTCTTCCCAACTGTTAGCCGACCTCCCCACCTAGTGGCAATGCAGTGGAAGGGTTCAGGCTAACGCCTGGAATTAAATCCCTGGGTTAAACAGTTATGAAGCACAAATGCTCCGTAATGCTGTGCTAGAATTAGGGCCCCGTAATTGCACAGTCTGCACTTCAGCACAGGTAACCCCTCCAAAAAAGTACCACATCTCAATGAAATCAGAGTTCACATATTGTCTGGCCCTTCTCTGTCCTTGATGTTTTTGACAGGTACTAATAGTTCATATTTATTCCCTACAAAAACCAACAAAGCTACTTGACATTCACTTATATTCCCTAATTTAAATCCAGATGACAGAGCCTGGACAATTTACGCATCCAAAAGAATGGGGTCATAATGTCAAACAATGCTTTGCAGTGAGCAACACCAAAGAAGGTATCATATTTTTACATAACAGTCTTCAGACCCAACCAAGTCCTTATGGAGAAAACACTCTAAGCCCTGCATCACACATTAATCAACTTAGAGCTGGATTTGGTGCATCATACCAACATTTGGCCTTATCACTATGGCCAGTAACCTCTACCCACCGAGAACAGCTGTAATACTAACAGATATTTTTTGATTTATCTTGCTCAGCTGGTTAGCCGAGATAAAACTTCATGGCCTGAAATTTTTATCTTCCCTGCTGCTTAAGAACTGAGAATCACTGCTCACATCACTGATCATGATACAGTTAGATGGACTTGATATTAAAGAAGATACCATAGCCTCACACTTACAATTCTAAACAAAGAAATCCACGATGATTCCCTGATATTTTGGTTGTGGTCAAGCCTAAATTTAAGAGGAAGTATAAACTTTCCCCTAAGTTCCAAAGGTTTCCATCCATCTCACAAATGTGTAGGCTCCATTTTCTATTGTTTTCTTGACTGATTGTTGCTGCTTCAGTCTTCAAAGGGTCTGAAGAGTTGCCTAGTTGCCTCTACAAATGCCATGTATTTTCTATGGGGCTGGCTTTGGATAGTGTGCACCACAGAGGCATGTGCTCTGAAGCCTTCTTTTCCAAAACTGGTTTGTAGTGATACAGAACTCAAATTTCATAACAGTTTCAAAATTATCTCTCCTGTTTTTGCAAGAGGGAGCAACCGAAACGATGGCTCAACAGATGTGCTAAAGGTTAGCCAGTAATAGCATATCTTAATAAATAAGAGAAAGAAAAACACTGGAAGCGAGGAGAATCACCTCCCTAACATTTTGTTATTTGGGATTTCAGACATCCACCTTTCCTTTTTTCCACTGGATCCTCAAATTTAGTCTGAAGAGATTTTTCTATTAATACCGTTGCACTTCATTGTGACTATCAAAAGAAAGTCCTCATTCTCATGATTGTGAGGTATGCAGGCTTAGCTGAAAAGCCTGAAATCCCCAAGAACAAGAGGACATCTATCCTGAAAATAGATCATCAGAAAAAAAAATCTGCAATGAAAGTGGACATTCCAGGGTTTATTTCGGTTTATTTTTGTTTACTGATTGAACTTTCAAAAGGTTTTTCTGAGATGTTTTAACACTTGTGCGTTCATCCACCTTTGACCAGTAATGCTGGTAACCTCCTGGTGTCAGTATGGCTCTACTGCAATTCAATTCCCTTTGCAAAGCCCTGAACAGAGATGGAAAACTCCATGTATGAGTACAACAGCTAAATACACTGGTTAGAGGCTGGGATGTCAGTGTCCTAGAGGAGCTACCTAGCAGCATAAAGCAAATTGTTTCCTTGCACACAGATCCTTTGCAAAATTTCTTATTCTAGCTACACTCTACTATTGCCACCGTTCTGCTTATGAAGGGGATACCTTGATAACATTTTCTGCACAATATAACCAGTAGTAGGCATGCAATTATTCCAGAAAAAAATAGTTATTTGCCACTCTATTTATGTCACTTACTGTACAAAAATGCAAACAACAGTAAAACAAATGTTTGCATCCACCCCATGCCAGCTATCACTCTTCATGCTCCTTCACCCCAGAGCTCATTAGTCAAAAGCAGCAGCAGGTGAATCAAGTTGTCCTGAGGTACTGCTTTTCTTTCACTCAGAAGCAACTTGCATCAAATTATGAGTCTCACTCATCAGTCACTTCCTAAACTGTGATCATTTTTGCCCAAACATCAATCCAGCGGCGCAGAAAAGACAGGACAGCATGACAGCTTTTTCTTATGTATATAAAAGCTGACTTTAATTCTCCTATAATCTGCCACAATACCAGATTTCTACTTAACCTGTTAGCAAGGGAATATGCCAGAGTGTTCTCTCTTCTGTTATTTCATCTTGTCCCTCTCTCTAGCAAAATGATAGACAGAATTTCCCTCTCTCTTTACAGCAAATTAAGAAGCAAATGAAAGAGAATTGGTGTGTTGTTCTTACACATTAATTAGAAGGGGTAAGAACAAATATTTCTATGTGAAAAAGCAGATAGATTTATGGAAAGTAAAGAGGAATACTGAATCCTGAGAAAAAGTTTTTCTAATAATGGAGGGAAAGAACAAAAGTTGTCTTCCTTGAAACCCTGAAGCCACCCTCAATCCAGAACTCCCACCAGCTTTCCCAGGCCTGTTTTCTCATTTATCCTCTTCCTCCAAAGTATCACAATACCAAATTTTCCTACAATACTGAGACACATTAAATAAGTTTTGGGACAGCCAACTGGAATGGGAACATCTTGTGCTTATGTTTCATTGGCACAAATTAATTTTAAGATAAACATTATTCTTACAGGTGTTGGAGTAGGGTTAAATTTTCAGACATTCCATACAATGGATCAGACTGTAAAAAACTTTAAGCTCCTTTTAAGATAGGAGCATAGCAGGCAAGGCTTAGTCAAACTTCTGTGGTAATGAGTCTACTACTTCTGAATATTAACAAGTCCCTCTTTCTTATACTGCAGCACTACACCATGAATGTGCCAACACAAAAACTTTCTGAGGTGTTTCTACATTGCTTTCCATGAAACAATGGTTTTAAATCCTCTTTGCATAACTCTCAGAATCTGCTTATCAAAATTCCATAGAAATATAGTTTTAATTCTGAATAGCGACTCCTAGGCTGATGTGTCCTGTTTCATGGGGAGGAACAGTGGAGAACACTGGGAAAAATAAGATGTCTTTTGGCTTTAAAACAAGCTTAGGACTACTTTAAATACAGCAAATGGATAATGTGTTTGCTCTCAGGAGCACTGTGTACAAATAAGTCTTGTTCTAAGTTTAGTTGTATCTCAATATTTTTAACCATCATACCTGTAGAATGATTTTAATTGATTCCTAAGCATTTTATAGAGAACAGTATGGGGAACAGTTCTGGGTTGGTTTCTTAGTTTTATTACCAAGAAAACAGATAACATTTTGACATTTAACAAGCCAGCCAAGGACTTTTGCTGATATAACCCTGTCCTGGTTAGGACAAACCTGTTGATGGCTTTATCACAGGGATCGTGATATACTGAGATGAACTTCCGTAACAAAATATTGTTTTTGATAGATCAGTTTTCCAAAGAGGCTTTAACAATAGGTTTGGCAATACACTTACACAGCAGGAAGTTGTCTGACTACCAGAAGATCCAGAGTTTGGAATTATTTTTTGCCCTCCTTTGAAGTAAAATTGTAGTAGGTGGTTCACTGAAGCATTAACATTGTCTTAGAAGTGACACAGAAATCTTGAATAAAACTATAGAGTAACTGGTACTTTCAAGTGAAGGATGCTGAAAGTTTCATGATAGTACTGTTGTAGTTGAATATGTTCATTTGGACTTCAAAACAAGTAAATCTCTTTTTCACCTCAAGTAATCCTACATGACTATATGGAATTTTCATTCCTACATAACTTAGTTAATCTGCTGGGATTTATGTCAAAATTGCTGAAGTTGATGTTACATAAAACATACCTTATATAGTAAAGTTCATGCTCACAAGTATAATGAAACTGAAGGAAAAAAAACGCAGCTGGAACCTCCAAATTTTTATGATCAAGGTTCATGCTGATTTTTAAAATAAGTAGTCTAAGAAACCCGAACCTAGCTTGTACAAACCCTCTCTCCATCAGCCTCTAAATTCTTATGAATGAAATAGAGACTGTGAGAGATTCTGACACAATCATCCATGCAGTGGGGTCACCTTTAGAATATTGTGTTGCCACCTCACATTTGTCACCTCAGTCTTTCCAGCTGTGAAAATCTGCTTTATGATACCCTTTAAGTTCATCAGTAGAAATACCAGCCTCAGTAGATACAGTTTCTAATACAATCTCATTCCAATCATATCTTGCTCCTAGCTCTCAGAAAAGTCAATATTTTTACATGGAGCCCATTGATAGGGATAAAATGTTTGGGAATCAAGTGTTTCACTCACTTTAATGTAATGGCTTATGTCAACAAAATGGTTCACTGTCACTACTGGACCTGAAATCTGATCTATTTTGTGGGTGTTAGCCTGGATAGAGTAAATAGATACAAAGAACACAGAGAGAAAATGCCTTTATATCAATAAAGGGTCTGTCTACAGAGATCTTTTAAACATCACTTTCCTATTTAACTTAAATTTTTTAATCTTTTTTGTTTTAGCTAATCCTAATGTTTAGCTTTGTAGGGTTCCTACAAAGAAGTCCCATGTGAGACTTTAAAGAGTTACTACCATTTCTAGGGAGTTTGGGATAAACTAGCATGCTTGTTGTAAAGTCATTTATTTCCTTCGAGAAAAATAAGAAAAAATATTTTAAAAAATGGTAAATAGAAAATAAGAAGATTCAAACATATGAAGGTATTCTCTGGTGTCAATGACCTGGTGTGGTCTGCAGTGTGAACTCTGCTGGAGGGACAGAACAGCACAGCCATGTTCATAAATAACAAATCTGCACTAATGTCAAGGCTGGTTGTTTTGACCCTCACTCAGCACTACTCTCTATCACAAGATGCTGCTTTGATTAGTTAACCTAAACCTATGGTTAAAGAGAAAAACCATGCATGCTCCTCTCATTAAAAAAAAAAAAAATCAAGAAACAGTGTGAGAATAAAGACACTATCATGTCAAGCATGGCATAACTCTCATACATCAGCTGTTCTTCAAAGTTTTTCTTCTTAAACTTGAAAAGTTTATCACCTAGTTCCTAATTTCAGTTTGATGGTAGTGATCCAGAGCTGAGAGGGATAAAAGCCCAGGGTGCTGTATGGTCCAAGAGATTGCAGAGGAACTAACCTTTTCAAACCAAAACTAAAGTCATGGCATAAGAAAATTTAAAAGATGTGAAAATGGAATTGTTTTTTCTGATACTTCTTTAAGTCTTATTTCCAGCACGCTACTTTTGGTCCGTTCAGTTCAAGTTCCCTGCTCCCCTTTGAAGCAGTTCCATCCATAGACTATAGTAATATAGTAGTACCTTAGTTTGAGCAAGCTCTGCTTTTTGTCTTGGACTTTTGCTGAGTTGTATAAACAACTTAGACTATGCTGGACTTCCCCTGGTTTGGAAATTAGGAGTGTGGACCGAAGCCATAAAGGCGAGGAGCCCCCATGTGAGCCTACAGACCTCCCAGACCTGTTTATGAGGACACTTGGGTCTGATGCAATTCCCAACAATGTCACCAGACTGGGGATGATTTATGAATCCTCAAGAATGCCATCTCCTCTGAAGTATGTTTCAGAAAGCCCAAGCATTTTTATTTTCAGGTATTTTGTTCAAAGTAAAAATGTCTCTTATAGTTTTTAAAAGGGGTATTTCCAGATTTCAAAGTTGAGGGATATGAAGATAATAGCTAAGTGCATTTTTATTCTTCCTATGATGTTCATCTATTTTAAGCATCAAAGCTGTAATGTAGCTGAAGGAAAAGTACATGCTACAGTAAAAATATTGGCTCTCAAAATGTGCAGTAGCTCTTTCCTCTCCTCTATAGACAGGGTTGCTATAAATAAAACATCTTTTGCCACTGCAGCACTTCTTCCAGTGTAAAGAACATTCACATGAAATTTTTACTGCGTCTTGGAAGGTGCAAAGCTCTGGCATAGTGTTCCAAATGAGTAATTTCATTATAATTAATCCACAAGGGATGTGCTTACTCAAGAACTGCTGGCCTTTTGATCTCAGAATATAACACTGTTGTACTATGGATGCCTCAAAGGCTACAGTGTTTAAATAATACAGACCTTATGTCTACTACCTCTTTAAAATCTCAGGATTTGAAAGGTCAGGATTGCAAAGTATTGGAATATATAAAAATAACCTAAATACTATCTAATAGTAAAGGGAATTTTATAATTGTATTCTAAAAATACATACCTGTGGGAATATATGAACTGATTTAAGGTTTTATTATTTAAATCAAGACATATTAGATATTTTGTAAAAATATGCATCTCCTTTCTGCAACCATGAGAAAATATTTTATTTGAAGAAGCTACACAGAAAACTGCAGTTATTGATTTGATGTTAATGTATTTATCCTCTTAAAAGTGTGGCTAATAGGTCCTTTAGAAATCTGGCCATAAAGCATATTATAGCAAATAGAATCACTGCTTCTAAGGCAGATAATTCTGAAGTTCAAGATTAGTAGAAGGAAAATTGTCCAGGTTGATTTAGCTGTTTTAAATTACTGAAATATTTTAGAATTCTAACAGGTTACAAAAAACCCCAAAACTCTATAGCCTCCTTTGTTAGTGTTGGGGTGTTTGTTTGCATTGTATCTTTCTGGAGAAAAGATGAGGCAAGTAAAATCCAAAGACGATTCTTCCAATGAGAGCTACTAAGTATCACAGAGCTTAGAAGTCTCCCAGCCTGAAAGTTTTTCAGAAGTGTATGCACAGACTTAGCTTTTGAATCTGTTGTGTTCTTTAGGGGACATCTGGATTTTATTGTTTTATTTACTTATTCTGGTTGATGGTTGTTGATGAACATGTTGAAGGGAACAAATGCTACTAGTCTCTAGCATACTGTATGCCCTTAAACACCAATATACTATTGAACACTAATGCACTATTAATGATGCTTTCTGGTTTTGATATATTAACATATTTCATCATGCTTTTTAAGATAAATAAGCTGCAGTAAACAGATACTTTTTAAGCAGACAGGAATACCAGAAGGTAACAATATCTCTAATTTTAAAAAAAATTGTACTGTGTCCCTTTTATTGAGATTCAGAAGTAACTATTATCAAAACTTATGATTTTTTTTTTTTTTTTTTTTTGAGAGGAAAACAAATATTTTTTGGCCCCTGCTTAGGGGAAAATGTGGAAAATATTTTATCTGTCAAGGGCAAATGAACAGTGCCAAGAAGAGATCATTTGCCTTCTCCTTTAGCCTTGAAACACTGGACAGTTTCTGAAATCTGTTGGGAGACACATCCCTGAGGGGACACAATGAACATCTGTCATGAGACACGAGGTATTTTGCCTCCTTGAGCTGAGGCATGGGTTGCTCTGTATGCCATATGTGCCTTTTTCCATACTGCCTGTACCTGCTTTACCCTGATTGCTCTTGCCCATATGCTGAAGGCATACATCACACTGGGCACAGCAAAAGCAATTAAATGCTTGGTATTCCCTTTGCCTCAGGTTTGGTACTTTGGTGCCAAGGGTTTGACTTGCACCCCACCTCTGCTCATCTATCTTCCAAGAGTGCTCTCAGTAGTTTAAAATTCAATCTATCTTGAATTATTCATGCTCAGTGCATCAGTGACTGCTATATAATTCACCAGCCTAGTCAAACAATGTTGCTTGAGAGCAGTGGGGAAAGGAGGTCAGCCTTGCATACAACTCCACGTGCTCTGTACTCTGGAGCACAGCACACACCTTAGCACAGGACAACACGAACTGCTGCTTGCATCCAGAGAACAGGAGGAGGTATCCTTGCTCCTCTCCCAAAAGAGCTCTGTGTTTGGCTGTGCAGCGTCCCAAAAAGGCCGGTGTGGTAAAAATGGCATTGGACTGACAGTCTGCCATAAAAAACACCTTTTCAGCAAAAAAGGGAACAAATATGCTCACTTGAGAGATAGAGTACATGCAGCAGGACTGCAAATACCCCCTTATGGCCTGGCGATTTGTCAGTATGATCGATTGTAGAAATTGTCTCCAGTATTCAAAGAATAGCTTCAATTCCCAGCACATTAATCCTCAATGAAATTAGAGAAACCATTAAAGTTTACTGTGCAATTATCTAATTAAGCAGGCACCTTTAGAGCAAAAGGGCCTTTCAGGTAGCTGAAATACAAAAGTTTAATGAAAACAAGCACTATCTGCAACTACCCCTGCCTTTTTTTTCCCCTCAAATGAGTATATTGTAGAAGATTTACAGGTCCTTCCAAAATGAGGTTTGTAGTAGAACTGTGGGCATGATTTTATCTGCTGCTATAAAAATTCCAGTCTTACAAAATTCAGTACCTGCACCTTTAAGATTCATTTATTATTAAAGAACTCCTTGTAATATTGCTTCCAGTAAAAGAAACAGGGTGTAAAATTCCTCCTAAAGGGCTCAATCTGGTACAATACTCAAAATAAATAATAAAGACATGGCCTGGGAGTGGAAAAGATCCAAGTTTCACTAATGAGCTCTGTTTTCTGATTACCCTTTATTAGGGGTAACTACAAGACTCAATGGAGAGCAAAAAACTCAGCATCCTGCTAGAAGAATATAACAATCCTTTCTTCACCTTGTTAAGCCTATAGCAGACAGACCATAGGTAATTTGCCTACATCCCTACCATACTCTACAAAATTAATTATTCTCTAGTTTAAGACTTGAATTATGTAAGGCTTCCTATTAGTTCACCTCAAAACCAGACATAGCTGACATTTGTTGACATTTGCCAGAAGAACAAAGCTGTTATTTTGTCAGTGCCAACTGTATTCACTGGCTGAGAAAACCAAAGGCATTGCTGGGTCATGAGGTCTCAGAAATAAAAATGTGGGGCATCTTGTGATCTCAGCACTAGCCTGAAGAAACCTGGGTCTAGACATGCTGATGTAAGCAGTTTGCTGTTAGCAGATAGGACCCTAATTTACATGATCCTCAGCAAGCCTGACTTCTCCTCCTCCCTGCTCCTCTCTCAGGTGTTGCTGAGCATCCCCTCATCTTGGACTCAATCCTTCCATTCAGTGCTTCAGGGCACATCATTTTCCATCAGAATCCTGATCTTTCCATCGCCATGGTGACTGATGAGACACTCTTGATGCTTCCTTGCACTTTTTACTCCCTCTTAAGAGGTTTTCTGCCCTCTCAATGGCTGACCTGCAATCTACAATTCCTGTTTCCTTCATGCCTGCATTTTGAAAGTTTTCCTACAGAAATTCTGACATCAGGATGATTTCTCTAACAAAATTTGCTCTCTTTGTCTTTATGCTACCCTCTCAGCTAAAGAACTTGGCTACTCTCATTTTCACTGAACCTGCAGTTTCAGTAGAAGACATTCTCTCATTTAAACTCTCTCCCAGTAATGGTCTTTTTATCTCTGTCACAAATCTCTTAAATTTCTGCCAAAAGAAATATGATCAGGTGAATATAAAGTTTTTTGTCATTATTCTTTTCTTCTCACAGAAAAAAATTACTAATTTCTTAAATGTGTTATTCAGTCTTTTACTTCTAAATCCATCTCTTCTAAATTTCCTTATGCTCAGAGAATGTTTCTTACATACACCACTATAGTTTGTGCTTTGTTCTAATTCTAAGCAGAAATCTAAAACCTACAAAACATCTGGGCAATAAAGGATCCTCTCCTGATGTCTTTAATCTTCCATCCATGTATTCCAAACCCAAAGGAATGTAAAATCTCTAGTGATGACAAAATAAGGCTTATATGACATAACCACCATTCACATGCACTCTTCTGCCAACAAGGACAAGATCTGATGTGAAAGCTCTTAAGGGAGTAACAAAGTTGGATAAGATGGGACATTTCTTTATTTAAATGGGTTTGAAGGAGCTGTTAATTAAATGACAGTTTCATTTTACCCACTCCTGTATGTGATTTGTACCATTTAAAGGCACATCTGTTCCATATCAGGTGAACTTTTCCAGCTCAGCAGTTTTATCACTTTGACACTATTTCCATATTTCAATTCCATAATCACAGGATATGCGTTACCAATTCTTCAGGAAAAACCTCTAGTTGGTACAATGCAAAGTGATGTGAATGTGTGGCTAAAAGCACATGCAGAGAAATCATACCACAGCAACCTGAAATAGAGTACCATTTGAATGAACATAATGAATAAACTCATGGCTTTCAGCTGGAGAATAAAAATATACACTTGAATAAAATCCCATGTCTATACTTTTAATCTGAGTATATCATCTTTTTAGAAATCATGGGTGACACCTTTAAGAGGTTTAACTGGTGATTTCATTTCAAGGTTGACTTTGATAAATCAGATAAGGCCAAGAGTAATCCAGCTCCTCAAGCAGATTATTTCAATATTAATGTCATCAGCAGGGGTAATTAGTTGAAACAAAATTCTTTGACTTAAATAAACAGAGCTATAAAAATTATTTTCATATCCTTTCTTGGGTTATCAGTCTCTAATTTAAGACCAGAATTGGGGAAGAGAAAATTAGTTGTTATGAAGCTGCAATTTGTGATTATGTATTACATCTTAAAAGTACTTAGAAAGAGACATACTCTTCACAGAGGAAAGCAACTCACTCACTTTGCAGGAAGGTGTTGCCAGGCAAGGGGAGTCAAAGCTGTATATTCCAAGATTCATTTCTGTGTTTTCTTCATATGTTGTCTTAGTAATATTGTCTCTTCCTGAAGGTATGTTTTGGCACTAAAATAAAGTGGTTTTGAAGCAGCATTAGCAGAATATCCTGGATGTATCAAGTGAAGTCAGAAGGAAGGACTAGAAAAAAGTGAACCAACACTGTTTTAAAGAAAAGCTTATCTTCATAATACTAAAATATTCCATTAATTTATTCAGGTTTCATCATACATTTCATACTGAAAATTACTTTTTTTCAGACTAAACCAGACTAGTTTAACATCTTCAAGACAATTCCTTTCCTTTTTATGTAGCTATGCTATATTATGGAGGAACTGCCTGATGTTTTAATAAATATGACACAAGAAATGTCAAATTGCTTTTAATTTAATGCAATATAAAATTGAAAACTCATTGAGATGGCTTATATACATATTAAGGCCCACAGCTCTGCTTAGTCTCCTGAAGAACTTTTCTCCCAGCACCATGAATTTCCAATCTGTAACAGACACACTTCTTTATTAAACAAACCTCTCCCGTTCTCATTTTTCCTACAGCAATTCCACTTATCCATATTTTCTCATGTGCTTCATTCCACACCCAAGGCATTTACACTATTGGTGTCCTCTTCTAATACTGATAAAGTGGTGACTTGGCATTTGTTCAGGTAAATGAACAGCAAATTTCAGCCAAAATCTTTGATGCTGGGTCCAGACATGTAAGCTAGCTGGATGCAAATAATGGCATCATATTCCCCAAGAGAACTGACAGCACAAATCTTTACATAGCATATATTTTGAAGGAGCAAGAAAAGGTCTTATTATCTTCACTGAGGTAAAATAAAATTCAAACTCACTTGCATTAAGTTTATGCAGTGCACCAGAAGCTGAGACTATATCCTCTATGCAATTATACTAATTTCCTCATCATATTTATAAGGAAAGTATATTAAAATCACAGATAATATAATACTTTATATAATTATTTTAGAAAAGACACACCACAAACACATAAAAGTCATTACAGAATTTGAGAAATTTGAGAGTGTTTAAAGTATTAAGGGAGAAAAGTGACTCATTTTATTAATTCATTTTATTAATTGAAAAATTTATGAGAGAAATAGTTGTTTGAACAGTAATGGAATTTCTTTATTCGTTTTGGCTAGATTTACTAACAGTGAAGGAAAAAAGCAGATTCTTAAATAGAATTTTAGGCCACCATTTAAAAATTCCTCTTTATGGATATGACTGTATAACACTGAAAGCACCGTCATGATTTCCAACTGGATTGTACAATTTTGCACAAAGTTCAATAGTAGAATTCTATACTATGTTTACATACATTAAAAATGCAAGCTATTCTTGAATACACTGTTCTCCTAGAGATAACCCAATTATAAGCACGTAGACACAATCTCTTCCATAAGTTCAGAATTAGAAGGGGAAAGAGAAAACAGCTGTCAGCTTAGAAGGGTTCAGAGTGCAGAGCCTCTAGGTACCTCTTTGGAAGAGGGATCTAAAAGCCCTTCCTGAGAGACATTCTGCTCCCACATCAGACCACCTGTTCCAACACCGTCAGGCCCTTAGTGGTTGACACAACTGTGACTGGCTGCACCAGTTCACTCCAGTTGTGTTACTGACCTTGCCACCCAGGGGATCAGGTTATGTACTACCACTTAGCAAATGCTTCACACAAAAAATGTTTTGGGGCATGAGAAGATTGGTTAGGGGTATATGAGTTCCACCATTAAGTCTGTGTATTTGTTCTCCCTTTTTCTAGGACACACATGACTGTTCTGAGCAGAATCACAACTGTTCCATTAGGGTAATTGCACAGCCAGCCAATACCACTGATCACCAATCAATACCACTGCTTAAGCACGGGCTGAAGGCCAGGTTACCCTAAGATGCAGGCAACCAGCTCCCACATTGCAAACCTTCCTGTCTGGGCTGGATGTTGAATTCTTGCACTTCTGTAAAACGTACATATCCATCTTCTTTTCTGACTCGTGCTTTGCATTCAAAAACTGACCACAGCAAAAATCAATGCCAGTCTATTAGAGGCTGAATCTGAAATCACTTAGGAACTGCCACAGAAAAAGAAAAAAAAAGTCTTCTTAGGCAACTGCTTGCCATTGAAAAACATCACAGGCACAAGTTTCTTCCTTCCATTTAAGCACTGCAGCTATATTATGGGACATACGATTCTCAAAATGTCAGCAATACGTTTGGAACCATATTCACTTTCAGTCAATAGAAATAGAAGATGAAAATTTTCTGCAGCAATATTTTATTTGCTGATCTTAGAAACATTCACAAACAATGAATGTGGTTTCAGCTGCCAATACACTATTTTTCCAAGAAAAAAATAAAATTCTTGGAACAGTTAATATAAATTATGAAAAATTTAAATGAGAAAAATCTGTGGGCAGACTTAATACATTTGTTTTCTCAATGGTCTTTTCTCCCAAGAAGTACATGAAATAGACAAGAATTTCTCAGTGGGATGTGCAGGAGACTTCAGCCTTTTAAATAAGGCAAAATGCATAATTCAGTGCTGGGATATTATAAATACATGTATTTGCACAACATATATTGTGCATAATAGTTAACTTACACATGCAACCTCCATTCAGGTTTATTTATGTGCACTGAACCTTATTTTGGAAGCACTGAAGAAAATGTCAACATATTTATGTGAACTGCTGTTTCTGAAATTGAGAATTACGAAGGAGATGAAAATTAATCCCCTGATTAGCAAAAATAACACAAACAGGCAGAATTTCAAATGTCCATCTCTGGACACTGTGAATGCCAAGAGAGAGGTGTAAACATTAAGATACTACAAGGTTAATAGAAGAGGCAGGTTACTACACAGTATGACTGAGGACAAAATCCTAATTTGCTTGCATGATACTTATTGATGGAGGAGCTTATCTTCTGTCACTTGTTATGAAGAGGGTGTGGTGTTCAGGTTTGTCAGAAATCATGTGATGGATTTTACAAGGACAGATTTCATTCTCACGAATGCAATGCAGTTACCAGAGGCGTTTTATGCTCATTAGTACTAATTTTTTCCAATGTTTTGGATGTGATGATGGCTACTGGAGTTGTAACTCCCTTCCCACAACTGCCAGTAACCATTGACAAATCTTCCAAATCACAGCACTCTGTTATCCTGGCATTTACATTACCCACCCGTCTTCAGAGGGGTTTGATCTTGTGTCTAAGAAACCACAGAGCAGTCTACTCTTTGAGAGTAGGGAGATGTGTAATAACCCACATGGAAAAAAAAATAATGCTTCCTTGGTTTGTGCCCACAATTATACATATACAATATGACAAAAGTCTAGTAATTCAAATAATGTAACTATTTCAGAGGCTCTTGTGACAACATGTAGAAAGTGATTTAGTCATCTTTTTCTTTCCCATCTTAAGCACAATTTCCATTTGAAATTATCAAAGCAAAGCAGGCTTTAAAAGAAACTAAACATGCTCTTATAGCCACAATCTCATTTATATATACTAACCGTGAGACCTTGATAAATAGGAATAAATAATGCATAAATAGACAGACACTTATCTTTTACCTATTTTTTAAAGAAATAAAATTAAAATAATGATGAATGCTCCTCTTCCTGAAATCTTCCTATGATCTCTGCCAAATACAGTGTAAAATGCTGGGTGATGGTAATCCCTCTGGCACTGAAAATATTCTTCCAGTAGGAAACCAACAGCAAAGTATTTTCAAACCCCTTTAAAACTCTGTCATACATACCTTGCAAGAGAACATAGCTATAGGTGATTAAACTTTCATTAATAAAACACAAGACATATCAATTAAAAGACACTTTGGATATGGAAATTCATTACAGGCCTGCAGGGAATTACAACTCAGGTTTGTAAACTGGAGAAGCAGTTCTGTCATTCCACACATATTGCTCACAATGGTAATGCTGTCAAAGGGCAAAAGCCAGTGAATGATACAAACCTATTTCCTTCAAAGGGTCTCAGCTAGCTCAGCCCTTCTCAGGCCTAGTAGGATTATATCAAGAAAGACAGGATAAGGATTCAAAAGAGGCTCTCTTACCCTTTTAGCTGCAAGTCTTTATTCCAGGATGATGTCCCAAGAGAGAGAGGGCGGACGGGGGACAGGGGTCTTTTTCTCAGATTTCTCAGGGAGGGGCGAGCTGGCACACAGCCAATGGGGTCAGAAGGGGAAGGAAGGGTCAGACTACATGACAGGAGTTCCAGGGGTCCCTGAGGGAGAAGAAACCATTTCCCCAGGGGGATGTAACAAGTGAATACTGAGGAAAAAAATGATCTGGAGGTGTTACTTCTTTTGGTATAAACGGTGAAAAATTAAAGCTCTTTAAGCATATTTATTCAGATTAGAAATACAACAGCATGGGTCAGTGAAACCATGCTTCAAGCTGACCATAGAGATGAGAATGGATGGAAGGCAGGAGACATGGAGTCAGGGTCATGCATGTATCTTCAAAAGAACGTAGTGTTTTCACCCAAGCATTTTACGTAATCCCTTCTGCCCGTTCACATTCAGACGGTTACAACCATCATGTTTGCCTTCAAGCTCTTTTCAGTTCAACACTGTGCATAACATATTTATTCGAGCAGTGCTGCAAATTGTTATATTTATTATGATGCTTTGAATTGATGTTTTCACCTCCACATCATGGTAAGCAACCCTTCACAGCCAAGAACCAGTAATTAACAGAGACACAAAGAGAATACCCTGGTAAGACAGCTTTTTTGAGTTGTCTTAGAAAGATAGATGTGCAGCAAACCAATTTCACTTTGAAATAAAGTGATCAGGTATATTTCAGGGGAATCCCTACAAGTAATAAAAAGTCTCAGAGAGATATTAATAGAAATTTCTACACCTAAAATAAGTTGTGAACTGATGCAGGATGATAAATTTCATTCTCTATTAAATTATCTCTGTGAAACATTCCTAAAAGCTGTGAACTCTTCCACAGTGTTTTCATTCTTTTCTCAGTTCTATATAGAATGTTAAAAACAGAGGAAATCTTCTGATACATTCTGTATTGTAAAGGAGAGAAAAAAAATGCCTCATGAGATTCAGGGGCTTATTGACTGTATAGATAGTGTTGTGACTGCATTATTTTCTGGATGTAAACCAAGTCTGCTGCCTCTCCCAGTTTAATCCTTTCCCGGTTGAAATCATTATGGAGCAACAATATGAAAAGAAAATAATTTTTACTGAAAATGTGAAAATGTATTAACAAAAACAATACCCAAACAAATCCAGACCAAAGCAAACAAAGAAAACACCCCTCCTTCCTCTGAAAGATACAATAGTGGTTAGGAAGTTGTAAATAAGGATATGGATTACTGGGCAGGAAAAAAGTAATCTGGAGATGAGAAGGCTCTAGTGAGACTTTATAAAACCTTCCAGTACTTGAAGGGAGCATACTAGAGACCTGGAGAGGGATATTTTACAAGAGCATGTAGTGATAAGATAAAGGAAATGGCTTTAAACTGAAAAAGAGTAGATTTAGATTAGACATTAGGAAGTAATTCTTTACTCTGAGGGTGGTGAGGCACAGGAACAGACACTGACCAGAGAAGTTGTGGATGCCCCATCCCCAGAAGTGTTTTAGGCCAGTTTGGATTGAGACTCTGAGCAATCTAGTCTGGTGGAAGGTGTCCCTGACCATGGTAGGTGGCCTGGAACACAATGGTCTTTAAGGTCCCTTCCAACCCAAACCATTCCAGGATTCTGCAGTCGCCTAAGAGGCTGAATACATTCCTTGATCCCACTGAAAACTAAGCATTTTTTTCATGATGAAGAGTTACTGTTCAATCCTACTACACACAATTGCTTGAACCAATGCATGTAGAACAGCTACATCATGCACCTAAGACAGCCCTCACAGCCCTCTGTGTAAGGGTTACAATATTAGTTCTGCTTTAACTTATGGTGAAACCACATGTTAAACTATAGAAAAGCATCTTGTGGTCTGAGACAGCCTCCTTTACTCCCATGTAATACAAACAGGCTGGTTCTGCCCCTTCTGGAAATTGGTAATGCCGTATTAAAATCATTCAATTCTTCTATTTAATTTTTGTTTGTGCCTTTTTATCAGGCTGTCTCAGAGCACTTTAGGAGTCAAACCTGTAAATGTCTGTTATTCTAAAATAAACAGCACTCAGCATGGCACAAATGACATTTTGTGAGGCTCCAGGAGGGAGTAAAGTAGCGCTGCCACAGAGTTCCTTCTTCCTCTCTAAATGTCATTACTCTGTTTGATACACTAACATAAATCACTTATCCAGTTGGACAGCACAGCAGGTCACTCTAGAAGGGATTTCAGATAATGAAATACATTTCACACACATAAACACAAAATACAAAGCAATGCCAAATGGTTCCTAATACTTTACTTACTCAGCACTCCATTTGCCAAGTTTATTGTTCATGTACATAATAAACTTGATTGCATGCTGCAGTAGCTTTGTTTATTGGTTCAACCACTTGAACTCATTCCATATTCATTTTGGTGTTCATCATTTTTTGTCCACATGTTTTACAGAATCCAAACAGTTGAAACAATATTGTGTTGGTGGAGTATGCAGTATGTACAATATGTACTTGGTGGAGTACATTGGAGGAGTATGCTGGGGTTACTTCCCTGTACCTGATTAAGGGCAGAACAAAATGATCTCGAAGAATATTAAACATGCAGTCCAGTAGTTTTCTGGGAGATTTATAAGTTCTGTTCAATCTTTTTTCAGGTAAATCAGAAACAGCATCTGTGGATACATAAAACCAAACTTCCTCCATTAACATTCAGTGGGGACATTAAAAAAAAAACACCCAAAAAACCAACAAACAACAAAAATCAAAACCCAACCCCCCAAATACTTCAACAGAAAAAGCAAGTTATTCACTGACCTATGTGGCTGCCTATTTTATCCACTTTGATTTTAAAATACCTCATTTTTATTCATTAGGCAATATTATGAGAAAGAAGAAGATATAGTGAAACATTCTCAGTAAGTTTTAGAGGAAAAGGAAATAGCCAGAGTCATCTGAACAAATAACAAAACTAGATATTTCATTCCCTCTTGTCTGAGAAAAAGAAGTATGGTAGATTTTCCAATCTCTTATCGCATTCAGCAAGCTTTTGGTATAAATTATCAGATCATGACTTCTCCTTCCTTCATGGAAGAAGAGTTCCAAAACATCTGCAAAAGAATAACCTTAGCATCCTACTTAGTCATCTCAGAAATACATATTTCATGACTGCTACCAAACATTTGATGGCTAAGGAGGTAGTATGACATTATTGCTTAAGATATAACCTGTAACTCTCCTACAGTCCTGAGTTTTTTGTTCTGTTTTTTCATTCATTCCAGGTTTGCACAGGGAACATTTTAGGGCACCATTTCTTACTGAATGCATTGTATTTTGGAGACCAAACCCTGACTGGCCTTTTGCTGCTATCACAATTATGTTCGATGAACACTGTCACTTCCATCTTATGTTAGGAAAAAACTCTAAATGTGCAAAGCAGTTGGCATTATTTTTTTCTTTAAATTTCTTTGAAGCTAGGAAAAGTTAAAACAATGCCAAAAACACATCATCTGACAAGATGAATATATTTGTGCAGTATTAGTAAATTAAACCAAATGCTTAATGTACATGTCATTAATTTAATCTTATAGTTGGGCAAGTGCAACCAGAAAGGCTATGAGAATTTCATTTTAAGAATTATAAAGCTAGCAGCTGCCACATGATCATATGGAGGGGTGCAATTCTATAAGCAAATGTATGGTCTTAGGCTGCTTCTCTCTCCCAGGCATTCTCTCTCCTCCCATCTATTCTGCTACTTTCAGCACATTTAAATATATTATTTGCCATCTTTAACTTCTGACCATCTCCTCACATTACAGCAGAAAATGAAATAGCTGCAATTTAGTTGCTTCCAGAATGAGGATCTGCATAAATTTCCTAGGACATAGATTCCCTACACTTAATTTCATTTCTCAGGATGAGAGGCAGAGTTAACACTTTTAGCAGCAAAGCACATGGTACAGTGCTAATGTCATGATACTGCTTTTGTACACAGTAACCCTGTGTGAAGTGGCATTGTGTAAGCTCTCAGACATCAGTAAGGCTCTGGTTTTGGCTGCTTGTGTTATGAGGTAAGATTATGGTTTATTAAAAACATTGTTTACAGTAGACTGCAACAGTGAGATATCATAAAAGTATTATGGAGGAAAGGAAAAGAGTGAAAGATGCCACCCTGTGGGAAAAAAAAATAGAAAAAAGACTTCTGATGAAATATCAATAGCACAGTAACACATTTTACTGGACAGTTACCTGCTTTCAGCATTTAAACTTCAAAAAATACTGTAGCATCTATCTGTGAAGCAAATTTTTTAGGCACTATGGTTACAAAGCACCTGATGTCTCCATATACTTTTAATCAATCCATATAAATACCTTTATTGCACTCTGAATCTGTAAACTCCTTGGAACATTTGCAGTAATGTAAATCCTTAATGTCTTATTTAATTGTCTAACTGATCAATATATTTACTTTATAATTGTATAAAATGATCCTGGCCAGTTTTTAAGGCCAAGAATTTATGACCAAGGCAACCATAATTTCCACGTTTTTCATGTCTTGGCCCTATTGTTTTTAAAATAATTTTACTAGCTTAAAGCCCTAGTAACATCAACTTTAGACACCTAATTTTTCCCTCTTTTCCAATACTAGAGTGCTTTTAGATTCTTGATGCGTTTGTTTTTTCCAAATGAAGATTTTGCATAGTTTATATTTCTGTTTTGTCCTGTTCACTACAGGATGGAATATTTCATTTACACAATTTCAGATAACTCACCTTCAATGCTGAAGATGGCATTTCCCAAGGATACTAACCATGTGCAATTTTAATGACAACTTTTAAAGGTAACATTCACCACACTACTTACAGCTTTGCTAATTTTTGCTACAGAGAAATTACTGTCTTCTCCTAACCAACCTGAAGAATTGTCACCTGGGAAACAGAGTAGCAGTGGTATTGTAACTTTCTACCTTGTAACTAATGCAGGAAAAACAAAAACAAAAACAAAACAAAACAAAAAAACACCCCCCCCCCCCACACACACAAAAATAAGCTTCTCTTTTATTTATTTAGTAAATCTGAAAGTTCCAATAAAATACAGCAACTACCAGGAACACAGATTATTTTCTGTATTGTGTATAATGATTGGCTCCATAAACTAATGAAAAGAATCACAGGATTCAGAAAGCCATTTACCCCACATTACTTGTTTTACAATATTATCATTCCTCTCACCATGCACTGTATCTGAAGATGCTGGCAGATGGAGAAAAGTAATGGGTAGACTAGAGTCACTAGTTATATATAGATCTGTTGAAAATTCTGTCTTGCTGAGAAGAGTTGAATATCTATTAACTAAGGAAAAAAAAAAAGTTGTGACTTCTGCCTTTTGTAATCTCTTTCCCATCTTTCTCACCCAATCACACTATACTTGTTTCCTATGGATGCATTGGTTGCAGCAATTTTCCTTACAAGCACTTTATGCAGAACCTTCCAGAAATCCTTGGCATTGCTATCTTCTACACAAAGACAACAGACGGCTAATTTGTTTAAGCTGTAATTTCTTCCATCTCCTAAAAGTCAATTCTTGTTTTCATGACAAGGGGGATGTTGACATTTCCTTTGGTACACCAGTATTGACTCTTTCTGCTGAATGTCTATTGCAATTCTTTTACTACTGAGGTGAAATATTAGACAATTGCTATAAGCTTTTTCTTTTATACTATGAGATGGGAAAGACCTCAAATTGTGCTGTGAGCTTCCTGCACTGAGTTTTCTTTCCTGCTAATCCTTATCCAATTTCTAAGTGATAAAGTGGGATCAAATTTTCAATGTGCAAGGATATAAATGGAGATTTACACAAAGATAATAAAGACAAGAATGTGAAAACAAGGTCAGGTCAGCATGTGGAGATAGACATGGGATTAAACGAGTGTTGATAGATATGTAAATTCTCTGCAATGGTTACACACGATTTCTCCTCAATTCAGAGTTAGATGGCCATTTGCTAAATACAATTTCCAGCTTGCACCAGAGATGGTATGACAATTCAAAGGCAGGAAGTCACTCATCAAGCTTTAAGAGTAAAAGGACATATTAAACTGGGAAAATTCACTCTCTGGTTCTCACAGCATGATGGCATCAGCTGTGGAGATTTTTAGACTACAGACTGATACTCTGATGAAGAGCTGGCAAATAAAATAAAATATTTAGCATCTCTTTGAAAATTAATAGGATGATTGAGACTAACCTGTTGGATACCATACTTTAACTTCTGGAACAGCAAACCTGCTCATTTCTAATGGTCACTGCTGATCCATGTTTTCCTTTCAGACCCTCAGACTTCTTTCAGTGACCTGGAATACCAGGGGTGGTACTGTGGTTTGAAATTTGCATTGCATAAACAGAATGCAGAAGCTCAAACACTCATCTTCAGTTATGTCTCCAAAATGTCAGTATCTGCAGTGATTAAGTGAGTAGAGTATGAATCTCTGGCACAGCTGCTTTTTTTTTCTGTGGGTCCATAATTAGAAGTGCAACTAGCTCCTATATGAAAATCACCAGACTGTAAATCTCTAGATGAAAACTGAGCCTATGAGATCAACATTTCACAAGAAACTGCATTAATTTAATTTCTATTTGAATTAAGTTAAAACTTTTAGTAGCCTTGCTTTACAGTGTCATTATTCTCTCTTGCTGCTGATTCAAAGTAAGGCTAGCCAGACACTAATAGCTGGATTCTATTATTTTATCACCAATAATAACAAGGTATTGTTTTCTCTGTAGTTCATTAATTGCCAAGATGAAAAAAGTGTTCATTTAGCTTACAGAAGGCAATTATCTTTGAGAACCACAAGTCAACTAGAGTATGGTAGCCATGTCTTCAAAACATTCCTTTCCAGTTAGAAGGGGCCATTTCATAAACTAGCACAGTCTGGACCTCAGGTCCAAATCTTTCTGGAATACACCTATGGAAGTAATCCTCCAAAATGTTAAAATGTCTTAAGTGTATGCTGCCAAAGATGGGTCTCCACTGAGTCATAACTTCCAAGGAAACCATTTTCAACCAAATATTTAAGAGCAAAAATTGTGTAATTGCACCCTAACTGTAAGAACTATAAACAAAGATGCATTCCAAGGCCATTAAGTTCAGCTTGAAGTGGAATGATCACCAGAGATTGCAGCCAAAAAGCATAGTTAGGTTAATTCATTTGATGGATCTTGGAGGAGCTCTGTATCAAGTACTAAATAAGCACTCCTTTCAATGTGTCTCTTAGAGAAATACCTTTTTTTTTCCTGGCTTAGTTTTTATACCAGGCAGTCTTTAATGACTAAATGTAAGTCTTAAGCTTGTTTTTCTATTACATATATATACATATATATTTTAAAAATTGATCAAAATACGCATTTTTTTCTGACAGAGCTCATCAAACAAAGTGCATAAGGAATTTAATCTAAACTATTTTATTTAGCAAATTGAAAAACATTTTTTAACAACTGGAATTTAATGAAACTAAGGAAATTAAATGATCAACCATATTATTAATTCAATTAACTGTGTTTGTATGTATAGATATTAGATGCCATCAGTCATGCACAGAACATAGAATATTAAAGAGGAGAGCCAAGTGCATCATTAGCAGGCTACTGCAGCAAATCAGTATCTACCACAAGTTAAGCCGTTAGTGTTGAATTTATCTTAATTATTACTTTAACATTGTTGTGAGACCTATATTTTTTTCATTCTAGTCTTTACAAACATATTGTAGTATTTTATATTTCAATATCTGATATTTAAAAACATTAGTCATATGGAAGTGTTAGTGTTGTCTCCAAACTGTTTTTAGTGCCTGCTGTAGTTGACTTCACGGGTGTAAAAGCCAAGAAAAAGCAAAAAATCCCCATACCTGTATGTTAAAATAACATGCAGATAATGATTTTATTAGTAAATAAAAAAGTTAAGATGTCCTAATTTCAAGAGGCTGAAAGTGCTATATGAAATTTCTAGAAGGTTTTCATGTACAAATTAAGTAGAGCTGACAATATAAATGCAAGGATTGTTTCCTCCTTATTGAAGCAATTATAATTTCTTTAATTTTGCCCCTTCTATATTCTTCTTATTATGAAAAGCTAACTATTGCTTTTTGCTTTCTAAACCAACCCATTTTGGAACTATGAAAATTTAGAGCTGAGAATAATTACACAGATTTAGCAACAAAACAAAACGATTGAAATGCAATACAGCAGACTGTAGGCCTCACAGAAAGGGACTATGGAAAAAGAACCCCCTTGAATCCTTCTTTAGCAAAGCCCTCAGGTGTACAGGTGTACATTTTATCATAATTCTGTTCTCAGCTCCCACAGACTTCAAGATGAACATGCACTCGACTGCTTTGGTGTACAATTGTAGGATTTGCGTTCTCAAAATAAAGCACGTGTTTGCAGGCCATATATAACATGAGCTATAGTTTACCTTGGAGTGTCTGACTGCAAGTTATATGAGTTCAGAAGAAACTCAGTGAGTTGTGCAGCTGATGGCAGGGCAGAAAATGATAACTTGGCCAAGTTTTACAGTGTAAATTATTCCAACTCATGAATCCAAGCAATTAAAATACCCGTGTGCTTCTTTGCTTGGATTAAAATTCCCTACATAGCTGCAATTCTCCCTACACATGCTGCACAAACTTTCAATGTCTGAACAGGTTGACAGCAGTCTTGTTTAAGCCTTATTGAATCCAGGAGCTTGGGAAAACAGTGCTGAAGTCTTGCAGAAGTCTCAATCAAAAGCCTTTTAAAGGCTTCCACTTACAGTTCATACAATTTCAAGGAGTTCCTTTCTGAGGCTAAACTCACTGATGTAAAAGCCAAAACCTGAAACAGAAAGGCTTCTCTGTAAATTCATGCAGCATTTCAGACCTTTTGGGGATGAGACTTTGGCATCTGATGAGAGAGGATCAGGTGTGTCAGAGGAACACCAGCATAGGCTCATGAGCATAACCACAGGTGTCTGGAAACATGTGCAGCATCTTGGGAGCTAAGTGGCACCTCAGGGTGGTTCCAACCTTTTTTTTTTTTTTTTTTTTAATGGTTGGCATTACAAGAATAAATAGTATAATAATAATTCCACACATAATTCTAAATGTGAGTAACAATATTTCCTTGTCTTTCATAGGTATTAGATGGTTTTCTGATATTTTGCAGAGAAAAATCAGTTACTGTCAATTTCTATTCTCATCAAGTGGGTTTTAAAGCAACATAACAAATTAGAAGAAAAGCAGACAAGGCCATTGATACTAGCATCTAATGGAAACTTTCTATCTTTATTATTTACTGATGCTCAGAATAATAAGACCAACAAACAGAATTTGGACTTCACTCCAATATCCAGGCATGTATTCACATAGGCAAAATACAACTTGTGGGCCATTGCATTGTCTTTTCACTACACTGTTTAGCACAAGTCTTCCGTGTTTTAAGAACCAGAGACATTAAGAAAAATACTGTCACACTAATTTTTTTATAAAAAGCCTCATCAGTTTAAGTATATAAATGAACAATCAAGATCAGGACAATAACTGTATTTTTCATAACTTTTCTACAAAGTTTGTATGTATATGCTACTGTGAGTCAACACATTTCCTTCCTTCTTCATCTAACAAGCCATACTCCAAAATTTCCCTGTTGCCATGTTAGCTTATACTGATTTCTGATGTGGCCAGCAAAACTTCAAAATCTACTTATAACTATATAGCCACTTGTACATCTTTGAAATGTTTCCGTATGGTCAAAGAAAAATTTTAATTTATTTTTGTGTTTTAACCTATGTATAGAATTGAACTAATCAGATATGCTTATGCTAAGACTTAGATCCATTTTTAAACTGATGGCCTGTTCATATATGTATATAAGGCCAGCTAGTAAAGTATAATCAAAATATTTTCAAGTATACTCTGAAGAAAAGTTACAATAACTTGTATGCCATATTTCCAAAAACATTGAATATCCTACAATTAGGAGTTATGAGAGAAAATTTAACTGTCTGATTCAAGAAATTCCCATCAAGCTTTCTCATTTATAACGGTCTTTGTTGGTATTTCATGCAATTAATCTTTCCCACAAAATGTGTGCTTTCTATTTTTATTCCCCACTACATACAATTACATTATCCTCAAGAAACAGTAAGACTTCAAATTAAAAGCATGCACAGGCTGAAAACATAACCCACATCAAATATTCTCCAAGAGTTCAGAAACCCTAAAAAGTCTAATAAAACTCAATTGTTTCTTGTTCTTGGTCAGCCATGGATAGCTCCTGTAATTTACTCAGTCTGCTGGTTACTTTGCTCATTATAGCCTACTTTCCATGTCCTTGGTCTCTAGTTCATACAGTCATATTTGCATTTTTGGCACAGCTTCACAAAGGAACTTAGGAGCTGTGCTTAAGTCTGCCCATGACTGGTTTTTTTGCTCTTGGAAGCACACCATTTGCATTTCAGCTATCCTGAATAGCCTGAGGTAAAAGACACCTCAAAAGAGGATGAAAACTAGTCACCCTGCTGAGAGAGTCAGCAGCAAGCTCTGCAGATGGGCTGACACCTTCCTGGCTGAATGCATTCTTAAGTCTTTTTGTGAAGATATCCTGTCACACGCATCCAGCCTAGTAGGGAATGATTAATGAAAATCAGGAGATTCCACATTGTGAAAGGTAAGCAAATATGCCTTTGGATTTTCAAGTAGATTTCTTATGTTCTTGCCACAAAAATGATCATAACCACTGCATGCGTGTCCTCTAGTAGGTAAACTATGAACATACCAACAAACAACGCCTTCTCACCTTCTCCTAGCAAAATAAATGGATAGACATCTCCTCTATGAATTTCAGAAATGTAGAGCTCAAGGGTTTTCTTGTTCTTTCCATTTCCTAGGCAAGTTCTAAGCTCATTACGTCTGTAGCTACAGTGTGATATGACAGTGATGGCATTCTCTCTCCTTTGGAAGAACTCATCTAGCACTGGAATCGGATCTTTTTCCAGATTTCAAAGTCTGCAGTGCTGCATTACTGAAAGGATATGTATAGGGACATAAAGGAAATTGATGGCAAAAGAGCAGAACTTTAGTGCAATTGCAAAATAGAAACTTGTACTTCCCCTGCCTATCATAACACCCAGAGTGGAAATTTGTACAGTGTAGAGAAAGAATGGTAGAGGGGAAAGTTGTGCCAACAGGAACGTTTACCCTACGTCAGTGGATGCTTTCTGGGTTTCTAATGGAGTCATAACTCCTTAAGAGTTTCTAGTAATGTCCATACACAATTTTATTCTTGTTAGATAATTGAAACTAGCTGCACACTTAATATTTTCATTTAGACTGCAGTGTAATCTTGAGCCAAATGCATCATTGGAGCAGTTTCACTCACTTCATTTAATTACACCAAGCCTGAAGCTGGCCTTTTATAATTGTTTCCTGACAAGAGTTTTAGAAGACTAAACTATGAAGCAATATTTATAAAGATCACTGCAAGTGCAGATTCAAAATTAGTGCATTGAGTTAAAAGCTAGCGGCGTCTGGTTGAGTAATCAAATCTCTTTGTTCCGAGCATAATTGTTTGAGTCTGACTCACTTTGTTCTATTTAAAGGCTAACTGAAGACTTGCAATATTGAGGTTACTTCAATAAACAGGTATCACACTTTCCATTTAGCAAACAGAGAATGCTACTACACTTCATTTGCAATTTGTAGTGCTAAATGTTAGATGTTAAGAGTTGTCTTTAATTTCGCAACTCAAATCCTCACACAGATTTTTCTTTTCATAAAAATACATCTTTGTATTATTTTATTGCTTCTCTGCACCTTAAAGATAGATGGAAGAGCCATCACCCTTCCCTCAGCTTCTATGAAGGACCAAGTGGAAGCAATGAAGAACAGGAAAGCTCCAATATTTTTTGGGGAACAACACTTTTGTACAATTCGTTCAGTTTAAATCATAGGAAAAAGGATAAAATAAATAGGTCAGGCTGTCCAAAAAATAAGAAAACCATTAGGATATGTGTTTGGCCCACCTGTTTCCTTGCTTAGTTTCTTCCATTCATAAAAATTTTAAAAATAGTACAAGAGAGAGAAATTAGCAATACAGAAGGGTAGCAGTGGTGTATTGAAATCACCACAGTAACACAGCTGCTTCAACCTCAGATTAGGCAGCCAAATGATCAAAAATGGACACAAAAGAAACCAAACAATATACATTATTAGAAAAGGAATAGATAATGAAAAAAACATTGAGCCACAGTACAAAATCTGTGTTATTAAGAGCATCTCGGAAAATGGAGGTCTGGTCTCCATCTCAAAAAGATCCATGGAAGATAATGACCCTTATCCAAGATATGAAATGGCATTAGAATGAGGAATAACCAAGCTTATTAGAGATATTCAGCTTGGAAAACAAAATCCCCCTTACTTCTTTGTCTATGTCCTACATTTATTTCTACAAAACACCTTTTTGTCAGTGCCTGTGATGGGCACTGAACTACCTAGGTATTTTTCTTTTTTATATGCTTTGCTCAATCCTACAGCACAGCTGATATTACCCCATTTTGTGCTCCTCCTCTCTCCCTGAGTACTGACTGCCTCTCAAGCATGTTCTGACTCTTGCATTCTGTGGTTTGCAGTTACTTTGCTGAGGCAGCTGCAGCTTAAGCAAGCGAGTTTAAAGACAGGTCTTACAGCACAGCTGAATCACTTAGCAGATGATTGACACAGTGGAAATGAAGCAGTTTTAGTGCTGAAAATTCCCAGCTTAGTTTGAAGAACACACAGATTTGACAATTATTTTCTTGTCAAGATTTCCTGAGTGTTATGTCATAGTGCAATAAAGGCAACACACTGAAGCACGGTTGATCAGTTCTACATTCAGTGGTTTCAGAGTCTTTGCTGCAATGTTTCTTAGTACCTGGCCCTCTCTGATGTCCTGAAAACACACTACAAAGCAGTCATTGTGGTTTAGCCCTTGTCAGCCACTAAGCCCTAGTGGGCTTGCTCACTGCTCCCCAGTGGGATGGGGGAGAAAATCAGAGGGGTAAAAGCGAGAAAACTCTTTCATTGAGGTAAAGACAGTTTAACACATGAAACAAAAACCATGTGCACAAACAAAGCAAAAAAGGAATTAATTCATCACTTTCCATGGAAGTATGAGTATTCAGCCATCCCCAGGAATCTGAGGCATAGCCCCATACTAACTGCTGTGAAGAAAATTAATTCTACCCTAGCCTAAACCATCACAACAGTGATAGTGGCCGCTCCAGGGGTCTTATGAAGATTGCCCATTTAGGTACAATTCACTCATCACATTTATCTCATGTGCTCAGTATCACCAAGTGCCACCAGTGCCCAGTGCCTTCCTTTGAGATTCAAAAGGTACACAAGGCCACAGCATTCTCAAAATGTGTTTAGAATTCCTCTTGTGCAAATGATGACAAAAGCTCAATAAAATAAAAAATAAAAATAAATCTTTTCTTCTTAGACTTTGGAGAATTGTCACTGCAATAAACTACAAGCAAAGACTATGAAGCAGGCTGAGCTGTAACATCAAAACTCCCAACACTTTTGCCTGATACCCACCCCCTGTCACATAGATTGCAACAGTTTCAGAAAAGCTGTAGAAAGAATAAATTGCTTGGGCGGGCTTTGCCTTCTAAATGTAGAATTAAACGAGTTTCGCTGGTTAGGCATTCAAAAAGTGCTTTGAAATTGCAAACACTCATCAGCTTCCAGTACAAGAAAAGTTTAAAGGTACAGTAGTCATTTTAATACTATCTCAAATATCCTTTTCTTTTTCCAGAGGACAACAGTGGAGGAGGGAGCATTTGCTTTTTTCTTTAGTAGATCATACATCTGTGACAATTGGAATGACCTGAAGGCCAGCATTGTGCCCCAGCTGCATAACAGCAGACACCCTCAGGAGCATTTACCTACTTTCCAGATGTTCCTTCTTTTTTTTTTACAGGACAAAAAACTTGACCATTCTATCATTAGCCCCTTTATGCTTTATAACCACCTAAGTCAATCTGTACAGTTGGTGATTTTACAAAAAAGAAAAAAAAAAAAAAGAGTTATGGGGTCAAGGAAGTCAGCAGGAAAGGTGTAACAATATCAAAATGCTACACAAACCTTCAGGCCAATTATCTAAGGCCTGATCTTGACAATGCTAAGTTCAGTGGCTCTTCTGGGTAGACAAACACTCTCAGCTGTACTGCCCTTGTTCAAAGTCATTAAGGAACAAGCTGCTATTTTCAGAAGACATCCTGAATCTAGAAGGTCACTGATCTCAGCATTTCTCTAAGAAGAAAAAATGTTAATTGACATAAAATCCTTCCTACAAACCTCAGTTAAAAGCAAAATTATGGCTTTGTAGGAGGGCACTACAGAATGAAAATGAGATATATATTATCTCCACCAGTTTGAGAGAGGTTTCTCTGTGGAGGTTTCCCAAAGACAGGCACAAGGAGAGTGCAGGAAAGGTGAAAAAGGTGGTCATTCATGTAGTTGTATTGCAGGATCGCTGACTATATGCTTCCAGTATTCACCAGCCACTATCATAAACCAATGTAACATAAGGGCAGCTGGATGGGGGGACTTTGGGACTCTGAGGTACTTAGTCCCCCCCCTCTGAAGCCTCACAGATTATGAGGTTTATGCCACAGAATCCTGACTCCTAATTCCCCATCAACAAACCAGCCCTTTCTGTCTCCCTGTCATCACACATCCCATCCTCAGCCGGTCAGACAAACTGTATGGCACGGGGGGCTCCAGAGAGTGAGGGAGAAGACGGGATGCAACACCAGTGCTGTGGGATATTTCAGCTGACAGGGCACAGTTCCTTGATACAGGCTGGCACTCTGGCCTCTCCCCTGCATGTCTTCAGTCACACACTCTGATATGCTATCACTTTAGGCAGACACTTCAAGGATCTGCAGGTCCTGCGAGCAGCATTCTCCTTCAGAGACTGTTCCGTATCTTCTGCCACTGCTGTTCTGTCACTCCCAGTGCAACTTGACAAGCTGCAGACAGCAGCTGTGAACATTAGACAGTTCATGCAAACTCACAGGGAAATGATACTGAAGAACTGGTAAAAAATTTTGAGTTGTTTTAACACTTCATTCATTGCAGCATTTAAGCTGCTCTGGAGACCTGACCATTGGAGAGTGACATGACCACCAACAAGGACTGGTAGAACATGAACTTTCTCTGTAAATTATCTGAGCAGCAGGATGCAGCCCAGGGTTACAGCAAGCAACCACACAGGTCTCTCTGCACATGGCTAGACAGCTGCTCCACTGAGATTTTCACCTTTTGTATAAATGTGGAATTGTTCTTTTGGGATGGGAAAGCAGAAGAGTACTGGTATCTTGCTATGTAACAAAGCCAAATTTATATATTTTGCAGTCTGACAGCACAACCACAGAACTGTATAGAATTTATGCAGGCTGTTTTTTTCAATTTGTCTACTTTTTTTCTCAGACACAAAGATGACGCACAGTAAAAAAATGAACCAAACAATTGTTTGAATAACTAAACATGGGAAAGCAAAAGTAACCCTAAGCACATTTCATAAAAAAAACCAAAAACAAAAAACCAAAGAAACAAAAACAAAAAAAACCCTACAAAAAACAAAACAAAACACCAAAAGAAAAAAACCCCCAAGAAACCCAACCAAAACAAAACAAAACAAAACAAAACAGATTCTTTCAAAGGAATGATGTCCCAATCACAGACTCCTTCAAGGGACAGAAGTTCCAATGTTGCATCTAATCTAAGTTGCACAGTGAGTGTCAGAGTCCAGGACAACCTTCTAGCTGCCCTGGATGGTCCAAGACCCTGGCAGAAGGCTCTGGGACACTGACAGGGGGTTTGGGACCCTGGCAGGGGAGTCTGAGATCCTGGCACAGGGCCCAAAGTGAGACTGTCTTTGATCTGAGCCCGTGGGAAAAATTACCAGCTTTGCACGAAGATCTACAGACCCCAAGAGTTTAATGTAAATAGCAGCTAGTTTATCACCAGGTGCTAATGGGGAAGGCAAGGTGGAAGAATCAGGGTGTGGCCCTGGTCTTCTTCTTTCATGTCCTTGTCCTCCATCCTCTGCTGGGTCAGGTCACAAGGGATTGGTTTAGGACAGAAGGGACATGTCCAATATGGATAGTAGGTATTGGTAATGGACTGTAAATAAATACATTGTGGACAGTGGTTGGGTTAGAGAAAGGGTACAAAAGATCCAGTCCTTCTGACCTGGAGGGAGCCACCTCATGCTCCTGCTGCAGCAAGGACCTTTACTGGGGCACAGAAAGAACTTAGAGATAAGAGACAATAAACAACCTTGAGAAACCTGTTCAGTGTTTAAATCTGCCTTCTTTAGTTTAAAGGTATTACCCTCTGTCCAACTGCAAACCCATTTAAGTACTGAAAGACTGCAATAAGGTCACCCCATACCCTTCTTTCTACAGGCTGAACAACTCCAACTCTTCAGCCTTTCTTCATAGGAGACATGTTCCAGTCCTCTGATAATTTTTGTGGCCCTCTCCTGGACCCATTGCAAAGTCCATGCCCTTCCAGTGCTGGGACCCCAGAGCTGGATGCAGCGCTGCAGGGGGATCTCACCAGAGCAGAGCAGAGGGGCAGAATCCCCTCCCTCTCCCTGCTGCCCACGGGGCTCTGGATGCAACCCTGGATATATTTGGCCTCTGGGGCCATGAGCGCACATGGCTGGGTCATGTCCTGGCTCTGATCACCAGGACCCCCAGGTCCTTCTCAGAAGGGCTGCTCTCAATCCCTTCATTCTCCAGCCTGTATTGACACTGGGAGTTGTTGAAACTCATCAGGTTTCCATGGGTCTCCTTCTCAAGCTTGTTCAGGTCCCTCTGGATGGCATCCAGTCCCTCAGGTGTGTCAATAATGATATTTTGGAAAAAGTTTTATGTCACTGGACAATAACAAAGAGGAGCAAATGCCTGAATTAAGTAAAATTGTTAGGTAAGAGGCTCTAACATCATGATGCAAAACTGTGGCATTCAATAAAAGATTGCTCTCCACAGAAGGTCCATATGCTATAATCAGCTCTTTAGATTGCATATATACTTCACAGTGGATGCTCAGAAAGCTTTGTGGAACGAGAACAAATAAATGGAATCAGTTATTTGGCTTTTCTAAAATTGCTGGTATGTTGGTAAAGGTGATAGACTGTCTTCAAACTTTTGACAATGAAGAAGAATCATTTACCATGATGCTGACAATTGCTTTTTGATAAAATATATGATGGTGTATATGTGTGTCTGGAAAGCATATTAAGCTGATATCAAAGTAACTCTTGCAAGTATTAATGCTGAATATCATAGATACCGATGAATATCAAGGCCTTATTTTTCACTCTGCTTTTATATGTGCAGAGGAGTAGAAAATCAATCAAGAATGTCAGTCAGATTTTAATCACTGTAATAATTAAATAAAGGCATTGTCCCAGCTCTCTGATACACTATTCATAAGTACACACTGCACTTCTGTTAAGAAAGATGATAACTCTGGTAGATCATTTACATGTGACTAGTATTTCCCAAGGGATAAAGCTCTTGGCAGAGAACAGAAATCAAAATTTAGAACTTATATAAAAAAGTAGTAGCAGCAGAATAAACACCACTTTTTATAGTACCGGTTGCAAGTACCATGATAATATGGCACTCAAGTTCTTTTTTGATGAAAAAAATGCAGAATTCAGAGGCAAGGAATAAACTGCAACTATTTTGACTTCAAAGTTTTGTATTTGAGGACCATATGGGTCATTGCCCTAAATCTGACATGAACATCAATGGGAATTCTATGAATGATTTTACATCATCATGGGGCCACATTCCTGCAACAAGCCCACACAGATGGATTCCCTGCATAGACAGCCTTAGATATGTCACTGGTGCTCTACGTGCTCATCTACCTGTATAGAAATCATTGCAGAACCATGATCTCTACACTTAAAAACACCCATTAGATAGCACATATTGTTGGCAATATGTGTTCCCTGCTCAAAAAACAAGTCTGAAAAGGTAACACTATGAATGAGATACTGTCATGCAGAGATTTTAATATTACCTGAATGCTTGATTTACTATGTCATTTGCAGCTTCGGGATTCTGGGACTTCATCAGCACTGTACCTCAGAAATTGGACAGGAAAAAATGGTAGGTCTTTCTCTTGCTGAAAACCAGGCATCCAGATATTGTCAAGTAAAAGAGATGGTATGGAGCTTATCTAATTTTTGAGGGAGTTACACTCACATAGATCTTTCTATAATGACTCTTATCTACAGCAAACTGTATGAAATATTCCTAGAATATAAAATAAGGAAAGTAATTCAAAAGATACACAGTAATTCTGTGGGTAAGAAATATAGATTATGATCTCCATCAGAAAAAAAAATTATTCAGAATGACATTTGCAAGATAACTTGAGAGAACATTTTTTAACAAGATATGCTTATTAATGACTGTTTATTAAAATAAATACAAGATATTTAGAAAAAAAAAAATGGCTCATATTTGTTAAATGTAACAGGACTTGCAAACATTATAAGTAGCCTAAAATCTATCTGATCATGTTGCAATTTTAAAATCACATTTCCAAAGTTTTGGGCTCACTTCGCCTCCAGTGTGTCTAAACTCCAAAATGAAGGAGCAAATCACAACAACCTAGAGCCCAGCCCTGAAACTTACGTCTTAGATAGGCTGATTTCAGTGTCTATATACATATATATATACTGGTCATTCAGTGGCATTTTACTCTGATCTGTCCCAAGGGATCTATTGACAGAAACCTCAGTTACACCACCTTAGTGGCGGGTCATGGCACCATGTCAGTGTGTGTCTTGACTTTTACACATTTTAAGGGAAAGAAAGGATGATAGCATTCAGCAGTAAAATAAGTCTTTCCCCTTGTCACTGACACAGAAGGTAAGCCATATGGCATGAAACATCACCTGTGTAATTCCTAGCAAACCTTAAAACTCTTATTTGGATCAATACAAAGTATTCATATGAAGGGTGCTTTGGCCAAATTGTTGAAGTAGACCAGATGTTTACAACTTACATACCATCACAGTTTTTCTTCTCTTACACTTTCTGCACCCTTATTTTAACATGGCAAATTTGAAAATATTTACTAGAAAATGAAACCCGTCCTATCAACTAGTGAGACCATGGTAAATACTTTTTTTAGCAAAATGAGTTAGGTTTTTTCTCTTTTTCTTTTCCAGCATTAGACGCAGCAATGTTGGTTCTCAGGCCCAAAACTATATAAAGAGAGCAGAGAGTATGGGGAAAACACAGGACAAGAAAATAGTAAGTCCAGTCATGTCTGCTGACATATTTCTCAGTCCTGGTGAAACCATCCTACAGGATTTCTCTTTGTGGCTCACAAGCCAGCAGTCCCATCTGGCATTCTGACATTGATGGGGCAACCCAGTGAATAAAAATTAATTTGAACTGAGCTTGTTATAGCAAAAGCACATTGTTCCTGAAGACAGTGTGGCATGATATGAGGGTTGTGGGGGTTAAAAGATGCCTTTGCAGTAATATCTTGACAGGTATTTTACCTGTGGATTTTCACAGAGTAGAGTTGCAGTGCAATCACTGGGACACAAATGACTTTTCTAAATTCTGATGCTTTCTTGTCCTCTCTCTAGAATATTACCATATATTCTGTACTTAATTTTCAGCAATAATATGTATCATACCAAATAAATAGTATTCTTGGTGTCTTCTTACTGGTATGTACATAGAAACCAATTTTCAGACAGCACATTCTAAGATATTTACTTCAGTGGATGGACAGCAGTCAAGACAAAAAAAATATTTGGAAAGAAAATAAACCAGTGATGGATATAATATTAGAACCACTGTGTGTATATGAGGACTTTTGTAGAAGCAAAGGTGCCCAGACACTCTTCAGAATTCAATGTCTGTCAGCAAAGTGCCTTTCAAAGAAAAAAGTAATGAAACCCCCTACAAAATCTCCCTTGATTTTTGAGAGAGTGCATAGTGACAAGAAAAATACACGGACTCCTTAAGCAGAATCTACCAGTATTATCAAGAGAAACAACTGACGACTTTTTTTCTGATGACACAAGCCTCGCCACATGTCAGGGCATGCCATTCCATTCCCAATAAGATTAAGTTACTCTCTCAATTATTTAAAACCACATGATGAAATTTATAATAAAAATGTTAAAATATACATTCATTTGAGAGGACTAAAACCGCTATAATGAGTAACTTCATAAATAAGATTGTGTGAGTTTTTTGTTTTCTTCCATTAAAAAATATACTTTTTTTAACCATCTGGTGAAGAGCAACTATAAATACTAGGATAATCTGCTTGGTCAAATCCATTAAGCTTTAACACATCCTTAGGGAGCTATTGATTATCTCTTAGCCTCTCTTTCAAAGCAGATCATTAAATTTGTTACTCTGGAAATGCATCCCACTTAACACATTGGCCTCATGGAGGCTTTTGAGCACCCTAAAGTCATTCAATTAGAGCTAGTTAACACAAACAGGCTTTTAAAGAAAAAACCATATAGGATTATGTAGCCCAAATTCTAATCCTATTACTTCAGTTTCCTCATAAGAAAGATTTATTCTCACAATCTTAGCAAAACACCATTGATAAAATATTTTCCCCTGGAAAAAAACCACATAAAAATAAATTGCTTTGCTGGCCCACCTAAAATTAAAGACTGAGAAATCAATATTTCTGTGTTTTATGTGTGTAGTAGCCTGATAACCATTTTTCTTTAATGCTACTGAACTCTGAAAGGGTTTTTTAACTATTAGCCCAGAGACACAAGCCTCTAACTTCTAATACTGCCCAAGGAATCTGATTTCCTTTAGATTTAATATGTTAATTGGCAAAGCACCATAACAGAGAGTCTTATTAAAAGAAAATTAATGCAATAAAATTTGTCAATGTTCTACCTAGACTTACTTGTGAAAATGTCTTTAAGGAAGTGTGTCTTAAATGGAGTTTTAGAATGGATAGAGTAAGATCACTTCCATGTTGAATTTTTTAGTTTTTCTTAGATTTTCCCACAAAAATTAGGTCAGTAGCAACCTACTACATATGGTTGATTTTCCTTCTTAACATAATATGCTTTTTAAATACTTGGTTAAAAGCAATTTTGATTTTTAAACTGCAGTACAACTGTGAGGCTTGATAGAAAGCCATCAACAAAACTTGTGAGTAAATAGAAAAATATTTAAGAAATGTTCCTGTATTTGCATAAGCCTCAAAGAAACAACGCTTCATAACTAGTGGTATGATTTGGACTAGAAACTTGTAGAAAACAAAAGGAGGATCTTGATATTAAATATTATAATTCAGAATGGTGAGACACCACAATATTTCACTTAGCTGAATAAATGGACAATGTAGAAAGCTCCAAATTATCCAAATACGTAAAGGGGTTGAGAAACCAGAGTATCCTAAACTGCTGAGCCCAACTGGCTGAGCGGTAAAATTCAGTAGACAGAAAGAGTGCTGTGGTTTTGAACAGGAGTGTGTGCATGCTGATTTGAAAAGTACACAAGATTATGCTCTTTAACAGAAAAAAAACCCAACTAAACCCAGAGAATTCTACACATAATGCTTCTTTATGCCACTGGTAGCTAATTTAATTGCTAACTTTTCACCATCTATTGCATAAATATGAAGGTATAGTGGCAAAGTGTTTGCCTCTCAAATTATTGCACAAATATCAGCACATTGCTGAATTTTATTTCAAGAATATATATGCCTTAAAATGATGCCCAGAAAGAAGAAATACTAGCAACTATATGACAAGAGCAAAGAAAGAGAATCTGTAAATCTAGCTGAGAATTTTTTAATTGGTTTTGCTTAATACACCATATGTTCCTTAAGGGATAAGCACAGTGCTTAACACAGGCTTAAATTATAAATAGATATTTGTAAACTATAGCACAATGGAGCATTGCTGTATTCTTGTTCTCCTAAATCATTGTGGTTTAATACAACTGGAAAATATTTAGACCCTTTGTACATGCAAGATTTTCTGTGACAAGTACCCAGAACAAGAATTTTAAACTTGTCTTCTAATATAAAGGCTATAGTATTATTGGATAATACTAGATTGATTACTAGTTTGCTGTGCTATATTCATTTTCCAGTTCTTCTACTTTGTAGGACTTCAAATAACCTAGGTGCCTCATAGGTACCACTGAAGTGCAGCTTATTCCCTATTCTTGATAAATTAATATAAGACCTTAAATCTTCTGTCTTCTGCACTGTGTATGTTCCATTAGTTCCATGTTTGACATTTACTTTTTAAAATGTCACAAAGCACTTTTTGCAGTTAAGACTCTTTGGACTAGTCACATATCAAAAGGTCAGTGTTTAATCCATCAGTCACAGACAGTGTGGGACTTGCAGTCTCTTTGGTAAGTATGAACTGCCCCTGGCAGGGTGGCATGGTCACAGCATCTGAGGAGGGATCCATGGGGGAAGAAACCAGACCTTGCAAAGAAACACTTGCAACTTATGTGAGTAAAGCACAAACTGCTTTTGTGGGGAAAAAGACACTTTTTCCTTCTCCTTGGGGACTTTGAAGTGCTTTGTGGCCTAGTGCAGTGCTGGTCAAAGATACCCAAATAAGCAACACATTCAGCACCTCACTCCACTTAGTTCTGTGACACACAGAGAAAGAGTTACCTCAAACATTTCTGCATGGCATGCTATGATGCTGGATCATACCAGCTGAGAAGATATAATATCATGTATGCAGCTAAAATTTGAGGCTTTATGCAGATATATCATTATATTTTCCCTATAGAAGAAAACTGGTTGCTCATAATACATCCAAGACACTACATAAACCAAAAGGTTGGGGAGCAAGCTGGATCATCAGGGCCCTCTCACATCAAGAATTCTCTTAGCAGCCTACTTTCCTGCATAGCATTGGCCTGTCTCAACAAGCTTTCTCCCTGGACAAAGCCCAGGCACAGCTGAGCCTGCATATGCTAAAGACAGCTCTCAGTAGTCAGTACAGAAGAGGAAAGACCAAGTGTGAGCTCTTTCTCTCTCAGTAATCCTCCAGCAGTAGTCCAGCAGGGTTTAATACCTCAAACATCCCCATAAGCCTGCATGCCACATCCCACAACATGCAGCACATGCTCTGAGTTCCAGAGTCTGCACATTGTTTCATGCTGTGACACGTTGGAATGACCCCTCCACACAAATGGGCACACCATTGTGCAGGGAGTGCTTTATTAGAAGCACAGACTTGGTGCCAGATGCCAATGTTCAGTAATTATTTGCTCTTTCATGTGATACCATTTATAAATACAACAGTGTAACATGTGTAGGTCAGCCAGGGCATCTTTTACAGTCCTTTGTGCGGTCACTCACAGGGTCAGAATAAGGAAATTACTAAGGGCATATGAAAAAAAAATTAAGAATTATTGAAAAATCTTTTACCACTATATAAAGAGTAGTTCTCCATCCTCTCTCTGATCTTTTACTGGATTATATATATCACTAGCAGAAAAAGAAAATGATCCCTAAATATTTTTGAAATAATTTTGTCATGAAACATGACAGAGAGTATGTTACACAGGAATGCCTTTGCTTTGATGGGATGGAACAGCTGTAGGACTGTGCACAGCTGTATGCTGTTTATGCTAAGGAACTTCAAACCTTCAGCAAACTTTTGCTTCAGAATATGAACCATGGCATGCAGCAGATCAGGGCCTCACATAGGGTTGAGTAAAACAGGGTAAATCTGAAGTATAGTGCTTATATCCATAAGCATCCCAGAACCCGAGTACATCACGCCATATGGGTTTCAGTCAGCAGCATGACACCAGTGACAGCACATCACAGCACCCTCCTTGTAAAGCTGTAGTCAGCAGTGGTGAAAATGCCTGATACCAGGTGTTGTAATTTACAGGATTATAGTTCATCAACCCTACTACTAGACAAAATCTCTGATGCTGTGATACTTGACACTAATTTGATAGCTTATTACTAGTTTTAACAATAAAAGGCACATAATGAGTGAATGAGGGCACCAGCTGTGTATGCAAGCTGGCAGAACATCCTCTTTGTGAGAGTGTTTTGGAAATCCTGTGGGTTTTCACAAGACTGCTCATGTCATTTTGGTTAAGGAGAAAATCCTAGGTAAAGCCAGAGAAGAAGTGAGACCATGACTGTAAAATATCAGAATAATTTCCAGATCACTCATAGAGGATAGAGATGACAAACCTCAGCTTCCCATACACTAGGAGAGAGCATTATATTTTACATTCCTCCATGTTACATTCCTCCAATGTCCTGGGGTGACAGGACATTTTCATGCTTTGTATCCCAAATCGTGGGTTTTTTTTCCTGTTCCCATGTTCCCAGTTTGTTTTGTCTATAGCTGAGGCCCTCCCCCGGCTGCTTGCTTTTGGCTCGCTTGCTGCTAGCTTTAGGCTGCTTTGCTGGCTTTGCTCTCTTGCTTTCTGCTTTTTGCTTGCTTTTTGCCATTTTTCTGCTTTTGTGTTTCCCCGTCTTTCCTTCCTCCCTTCCCTGAAGACATCGGACCTGCTTCGGGCCCTGATTCGGGAACATCAAGGGAAAACCCCCCGGAGTCTGCACCTGAAAGAAGCTTTGGCACCCTCCCCAGCAGAGACTGCTCACCCTCTCTTGGACTGGTGAAAACATTTGTTGTCATCTCGGACTGTTTTTCTTGTGTTGGGGAGTGTTTTTTCGTTGTTTCTCAATAAACAAGTTTTTTCCACTTTTTCTTCTGAGGAAATTCCTCCTGAACCCGGTGGTGGGGGAGGGAGTTGTGGGAATTTTCCCCTAAATTTGTACTAAACTAGGACAAATGGTGTTCTCTCTGTGACTCCAGTTTGTATCCACTGTATTTTTCCATAAGTAACATCAAAAGACATTTCCCTCAGTAGGTCAAATCCTAGCAACTTACAGTCACTACCTCAAATTTGTCCTGTAAAACAAATCTAATGCTTAGCACAACACAGACCAAGAATATTTGAGAGCTCACACACATTTGTGGAGGGGCAGCACTGTCACCTTCCTGGAGCCCGAGGCTGAGCTTGTTGCTTTCAGCAGGCTTCACTGAAGACCTTTGTCTTCCTGCTAATGCTCAGGCCCTGAGTTCACAGCCTCTAGTCTGAACCAAATATTGCAAGAGAACTTAATGTAAGTTTTGTGTCACGCCAGTAACATGCTAGTTTTTTACAGAAAGAGTAATAAAATACTAGAATAGCCTGCCTGGGGACGTGGTGGAGTCACCATCCCTGTATGTTTAAAAAGGCTGGGTGTGGCACTCTGTGCCATGGTTTAGTTGAGATGTTAGGGCTGGGTTGGACTCGATGATCTTAAAGGTCTCTTCCAACCTAGTGATTCTGTAGTTCTGTGGATTCATTTGGCATATTCTAGGAAGACATTCAAATAATCAAAAGGATAAAGGACTAAATCTGCTAGCCATCTTCTATCATGATTATTATTACATTCAACTGATAAACTATTAAATATTCTGAATTCAGTATGACACAGTATCAAATTTCTGATAGCCGAAATCCAAACCAAAATAAAATTAGTCCCTTCAGAGAAACAGACTGTCAAATTTAAGTGCACCGTATTAAAAAAAAAAAAAATTAAAAAAAGTAATAGTCTAATAACAACTTTTCCATAAATTTGACACACGTTAACTACAAAATAAGCCAATTGCCAATTGGTCTGATTATTTTTATAGCCAAAATTTGGACCCATTGCAAATTCTGAATAACTCTCTACTTGCTAAAAGTGTAACCTCTTAATACATCACGATATTACCTGACTCTTTCACCAGGATGTCTGAGCAGTCCATTTCATGACCAATGTGACCTTGCCAGCAGCCTGTTTATAGAGGCAGGTGGTAGCTACACATTCCCAAAGCCTGCATCTCCCTTCCACATTTTGTGCCTGGAAGCATTTTGGTTTTGATAATACTATTCTCTCTCAGGTTTGATATTAACAAGGTTATATTAAAAATTCACTGCTACATCCACATAGCCCACATTTTTTAATGACCTCCCCAATATTCAGCCTATGAGTGAAATCAGAATCTCTTAAAGCCAGAAGCTGATCAGAATGAACATGCACATCTAGCTTATGCTTTCTAAAATATAACCTATTGAAACACATTATCTACAATAGTTAGATGTGCTTGTAGACACACCAACAGTATCACAAGAATAGCTGCAGTGCTATGACTGGGTGTCAATCAGAAGCACATTGTCATGTTTTGACCTGTCATAAATTCACTTAATAGGAAACTAAATAGCTCACAGAGTTTAGCACACTTTTAGATGATTCAGTTGTTTGTGGTCACAGCAATGTACCTTTTTTTTCTGAGACAATGCCTTCTAGGCACTCCACTTACTTTTTGGTATGCTTTGGGCTCCTTTTTGGTATGTTTTTCATTCATGTCTTATTCCCCCAAATCTTGAAGGAGCATGAACTCATTTTCTAAAATGAAAATGTAAAATGTTTTGAAATTGCTTTACTTGATTTTCCCTGAGATCTAAGAGATGGGCATGCAAAATATATACAACCATTGAAAACTTGAAGATGACCAACTGAAAGACATTGGGAATGGAGTAAAGGAGTTCATGATTATTTATTTCTACAAGCTTCATGAGGAAATAAGATGGTATCAATCCAGACAATCAAAAACAACAATGGAGGAGGCCGAAATCACATCATAATTTTCTATTTAAAAGCAAGATACAGCAGAAAACCATCCTTAAATAGGAAAGATTCTTGGCATTTATCTTGTTCTCAGTCTGACAGACGGCATGAATTTGAATCTATCTGTAATGAAAGAATCTTCATTTCATCTTTCTTAAGTAGAAGTCTTGCTGCTATACCCTGACTGTCTAAGATTTCTGTTGACAGACAGTATCTATTTAACCTTAAGAAAATTGCAGGGCAGATAATGGCCACCATTGTTTTTCCAGTTTTCTATTCTCATCAATACTTGTTTTTCCTTAGCATCTGAAATACTAAAAAAGGAATGATTCTGTACCTGTCCATCCCATTGCTATCCTGTATGTTAAGGACATCAGTAAATAATCCAGTGTAATTTGCTACAATTGAGCCCTTGAGGAATCCAGTTACTTCTTGTAGCATTTTCCTATGCTATTTTTAAAAGCATTATGTCAAGAAATCAGGAAAAGAGTAGCAGTGTTCTCCCAGGTAAACCTTGACTAACATTACAGAAATCTGACCTCAGAAAAAATAGTAAGACTAACATTTGTCAAGCAGAAGCTAGATGTGTGCTAGTAAATTGAACACAACCTGGGCATATGCTCAAGATGCTAATAGGTCATTGCTCATATGATTAAATTTTTGGAACAGCCTCTGGCATGTTTATGGTTTTCAACTACACTTTTCCAAACAATACCCAGATGGTATTTCCAAGACACAATTCTCTGGCATAGTCCCTGAGTAATATGCCACCACATCTGCACACTCTCATGCCAGCTCCCCACCAGTGCAGAAGGCATGGCATTGGGATATTTAAAAATGTCTTCTGAGATCTCTCATTTTTCAAGAATGTGTTTTTGCATCCTCCTTCTTGGGTCTTCTCTAGGACCTCAGGAAATCCTGACAAGCTTTGAGTGGGCCAGCTGAGTGTTGAAGGGTCCCTTTACCAGGTGGGTGCTGAAGCATCCCTGACCATATCAGGCACTCTTGCATGATTTAGTGGGAACAACAATGCCTATAACGGGAACATCAGCCTCCTGGCCAAGGTGGAGAAAGGACAATCAGCCCCCCACGACAGCCTTGGAACATTCCCAGCTGCATTGTAGCCCAAGTGGAACAGTACCATTATTGCTGGGGTTTTTGAAATGATTGCCAAATGTTTTGGAAACTCCAGGAGCTAACAAGATGGGATATTTCCAGGATGAAAATTTTGCAGATATGTAAAGCCAATCATCTTGCAACCTTCTAAAGGGTGATCCTAAGGTAAGCCTCTTGGAGTTCACCTGGACCACAGTAGGCTGCACAAACACCTCTCTCTTGGAAGCCTCTTGGAACTCATGAAATGTCAAGTTTTCCATACTCAGCTGACTGTGGCTGATGATGGAGCCAAGGGTGGTAAGCCCCTATAGGCACAGTCTTCAAGGTGTAACCCACACCTGTTGAGAATAGTTAAGAGATTTGATGTATTTCTGTTAACCTGAGAGAAATTTTGATGTGCATAGGTATAGACAGAGATAAATACATGTCTTTTTCATGGGTGTATGCATGTCAATTATGATATAAATGTTATTATAAAATTATCATTAAGTCAGTATCATAACTATAGTACATACTATTTAATTGTTATATGAATAATAGTAAATTATTAAGTTCTGCTAAACCCCTTTGAACCCCTATCTTTTTTCATATCTGTATCCTTTTTATATTTACTTTTTTGCATCCCAGATCTCTGTGCAATTATTCTAAACTGATTCTGATTTTCCTACATATGCTTGTAATAAATATGTAGAGTGAACCTAGCCATCAAACTCTGTTCAAGTTGCACTTTCACAAATTTCTATTAAAACCTGCTTTTGGCCAATACTTCTGATGACAATCCCTCAAGCACCCTCACCATTCATTCATGACAAAGATGACTTCACTCAGACAGGAAGGACCAACATGACTCACCCAGGAGGAAGGTATGGGGGGAGATGAGAGAAGGATCTGACTCTGACTGAATCATCCCCACTACCTATATTGAGCTTGTGGCTGCAAGCTACCACACAGCCAGTACGATACACTGGGGTAAATAAAAAAGTTAAAGCTGCTTTACTCTGAGCGTGATATAGACAAAGGGTCCAAGCACCTTTCCATCCTCTACAGAAGAAACCCTAAGAGAAATGGAAATGTTAACATTTTTATATGAGCTGCCTCGCAACTGATATCTGAGGAGATGGGGCAGTATAGGAAGAACAATGGAATTCAGACACCATCCCAATATACACAACTGACAGATCTTTTTAGTGTTTTTAGCCCTTTTTAGAGTAGTCAGTGTCTTCATATATGAGCAAAGTGACAGTTCTGCACACTTGAGAGGGAGAATATGGCCACAGCCCTCTGATACCCTTCACAGAAAGACAGAAAGAAAGGAAGGGAGAGAAACAGCACATCCCAGGAGTTACAGAAGCAAGTAGGTATTGTACCACAGGCTTCAAGAAATAATTGAGTGTACCAGAATGGCAAAGGAGAGCAAGTGGCACCCTCTCAAGGTATGGCCTCCCTATACCCACAGGACATGGTTACACACAGTGGGTCTGAACTACTCCATAAACAAGTACAGGAAACATTCTTACAAGATGTAACACAAAGACAAGGAATCTAACTAAACAAAAACATTTTCTTTATTTTCCATTTTTCCATTCCATAATTATCTTTCTTGGTCTCACTTTTGATCATCCTTTCACCACATTTTCTCTTCAGTGATGAATATCAGCAAAGCAATCCAATTTTCTTACAATATTTCCAAGTAAATATCAGGTGGGATCAAATTCTTTTAGTCTTGTGTATTGTTCAATGCAACAGCTCTCTCTATCTGTATTATACCACAGGGCAGATGGCCTTTTTCCAAATCACCCCATACATATTTGACAAATCATGAGGACATTCCTCACATGCCATGAAAAGTAAGGACTTAGCATATCAAGCACAACTTTGCATTTATTTTACAGAGTAAAATGGTTTATCCTTCACTCTTATAGGTTCTCATCTGTTTTCTACAAATAGAAATTTTTGCTACTGCTCTGAACAGTTGGGATTTAATCTAGGACAAAAAACTGTTACTGGAACGCTATCTAATCAGTAGTGCTATTTATACAGTGGTCTACTTATTCAGTGCAGAAAATAGCAAACAAAGAGGAAAAGGCAGCCTAGAAAAATATTCAGTATGAAATGATATTTGACCTTATAGAAGCTAATGATAGGATAGAAGGTCAACAAAGTGATAATTTATGCCAATGAAAGATGAAGCCCACTGATACTACAAAAACATGAAGTTTCTGTCAACCATATCTACTGTTTATAAGTGTGTCCAATAATTTTCCTCACACAAAACAAGATAGAACTATCACAGTCTGCTGAAGTACATAGTGTAGCTATTTCCAGTAACAGGAATCATGCTACTAAAGGCAAATGTTGAATGAGACGTGAAAATCTGGCTGTAGTTCTTGGCTTGGATAGAAGTGGAATGGCAGCATATTTGGCTGTGGTTCCTAAAAATTATGCCAGATTTTAGACTATAATATTGTTACACACTGCCCAGAACAGATTCAGGTCAGGTTTGAAGGGAAAAGAATTGTAACAATTGTACAGATGCACAGCAGCTCAATGTCATATGACAACATATGGCATCCCAGTGAAATGATATTTATAACTATTCTGCACTGGCCTTCACTTTCTGAACTGAATTTCACAGAACCAGCAAGAGCACATCAGTGGAAGACAAATTGCTTATCCAAAGAAAATCTGAAGTCAGAGGCCAACAAAAAAGGTTTATGAAATCTTCTTGGATTAATTGAATTGTTAACTAAATGGTTTCTAGATAAATACTTCTAAAATTTTTGTCCTGGAACTCATTTCAACTAATATTTATAGGAATTTTAAGAAAATAACCAAAACTACAATAAACTCACGAAAAATTTATTTTTCCAGTCCAATTAAAAAAAAATGTTTCCTAGACCTATTTTTCATCTATCCTGTCTTGGATGTTATGATAAAAATTGTACCCTGTGATGCTTACTCCCCTCTGCTGACTAAATAAAAAGCTCAGATATTTTTACCTCTATTTTTTGAAATTAATTTCCATCTCTGACTCAAAAAACAATGATAATTTACAAAAAATTTAAAAAATAAAAAAGAAATGTACACCCACTAGTTAAGTATAAGCAAGTAGTTTAAGGAGTCTTTCCTTGATGTACAAATTATTAGTGAGGTTTTAGGCTTTTTCTGTTTAGGTTTCCAAAATTTCTTAGTGGACCTCTGGACACTTATATAGTAAATATAAACATACCAATAAAATACTACTCCTCAGTAAGCTTGTACAGACTTCTGGTTTGGTGGTAACTAATGCATCACAGAAAGAAAACTGATGTGTTAGAGAAAAGGAAAAGTCATATCAAAACTATATCACAATGAAATACACAATACAGTTCAAAAAGCAGCATTTAGAATATGATTAGCTCAAGGTACTGAGGTACAATTAGAATAAGCTTTCAAAGTCTGTTTACACTGTGAATTTGTTTCCATATGAGGCGAATAAATGAACTGTAGAGTCCAAGTGCTACTAAAATAGCATGTCAGAATGTAAGTGTAGGCGTTCAATATTATTTGAAATACAAACACATGACTACAGAAAATCGACCAAGTTCAATAAAACAATCACAAAAATTGCTACTGCTTCTCTGGTGCTGCATCAAATCTACAATCTCTTGTAAAATGTAAATAAAATGAATGAAAACACAAAAGCAAACAACACCCAAATAAAAAAATACAAGGAAGAGATAATCTTTCAGATGGTATTTAAGAGCATTCTGTTCTGTATCTATTATTTACAGTAAATCCAGGGATATATTATGATCGCCTCTTACATGTTGAATGGCAGCTGTAGAGCTCCCAAATGACATTTATGTATTACTGCACTACTCTGTGTGAATGAACAAGGTAATCTTATTCCCTGGACTCAAAGGGAAAGCAACAAAATTTGTTGAGAACACATTAATTTTGTATCTACTTGTTTCCTGAAACACACTTCCAAAGCATCAAATTTTATATTTGATAGATATAGATAGGGCTGAGAAATTCTGACAGAACCTGAGCTTGTTGCAAATGACCTGAAAGTGCTATGAGGAATCCAACACTAATCACACGGGCTCAAAGAACAGGGAAAAGATTCACATGGGCTCAAAGACCTGGGAAAAAATCTTATGGAGAATACCTATATTATGAACCTTTTCCCTTAGTGCCCTGGAATGCATCTTGGATTCCCCACATATTTTAAATTTCTCTCTCAGACAAGCAAACTAGATGCCTAAAGTTAAATAGCATGGATTCTCTCCCCTTCACCTGCTACAAATACCACTCATTCATTTTTTTCTAGGCAGGATTATCTAACATTTAAGAAGTGGCTAAAACTATAAAAAATGTATAGCGTATAGTTTTACATATTATGTATATTAAACGTCGTAACTTCCAACATTAAAAACCTCATAGCGGAAATAATGGTGGAATTCTATATCACCACGGATCAGTTCAGGGTACAGGTGTTCATTCTGTCATATCTCAGCTCCCTGCATATAACCACATTAATCTATCACCAAACATAAACTAACATACACTGCCTTCTTTTGGTTTTTTTTCTGTATTAGCTCAGAAGAGCTCCACAGTAACACTGTCAGATCAAAGCTTGACTTTGTGCATCACAGTTTCAAGTCTAGGTAAAACAAAACAAGACCATTCACATCCATGCACATCTTCTCTGGGGCTTATATTAAGATATATTATATTTTAATAGCTAAAACAAAGAATTAAGTTCTTATCTCTGGCACTCCTCATATATGTAAAATTTCCCTCAAGATTAATAACCCTAGTAGTGGTTCATAGTAACCTCTTCAAGGAAATTATATTTTTAATTGTTTTTACATCTATATTTTTTGTCCAGAAACATTGCCAGTTTTAAATAATAATAATGAAAAAGTAAGAGGGATAAAATCCTTGACTGAAGAGCAAAGAAATTTAAAGTTAATGGCCCTTTAAAAATTATTGGTGCTTTTCTTACCAAACATAAGGGGAAAATATTTCAATAATGTTTGTGGCTGAGTTACCTAGATTCGATTTTCTCTTTGTCAGCATTTTTTTTTTATATTTCTTCAGTGGATCCAAATATTTTTCTGCTGCTAGTGTATCTCTGTGTTGGTGTGTGCACATATGCTGTGATTTTATGTATGTAATCTTGTACATTTTTGTGTAGTCAGCTTACAACTTTAAAAAATTGTAGTAAATTTTCTTACAGTTACAATCAAACATATCATGATTTCTACAGTTGCTCAGGAGTTACCTTGCCTTCAGGGCATCTTATAAATTGGCAGTGGCTTTAGAGTGAATTATGTGCAATTCACAGCAGCATAAAAAAGAAAAAAAAAACTTCTTTAAGAATGAATATTATGTTAGAATAATCAATTCTCTGAGACATTAGAAGTAGAGGACTTCACTTTTTTATTGAGTCACACTTCAAATCTTAGGTCAAAAATTAATAAAGAGAATCAACTTCACAGTCAAAGACGAGGAGATTTAACGACTTCATTCCTTCAGGAAATGAATCAGCATGATTTTTTACTGAGTTTCCATAATGTTCCTATGGCACCTAAAATCCAAAGACAAAGGCAGCAAGGAACTTTTACTGATGTGTGTGTGTGTTTATCTATCTATCTATCTATCTATCTATCTATCTATCTATCTATCTATCTATCTATCTATCTATCTATCTATCGTCACACTAAAATGACTCAATAAAAAAGTGAAGTCCTCTACTTCTAATGTCTCAGAGAATTGATTATTCTAACATGCTGAACAATTTGAATGAATCTGCTTTTTAGTTCTACTGTGGGATTTGGAGGAAGGTGAGATATTTATATCTTATATAGTTCAAGTCTAATACTGTTTAATTAGGACAACTCACCTCTCTCCTAACATCGATTCCCCCTTGCACCTGAAAATTATCAAGTCTGTTTCTGCCTCGCAAGTTGTAAATAGGGATAGCCAGAAAAGGGACATTGACTCTATATATATTTCATCCTTTGGTATTGAGAGGGAGAAATCTCTTAACTCATGATTTCAAACTGAAGAAATTAACTCAGCAGCAAATCTTGGGTGTTCCTGCTAATCATTGTCCTTACAAGAATTTTCATTGTAGCATGTCTGACAAAGGTGTCAGAGGGTTGTAATCAATTCCTCTTTTCGCTATAAATCTAAGCTTACAGCCATAGGACAGCTTTTCCTATTCACTTCTGATAGACCTAGAATAAAGTTACAAGAGATACTGAGGAGATGCAGAGCTGCTGTCATAATACAGTAACCTCAGTACTTAATATATCTATATTACATAATACTTAATATAGCTATATAATATATACAATTTCTTAAAACAACTTCAGTTCCTCAATATCAGAAAAAACTCTAGAGTGATGGAGATGCACAGAAGTGATAAAAATGTTACAGAATTATTTCATAATTCATGAAGTTCTGAGTTGAGAATAAATTGCAAATTTTGCTCAGCCTACATTTTAGAATCATCAAAATGAAGAATTTGACTCTGGGTGGCTTCTGTGAAATGTAATTAGAACTGCCATACCCAGCTGAACCAATGGCCAACCATCCCTTGCATGTATGATACTGCTGGACAGAATTACTGGACCTGACTGCTGAATGTGTGCTGAGAGTTTGCCTCTTCTGGTTACATAAAAGTTTTAGATCTTGTAACACGTGGGGTTTTTTTTAACTTGTGCAGAGGCAAAGCCAACCTAAATTCAGGAAAAATCATTATAATCAGAAAGGTACATTTCAGACTGCAACCAGTGCAAAGCAACAGTTCTGTATCATCATCTTGCTACACGTATAAATTGTGTTCCTTCACAAACAACATGGAAAAGCTTTATTTCAGCATTTATGAAATAAATGAACCTCATGAATTTGTCAAGATGCACTTTACTCTCAATGTTGGATAAATAAATTCTAGAGAGGGAATGGAGGGAGGTGTTTTACATTGCATTATAGTACATGAAGTGGTAGGGTGAGAAATTTAATACTTCAGTTTGCTTTCTTTTTTTATAAGCTATATAACCTGTATTTCTAAATATTTTATCTAAATTCAGGATTGAATATCTTTTAGAAAACATTAAATGAGATAGATATCTAAGGTCAAGGGCTGGATTTTTACCATTCAGAATGCTTTTCTTTTCCCATGCATACCTTGTGAATACTGCTTATATTAAAGCAATATTCAACCTGACATTAAAGGGTTGCATACAGGTTAAGCGAAGTCATTTACCATTTGTATATGATAACAAACAACAGTGGTTCCTGATAGTTTCACAAACCCTTCCAAGGCTTTTTATAAACATTTGTTCCTCAGGCACATTTTTTTACACTCTTAACTTCTCAAAACAGAGCCACTCTTTTCAGGGTGTTCTAAAAATGTTGTAGTTGTTGACATTAGGAAGTGAGGGGCAGAGGAAAAGATGGAGACATAGGAGTCTAACTGCTTTAAATTTTATCTGCAACATGAGCATTTAGTGTTAGATCCACTTAGGACCATCAGCTATTTTTTCCCTACAGTGTAGTGCACAGATGATAATGTAAATGATTTTTCAGCAGGTAACTTGCAAGTCACATCACAACTGTACTGTTACTTTGAACAGTGGGGAAAAAGCAAGCAAATTTTCAGAACTTCTTTTTCTTTTTTTAGTATAGATATCGATGTACAGCTAAAAAAGAAAGGGAACAAAGTTCAATGAGAAGTTTGAGTAAGAACATAAATATATGGAAGTTTATCTGACAGTTATCTAAATCTACATAGATGTGTGGAACTTGATGAAATAAGAAACAGTTCAGAAAATTCAAGAACTAGAACTATCTGCTACTTACTAAGGGTGAGAATAGGTCATATAATTTATGAATTAAAATATTTTTGGATGCATATCACTGCAAGGTACTTCTTTTTACAGGAGCTAGAAAAGGAGATTGACTCCCATCTTTTGAAAAGGGGTAGGCTTCTCATGTTCCTTTGTCATGTCCATTTTAATCACAAATGTAGTTTGATTACAAAAACTACAGAAAATTAGGAAATTATTAAATAACTCCTTCCATCCTGCACTAGGATGGAAGTGCACCTGAGACTGGTGAAGTTTTCTGACAAAATCTAGGAAAATCCTAACCTAGAGTAAGTGACTGCATCAATTCAAGTGAAGTTTCTTTTTCCACACTGCTTTATTCAGGAGAGGATTTCAATTGCTCCTAACATCAACTCTTTTCCTCATTGCTGCTGAGTTGCTCTCAGGCAAATTTTTCTCTGGACTTGACGAGAAATTGTATTTTTAATGTGAGACAGCTTTTCAGGCAATTACTGAAACCACCACATTTAAATGAAAATTCGAAGTAGAATTGGTTTTTGGAAAATATTCACAATGCAATGTGATGGGCATAGGACCAGATGCAAGGAACATAACATGTCTGCTGTTTCACAGGAGCTACCAGTTCTTTCTTTTTTCCTGCTGTCTCTGTGGCACACCACTTCTGCCATCTGCTCCAGTCAACTGTGCAAAGACTACACCAGCTTTTTTAGTTACTGTGTTATTTTTCACCTTTTGAAATAAACTGAAATTACCTAAAAAACGTGAAAATGTCAAAAGTCCTGATCTTGTCTTCTCTTACAGACATCTGCTTAGAGCATTGACCGGGACACAATTCAGGTATTATCAGAAGTGCACTTCCCCCTGAATCCTCTCAGGCATAACTCACATGTTTGATCCCAGCCACCATCTGGTAGCAAAGCTCATTGCAAGTCTCACACTGTCCTCCTCCTATCCCAGATGATTTCCCTTACCTCACATCCTCCTCCACTTTTTCATCTATCCACAGCTCTGCCTGGCAGCTTTATGACACTACATTGTACCATCAGACTTCTCCTAGTCTTTTCTTGTGCCAAGCAGACAGGAATGTAGATAATTTGATTTTGCATGCTCTAACCAATCTTCCTCTTCTGTCTGGCTTTTGAACAATGTGATTTCCCTCCACCTTCTTCCTCAGCACATTTATTTTATCTGATATTTTTGAGTCACAAGAGTGATGGAGTTGCATGAGAAGAGCAAATGACTGATGTCTGGCCAACTCCTAAATACTAATGCTCTTAAATAATTTTAGTCAACAATGTAAATAATTTCCATAATTCTTGACAGTTCGTAGTCATCTGTACATATTAGTTGTTGTCACAGCCATAGTAAAAAGAATCTTGGAAATTCCTAGTAATTTTTACAGTGCCACTTACTCTGAACATAGAAAAGCCAGAGACCAAGTGTGAATTCAAGTGATTGAAAAAGATCTTATTCAAGTAATGTTGTATGGAGAAGTCTGTTAATTTGTTTGCAATAAAAGGTTTGACATTCATATATTTTCTAAGGAGAATTATTTATTTCCCAGTGATCCCCTACAGAAAAATAACACTTTTTTCCATTCTGCTTTTCTTTGCAGAAGGAAATCATGTTGCAATGAAAAAGCTTGTTATGCATATGGAGAAGAGTCATTGTTTTTCACAGCCTGCCTGCTAAGAAATAATGAATTTTCTCCAGTAATCTCATTCTGGGCCAACTAAAAACTAACAAGGAGGTTATTCTATTTTTTTTAGAATACTTGATGTTACTTTGGAATTTGTTTTCTTTATCAAATCTATTGGAGTGTAAAGATGAATGCAATTTAGTTTTTAATGTGTAAGTGCTACAATTCTTATGCAGGTATTATAATAACATTACAGTATGATAACATCCTTCTCTTCTATCTTAAATCTTTCAGGTTTTTCTCACAGAATCCTTTGAAATTTATCTCCAAAGTCTTCTAATTTAGGTTAATGTGAATTAGTTCTTCATTGGCTCTCCTCCTTTATTTATCTTAAATCTTCAAACACACACACTCTTTCAAGAGTTAGTCCTCTTTAACTATTTCAGGAATGTGATTCGAAAGCTTCACTTTTTTCCACTTTGTCTGTCAGTGATGACAGAAGTCTATTTTCCTCCTCCAGAATTATCTCGGGTCTTGCATGCAATCTGTACATGCAAAAACCCCAAACAAAGAAAAACACACCCCATACAATTTAAATTAATGAATTCTTAAATGTCTCTAAAATTATCCTTTGTTGGGATGTTAGAAAAATTAACTGTTTGATAATGACTAGACAGTAAAGAACTTAGATGTTGCTCTGAATGCTAATATAAGCACTCTTGGCATGTGATGTGTTGCTGAAACTTCAGATTCTGCAGCAGATACTGCCTTATGATATCATTCCTGTTATTTGGCACAGCTGAAACCTTTGCTCCTAAATAAAAGTATAATTACATTTTATACCTATAATACTGTCTTGCATTTGTTCTTCTTTTTGAATATGAGAATAAAGCATAACAAAACTGATAATCCAAAATTTTTTCTCATTTTTTTTTCCAAATTACAAGTGAGATTTTAAAATCTATAGATCAAAAATTAAATTGTCAGGGAAAACACAGAAAAGCAGGTTATACAGGAATTGAAAGTATATTGTGATATAATGTTTAATGGCAGAATTATGACTACTTTAGGGGGTTTTCCTGTGCGTTGTTCAAAACCTTCTGATCTCCCTGAGCCTGAAATTATGGTTCTTAATGAGAATCCAACAACACTGGTATAACAGGGGTACTATCCAGAGATCTAGCCCCATCTATTTTGGAATATAAAATGCATTACATAAATTCATTACATGTAAAAGGAGGTATTTTTATTTGAATTTCTCTTTGGATATAATTCCTTCTCAATCCTAGAATTATTTGGTATTATCTTTAAAGGCACATTTCTAACAAGATAATGTGAAATTTCAGCACACATTCTGTGTGAAACCAGAACATTGTACTTTGCTTGCTACAGCATCATATTAAAAACTGATTAGGGAAAGGAGAAATGCACTGTGTGGCCAAACACAAAAAGCAAAATAAACAAACAAACCCCCACAAACAAACACCAATCCACCACAACAAAATAAAACCCTCTGACTGCAATAAACTGTTCTCAGTTTTCAAAGACTTTTATGTGAAATAGTGGCATAAAAGTTCCTGTGGGTTTTTGTGTCTCATTCAGAAAAATCTGATGCAATTTGTAGAAATCAAATCAGTTGTTAGATGTATTTCTACCATCAGCAATTTCTCACCACTTTAATAACCCGCATTCAACATGGAGACAAGTCATGCTACTTTAAAGATGCAGAAATTGCTGCAATAGTTATTTGGGGTATTATTCATTTGGGCACTCCTAAGTATTATGTAATGCAAGATGAAATACCCTGCCTGAGGTTGTAGCAAATTCTTTGCTGTTTTCACAAAGTCAAATATTTCTGAGGTACTGCTTGTGCTTACATTAGAAAAAAAGAATTTCATGAAGATTCCTCCTGAGCTGAGCCGTCATTCTAATAATCGTCTTCCCTCTGGTTACATCCAAACTAGAGTTACATTTTAACAAGGTTCAGTTTGTTCTTGTGTTGTGATGAGAGAAGCCAAGTTCACTCTGGAAAGTGGAGTCAAAATATGTTTAGATTTCTGTTTCTCTGCTAGTTTAACCTTTCCCCAGCCAATTTTTTTCCTATATATATATTTTTAGAGGATTGGGATAATTCTGTAGAAATTTCAATATATCTTCATAGTTACAAAAGGGTCAAATCCCAGGACAGGTGTCTTCCTCATCAATTGTCAGCTTCACCCACAAAGTGACAGCCATTGACTGAGCCTGAAGAGCGGAGATCAGTGCACAGTTTAATGTGTTCTGGTAGACAGAATTTACTGAGAATCCACAGTAGTTCCAGCCTTTCCTGGATGCTACTCCTGACCCACTGCTAACCAGAGCAGCAGGAGATAGCTTTCAAGAGATCACAGACGAATGTCTAAGGTTCAGGCTGCAAAATTCCCTGGTATTTAAAGGCAATACCCTTAAGATATGCTCCTTATCTAAAAGTACATTCTTTGGAGGGATGCTCTTTAGACAGGATTATGGTTTCCCTAGCATCAGATTAGAAAATTCTTGAATTTCACCTTGTGCATGAAGTCCAGATAACACTCCTCATTCACATCTTTTCAGACATCTGCCTTGCTGATCATACAGCCCTCGTGGCACATAGACAAACAAATCTAGTCAGAGTTTAAACACTCAAAATTTAGGCAATATCCAGTTTATCTACACCTCACTGCTAAGATCTTTTAGATTCCTTCCAACTCAAACTATTTTATGATTCTAGAGTTTTACCTACTTTTCATTTAACATGCTGTACTGTTAAAAACATTATTTCTGATAGGAAGAGATAATTATATTTGTCTATAACAGCAATTCACTGTTCTAAATTTCTTCCCAAAGAGCAAAAAAATCCATGTGAATCTCTCAGGAGCATAAGCATGATATTGTTGACCTGAGTCAGATACAGATTGGGCATACAGATTGGGCAGGTTGTATTAGTCAAGCAGCCTTGGATATGAGCTTTCTGAATTATGGCATGAACATTTCTGTGCAGTTACTTGATGCATTTATGCCATGTAAGCAGCTGTGTTAGGGGTTGGTACATCAGCCAGACAGTTTGCTGAGACAAACCTTGTGGGCCATGGTCAGGAGGTGCTGCACACACTGCCCATCTGTGGATGGGCATCTGGGATGTCCTAACAATGACATTGTCCTTGAGTAGCTGTGGCCATCACTGCCTGGTGTGCTGATATCAGAGTTGCTGTTTTCTGAGATATGTAATGTGCCTTTTCTAAGTCTGGCTTTAGAAAAATGTCCATGTGTGGCCCTCAGAGAAAGAAACTCTGGCTTCATCTGAGTAATATATATGTAAATATGATAAAATAACAGGTGCTGCTTGAAGTGATACTAGATTTTATGCTTGGAAAACTCTGAACAGATAGTACAAAACACACATTCCGATGCCCATGTTGCTATTACTACTACAGTTATTATTATTTCAGTGTTTTCCCCTCAGCAGTTTGGTTTATGATAAAACTACAATAGACATAGCAAAATATGAGAAAGAGAGCCAATCCCCACAGGAAACATTACTACCTTGCCACAACCAAATTGCACAAGTCTGTCTTTGCCAGCATATGGTAGCAACTTCCACACTGATTATTAACAATCATGTCTGGAATGTCATTTCTCTCCAGAATTGGATGCTGCCTGTATTGGAGCACCAGTAGACACAGACAAAGACCACACAGAAAGGATCTTGCTGTCCATTAAACCATAGGAAGGAAAGGTGTCACTGTGTTCAAGTCCATTATGCAAACACTTTGCTCAGTTTCACAGCAGATGTATCTTTACATGCTAAACCAGGTGCTGCAGTGTTTAACAGTACCTAATCCATACACATTCTTAGAGACAGTTAACAGAGAACAAATTAATTATTTAATATTTACTGTTTCTCCCCCAAACCTATGAATGTGTAAAAAGCTAAGTATTAGCCTATGTTACAGTAATGGGTACAGAAATTCAGAAAAACTCATGAAGAATACCACTGAATCTTCCTAAAGCAAACAGCTTTCACTTGGAAGAAAACACCTGACTTGAATAATATTAATATTATATCAAATAAAATAAGTGACAACGACAATTTTCATCAGTAGAACCCAAAATCTGTTTCAGAGGAGATAGGCTCACTAGTGGTCATATTGACTGAAGTCAAGGAGATCCCCTTAGCTCACCCAGTAGGCCACCGTTCAAGCCAAGAACAGAGCTCAACTCTACTGGGATGCAGTCCAATGACTCCACACTAGCAAAACCACCTTGGTTTTGTGTTAGCAAATTATGATTTTTTGCAGCTTTACTCACAAAAAAGTTTCTCCCAGAATCTTTTAGTCACATTTCAAGCAGGACTTAATGCTGGTATGTCTTCTAGCTTCAACCTAATCTGGACATACTTTAAAAATGGCTTTCAATTTTTTCCCCCAAAAATCTATTAATTACACAATTTCCCAAGTAAACTACCTGGGAAGTAATCACTGTATGCAATTTTTAATCCTAAAGCTTTTACCATGGTTTCTATTTTTTAATCCATTTAATGAAAAACCTTTTAATCAAACCTCACTGTCAAGAAGACAGGCAATTTCGTTCACATGAGGACATTTTCTTCCACAAAGCACTTCCCAATCTGCTGTGGATTTGCCTATCCATAGATGTTAGTGATAAGAAGTGTCAAAACATATTGTTGTGCCTTAAATCTGAATATGCTCAAATAAAATGAAAGCTCTGAAAAATAGATAACTCCCAATTTGAACTTACTCTCATTGAGGATCTGGGAAACATAAATGCACGGATTTATGTTGAGAGATAACAAAAATGGTCTCATCCCATCTGATTTTAAAAATGAAAGCTTTTTTGTAAAAATAATTCATCTTCATGTGAGGTCACACTGCACTAATAACACTCTACATAGCAAGTTAACTGGTTTCTGTCTCCTCAACTACTCAACGTCAAGGAAGAAACTCTAGGATATACTGCAGATATCAGGAAGCAATCTGTTCTCTTCAAAGCATGTGAAAGCCACTGAGAAGCAGACAGAAGATTGTTCCATATGATAGGGAGATAATTTCCACCGGTTGGAAAATTTGCTGAAATCACTAAAGTTAATATGCCAGACACATTTACATGACCTTAGCCTAAAACTGGATCTGCAACAGGGCATGGATCTATCTATTCACCAGTACTTCCATGTCTTCTTTACTAAAATTTGATTTAATATGTATTTCAAAGGAAGGGTAGGTATGATATTAGTTGTGCAAGTGAAGGGCATCAACACCTACCACAAATTAACACAGAACAAAGCCTTGTGTAAATATAAAACCCATTCTGGGGCCTCCCGAGACACTATGATGAACATTTGAGCCAGGATTTTACACTACTCATCACAGGCCCTGTAATATTCAAGAGTATGCCCATGGCACTGTACAATCTGCTTCTGGTCTGAGCTTTCAAAGATGTTTGCCCAGCTCTTATCTGATCAATACCTCTTCTTTGCAGAGCCATGCTAGCAGGTCACTTTTCTCTTGTAGACTATTTCATAAAGTCTGCAGCACAGATAGCTTTTCTCCTGAGCTTCCCTCTCTCTTCCTAAGGTTTCCATCTGTTCTTAAAAATTCTTAGACTTTGTGCTTGAAAGTGAATTTCTTTTGGAACAGCAACCAAAGCTGTTTCCTCACAGTCATCCTTCCCCTAATATTACAAGATAAGATAAAAATGTTCCATTCAGTTGCACTATAATTTAATTTGCTTAGTAAGGTCTGAGTCTTGGACCTCTACAATGTTATTTCATCTGATTACTAAATTTCAGCCTTGGTCCTTTCAAGCAATAACATTTAAAATTTTATTTTGCCTTTTTAACATTCACTGTACTCAATTCTCCTCTTTCACACCCTTTTGTTTTGTTTTATTACATTTGTTTGTATTCTTTTGTTAACAGTATAAACTCATAGCCTTCTACAGAATCCATAGGATTCTATGGAGAGGGGAAAAAATTTAAAATCCATAAAGAAAAAATATATAAAGAAAAAACCATTTTCTTTCTATTTTTTATCACAACTAAAATTACTTAATTTTCCAGCTAAATTATTTTTTCTATTGATCCAGATTTTCAGGCTGAAATAACCAACAAGTACAGATTAAAATGCTTGCAACAAGAACTTTTACAAATATGAACTTTTCCTTTCATTTGAAGAGAAAATCAAAAAAGGAATCCAAGTGTTAAGAATTTTTCAAAGGTCCAAAATTTCATTTTCCAGGCTTTTTTCTCATTGGATGCATTTAAGCTATCTTTTAGAGCTGTTAAATGTTTATTTGATTGGTTAAAATACTTGAAAGTGGTTTTTTTCCTACCACTTATGCAGAAGAAACCACTTTGCTTATTCAAATGTCTGTTCTTTTTAGTGGTTGGTGTCTGCCTGGAAATGAACAATTCCCCCATTTGGAGGTAAATGCATTAAAGGATTTGAGCTTAGAAAGTGGTTACAAATGAATTCCAATTTCTTTTATTTGATTGGTGAAATATACATCATGAAATTTTCAACTGTTTCCTGAAAGCTTTTACAACTGGAGCCTTCTGGCTGGGGGAAAGAAGGGCAATTCAGCAGAGGTGCAATTCCTGCAGATGGTGGAAATGGTAAGGCTGATTTGAAAACCTTAAGATTTAAGTAAATAAAATAGTCTGAGGAGGGCAAAGAACCAAAAAAGGGTTCTCAAGCAGCTTCTAGAATTTGCAGAGCACTGTATTCTTTACCTCCAACTTGGCCCACAACCAGATACACTTGACCATTATGTCAACTTCATCAAGGAATGCTAGTTTGGAGACACTGGATGCTTCTGTCCAGGCCTGAAAGACATCATCAGAAGCCACTCAGGAAACATAGCTAGGATACTAATGTAAAGAGCAACATGCCAGGCATTTAAAAGATAAATAAATAAAGGAGAAGAAATAAAACCTCTCTTGAAAGGCAGTGCAAGGGCAACAGATTTAATGAACAACTGTACCAGTCAGACAACAATTCCAGGAAAGCATGGTTCAAACTCTATTTCCTATTCTGCAAGAACAGGTGCAATTATAAATAAACAGTACTTTTTCCCATAAAGATTAATACACTTTTTTTCCTATCATAAAGCCAAATAAATCCATTTTTAATGCAGTACATAGGTATGATTTTATGGTGCTAATAAAATTGCAGTTTTCTTTTAAGATCACAAGTGTAGGACACAAGCGATGCAAATTTCACTGACTTTTCGAAAATAGTTTGAGTTACAAGTGCTGAGGAAAATCAAGTATTTTTTTCACAGCTTTTAGTGGCAATGATGTCTTGTGTATGCAGCTGGCCGAATAATGAGCTATACTTATGAATAATTACACTACCATTGATTTGGTTTTGGGGTTTTTTGCAGCAGCAGCCGCCCAAATTCTCTTCCTCTAATGATTTCTAATTCAGCTTTAAATAGAAAAAGGAATGTGAATTATTTTCCAGATGGAATGTGAGGATATTTTTATGGATTAGTGATGAAAGAACCCAAAATGTCTTAACATATGTTTGTAGGACAGATGCTCTTACCCTGTGAGAAACTGAAAAATGGCTTGAGAAAATAGGGAATTTTTGTCCAGACTGAAACACTCATGCAAATTTTAAATTGTCCTATTCTTCCCCCCAAAGCAGTTCAAGGCAATTTACTCCTGGAGAAAACCAATACATTTATGCCTGAAAGTACCTAAAAGCAGATGTGCAGGTAGTTTCTGCAATAGCTTAACTCAACTAACTTTTTTGCTTCTTGATTCTTTATCCTACAGGTAACACTGATGCCCAAAGATTTTTAGCTTTTTACATCTTTTTAGCTTCTTAGATTTTTAATATGCATACCTGTATATTTCTTAGCACCTTCTCACTTTAGAACAGTACTCCCCTTTCTCACATATTCTGTTTAGTCTTATTTTTAAGGAAAAGCATTTCTAACAAGGACATCCTGTTTTGCACCAGCACCTGGGAGACAAAACAAGAGACAAGGCAAGAACCCTTGGAGGGACTCCAAGGGGCAGGCCCAAGGGTGGATTACCAGGGCAACCAGTCTCTCATTGGATGTACCTGCTGGATACAACAATTAGTTAAACTTCTAAAAACTGTGACAATTCGATGCTGTGCATATGTGTAGGGATTATCTGCGCACCTGAAAGCTTTCATTAAAAGACTGCTCTTTATGTTATCAGTTCTAGTATTCTTCATAGATCTGTGGATCATGTAAATCATTAAAACCAATGTCAGTAAATACCTATTGCATATAAGGGGTACAGCATATATTTGTGCCATATAGTTTGTCTTATTCTATGTTGAGCAGCAACAAAAATATTCAGATTTCACTTCTCATAATCTTGTAATTGACTTTTCATAGCTACATTTTATAAAATTTTTATAATGAAAACACCAGCACATCCTTCCAACTTCTTGGTCTGAAGTGGGATCATAGCTCACGTACAACCCCAAATATCTCTGCCTAGTTTTGCAAACCCAAACCAATTTCCTGACACACAGAATAGTAAAAGGTAATGTAACTAGATAACTAGAGCATACAGATAGGACCATGCTAAATCCAAAGAGTCTTCAAATGGAGTGACACAAGGGTGTTCCCATACTCTCCACAGCATTTCTAGCCCTGGTAGCATGGTTCAGAAATGTTTAAAATGCTAACTTAAACCTCATAGGACTTGCTAAGATTCAGCTTTATGCTGTGCATTACCACATTAACTGGATTTTCAGTCCTGGAAAAATGTAGCCCCTTCTATGAAGGACTGTGTCTACATTACAAGGCTGCCTAAACTTAACCTGTCTCTGCCTGGAGTCAGCATGGCTTTTTCTGCTCCTACAAACAATCTATACCTCATTTAAGCAGCTCATGGATAACGGAGATTATATGGTACATATTGTCATATATTAGGTGAGTGTTTCTAGACCCTAAAAGAAGTTGCATTGAGTGGGTTTTTATATAACCTAGGAAATTTTGTTCAAATGTAATTTTTCCACTGGGATTCAAGTGGATGACAATGTTCACTTTTGTCATGGTCTTACAATTGGAAAAGTGAAGCAGGTAACAAGACATATTGCATTTGGCTGTTATTTTCAGAGTGATGTAGAATTCTTCTACTTCACAGTTCACAGTTCCCTACATAGGAGTCCTTTGCTTTGTCTGTCTCTCTTTAGGATACAGCTCTCTTTATGTGTATGCAAAAATTTTTGTCTTGTAAGATACTGCACAGAAGATCCACAGATTTCTCCACTCCTATATATTAGTGTACTCAGCCAGAATGCTGAGACACACTGAAAAATAAAGAATATTGATTTATACCAGACTTAACAGTGCTGTTTCTTTCAGAAAAAAAAATGTTTCTAATACTGAATAATAAAATTTTATATTTAAATGGTGTGTGATCTCTAGTCATCAGTCAGGTATACAGTCACAAGGCCACCTAAAGTACATGGGCAGTGCACACTTATGTTTTCCTCTAAATTCGAGTCATTTATTCCTTTTCCACTTCTTCCTTGTGCTGGAAACCAAGTCTGAAAATTTATACCTAACAACAGAAACTGACCTTGCCCCTGCTTTCTGTGACCTTCCTTTTCGTTATGAAAACAAACATCAAACAAATATTTCAGACTCTCTTTTCTCTCCAAAAGATCATTTGGCTCACCTGGTCAAAATGGTTTATATAACAAGCCTTTGTGTATGGGATAGTAACTTATTTTCTTTGGAATGAAGATATGAAAAAGCATTTTTTAAAAGAGCAAAGGTTAAGATCATATTCAAGTAAATATTGAACACATTCCTAAGAATAACTCTTCAGATCTGGAAGGGGTTCAAGAACAGTTACTTAACAGTCTAAAGAAAAAATAGGTTTTCGATTTTGTAAGAAATATGTCAAGAGGCAGATTGGCCCTTAATCATATGATAGCAAACATTTTGAAGTTTTTTTGTTTTAGTGTTCTCTGATAAAGGGAGAAAGTTATGCAGTGAAAAAGAATACTTAGCAGAAGTCAAATAAAATCAGAAGTTATATCTGTTACACAGATGCCCTTTTGTGGTTGTTTCTATAAACAAACAAACAAAAAAGGTAATCTAAGAGGAGCTCAAATGAAAATAATTATTCAATGAAGAGACAAAGCAACTTCAAACCCCAAGATTCTGAGTGGAATGCAGAGACCACGATTCTGATGAATTCAAGTGAGGTTTTGTATGAGAATCCTTTTGCTCTTTACTTTCAGACAAATGCAACCCTTGAGCAAAACTTCTTTGCTGCCTGAAAGATCTGGGTAGCCTATTGAATGCTAGGCAGATTACTGGACTCAGATTCCAGGTCCACAGTCCAATTATGTCTTTAAATCAATTGAGGCAAACCCAATTAACACACACCTGTAAAACTGTATGTTCATTCAAGAGAACAAAGTATACATCCACAAAATCAAAATATTTTGCATGTTTTGCACTTCTCCATTCTATTTTTTCCCACCTGTACCTTCTCCAACCTTTTTTTTTTTGCCTCCCTTAGCACCAAAGACTCTTCAATTTCTTCTGTATCGAGTAAAGAAGTACCCTCATGAGGTTCAATAAGGCCAAGTGCAAAGTCCTGCACCTGGGTCAGGGCAATCTCAGACATGAGACTCAGTCTTCTCAGACTGGGAGAAGAACTGAGCCCTGGGGAGAAGGGGTTATGATGGACAAAAAGGTGGACATGAGCCAACAGCATGTGCTCACAGCCCAGAGTGCCAACCTCATCTTGGACTGCATCAAAAGCAGTGGGGCCAGCAGGCTGCTGGAGATGATTCTGCCCTTTTGAGAGCTCACCTGGAGTGCTGCATCCACCTGTGGGGCTCCCAGCATAAGAAAGGTCTGGATCTGTTCGAGTGAGTCTAGAGAAATGCTACAGAGATGATGAGAGGGATGGAGCACCTCTGCTGTGGGGATAGGCTGAGAGAATTGAGGTTCTTCAGTCTCAGAAGAGAAGGCTCCCAGAAGACCTTGTTGAGGTCTTTCAGTACTTAAAGGACATTTACAAGGGACAAAAAGAATAATGACATTTTACACAGGAATATTGCAGTAAGACAAGGGGGAAAGTTTTTAAATTAAAAGAAGAGAGATTTTGGTGCATTTGGAGAGATTTAGACATTAGTATGAAATTATTTACTGTGATCATAGTGAGGCCCAGAAACAGGTTGCCCAGAAAAGTTGTGGATGTCTTGTCCCTGGAAGTGTTCAAGGCCAGGTTGGATGGGGGTTTGAATAACCTGGTCTAGCTGAAGGTGTCCTTGCACTGGCAGGGGAATTGGAACTGGATGACCTTTAAGGTCCCTTCCAACCCAAGCCATTCTGTGACTCTATGAGTTGTACGTTCTTAGTCTCCTGACTGGCTGAGGCAATGCCCCTATTAAAGTCACAGTATTTTTTCCATTCAATTCAGTGACTTCAATAAGACCACACAGAACATGATCAATCCACTTCATGTAGATGTTGTTTAAAGGGTCAGGGCACAGCAAAAGACCAAATGCTCTAAGCAGAAAAAAAAAGGGAAAAAAGAAAGAGGATAGAGTAAAATTTATGGGGAAATCTAGAAATAATAATAGTATAATCCCTTGTTAAATGGTGATTGTAAAGGCTTGGAGAAAATGGTTTGGTATAAATAAATTACATTAAATCACATAGAATATTCTGCAGTGAAACAAAACCACTTACTCTCTGATGACACTATACTAGAACACACTGTTAGTATTTTCTTTGATAAGAAGAATATCCAGCTGTGTTTCTTTCCTTCCATTCATTCAGAAGGGCTGGATCCCCAGCTGAGCTAATTGCTATAGTGATGCAGATGTCAACACAGCTAGGTGAGCTGAAGATCTGGCCTATCAACCACTCATTTCCTACAGAAATTGTAGACAGAATGACAGGAGCTCCTTCTTATTCCCAAATTCAGAAACACAAGCTTTGAAAGCACATGTTTTCTAAAAGTACATTATGCACCCCACTCAGACAGACTTATTTATCTAAAATTCTAGCATAAATAGTACTACTTTTTTTAAACTCACAAAATTGAAAGAAAATTTGTAAGCTTCCTTACAAACAACTAGCTACTACAAAACACTAGCTACTTTCATATGGTGCTGAGACATATAAGCACACTTTATACATGCAACAGTGTTTACCATGGGAATAATAAAACATGAAATTCCATTTATTATGCAAATTTAATTCTGTAATATTAATTATTATATATGTGTGGAAATGCATTTTATAGAAATGGTTTGCTCTGGCTCACCCCTGGAAAATGTATGGTTTGTCCTAAGTCTGTACCCTCCCTGCAGTATCCTGTATCTGTAACCTCATTGGCTGGAGAATGTTACCGCGCCCCTTTGAACCTCTGTGATAAGAATGCCAAGGCAGAAGGCTCGGCCCCCCTCTTGCCCCTCTACCCCTGGAGGCATCCGGACGCTCCTCTCTCCTCTCCCCCCCTTCCCCCTCCCCCCTTCTCCTCTCCCTCAGTGAATAAACCCTCACCTCATCAGCACCCCACCGGCATCTGAGTCTCCTTGCTTGCCAGCACGGGAACACCACGACCCCAAAAGACCCCGGGGGTCTCCGGGGGGCGCTCCCCGGGGACCCCCCATAAATTTAAACAACAACATATATGTTATGTATAAATTAAATAAGACAAACCCAAGTTTTAATACAAGTAATTACTTTTGAAATAACAGATATTAGTAAACCGGGTAATAATTTTATTATTAAAATAAAATGTTTTCTTTACGTGACCATAGGTTATTTCAGGGGTCTGTCTTATTTATTGTGTAGGTGAACTGTATTTATCTGGGCAGGCATCCAATATTTTATGTATACTTTGTTTTGGAAGGTTGGTTTACAGCCCACTATTCAAACAATTATGAACTCAGAGCTACTCATTTCAGTGAAGATTTTCCATTGTTACAAGGGATTATGTCACAAGGAAGATAAAAGGATATTATACCCATAAAAATTATAACAACAACGAATATTTTTATGGGCAACTGTGTGCAAAATCACTAGTATTTAGGATAATTCAGGATTCCCACTGTAACTGGTCTGAAGCTTGATTTTTCAGAGTCTAGGATGTATTCTGTGATCTGCATAATGAAAATTCTAACAAACTAAGCAAAATGAAATTCATTTCCTTGCTTCAAAGCAAAGCAGCATAATTTCTCAACAAATTAGTATTTTAGAAGAAAATTGGCCAAAAGCCTGTTAGCAAACCAAAGTTAATCACATTTATTTTTTTCTGAAACAGAAAAGTAGCAAAGTACATTTTAAACCTCAGGACTGTCTATGCTTTAATTGAATAAAAGAGCTTCTTGCAGCAGAAAATGCCAAAAATGCTTTAAGTGTGGGAGCTGCACTGCTCTAAATATGGGCATCTCTGCTGTTTATAATGATGGAAAATATCCAGGTACTCTTTGGATTAGGCATTAGAGCAGTTTAGAGTGCATTTATGATAATCCACTGAGAAAGTGGGGAAACCCACTGGAATGAGAAAAAATGCAGACCAGAGTCTTTTACTTAAGGAACAAAGCATCAGTTTGTGTTATATTTAGGTTAAAAAATATCCCAGAAATAGCTACAGTCACAAGAAGCAAGTCAGCTGAAAGAAATTTTGTCTTTTTTCCAATCATGGGAGTATGAAGTAGCATTTCTGAAGCAGAAAGAAACTTTAGCATTTGCTATCCTATAAGAAAACGTAAAGAAATGCTGGCAGGATTCTAGTCCCTTGTAGGAGTAAATGGTACTTGAGATTTTTATCAGAATACTTCAGTGAGCAATCTATTTCATACAGCTGTTTATACTATGAGTTAATATATTAACTCTAACATTTAAACTATTTCTTTTCAAAGGTGAGTCAGGTTCTCCTACATTCTTTCATACATTCAGGCTTATAACCTCTCTCTCCCACAAAAAGAGAGAACTTCACTTTTGTTTTAACTGCTCTCAAGATACAATAATCATAAAACAGATGGACAAGGAAAAACAGAATAAAATAGGTGAATTTGATATTCTTTGAATGGAAAACATAGTGATTGAGCTAAGGTGCTAATTTGACATTAGAAATGTTTATTAAGGATACAAAAATTCCACAAATATTTCACCACTATCACAATTTTGACTTCAAATTTGTGTGTTTTGCAACATATTATTTTTGTCAAAACTCCCATTTTTAAAATTTCAGCCTAAATGTCTGTTTTTCTTTCTCTTTTTAAAAAATGGAGTTACATTTTTTCCTCCTCTTGTAGTTCTACAGATTTTCCATTTGGACTTTCAATACCCCATGGTTTTTTGGCAAAATGAAAAATGCTACAACTTTTCAGACTTTGCAGTTTTTGACATATTATTTTACTGTTTTTCAAACAATTCTGGTATAATATTATAATTTCTGCCTTCTGGCAGAAGTTCACTTTAACTTTGAGAATGTCAGGTGGTGTATGAGATCCTGGCTCCCTTATTCAAACATTTTAGCAAGGTGTGTTTATTTTATAGTTTCCTATCACAGGAATTTAAGGAAACCATCAACACAGATACTTTGCTTTCTATAGGTTGAATCTCCTTAAGTGAAATTGGTGATTTGAAGCATGCTTTTGCTTTGATTCTTTAAAATCAATACAGACAGCTGGGACAGCTGTTTATAAGCTCACACACTACAATCATGCTGAATTTCAAGCATCTGACCTATCATTTGAGAGAAATTATAGAGAATGCTGCCTCTAACCCCCACACTATAAATTGTATCAATTTCATGCATGCAGGAATGATGAAATTAAGAAAAATGAACTTGGTTGGGATAATAATTCAAACATAATCAAGAGGACTGCTTTTATCTGGGGGCTTCATAGCTTTAACAGTCTAATGGGTTTCTGAAGTTTCTGTCAAAATAAAAAATGTTCAGTATTACCTAGATAGATATTGATTGAGAACTAAAGCTCAACTAGCCAGCCAGATAACTCAGGGTCTCATCTTCTCCTAAGGAATAATATAATAGCACAGTGACTCACTAATCTTATGTTGAAAATCTAGCAAAAAACTAAGCCAGTATTGTTTGATTCAGACTGTGCACTCACTCATTTAGAGCTTCACAAACCCTTTTTAATTTTAAAATGCTCTAACATGTGACAAGTGTGTATACCAGAATCTGAGAATCTACCTGGCCTCTTCTAATTCCCCTGGACCCCTGTGTGTGTCCAGTGCTCAAAATCAACAGATTTCATTCAGCAGAGTGCTGCAAAGGAGGTAACACCACTATGGGTGAATCCCAGACATGTCCAAAGCTGTGGGTTAGGATTCAGACATTTTGTTTCTAGTCACTGAAAAATTTCAAATCCATGTTTACATAGATAGGAATAGAGAATTATATGAAGAAAGGAAAGAAAAGTTTACAAAAATATTTTTTTCTTTCTCTGCAGAGTTAACAGAATGGGAAGCTTTGATCCTTTGTAGAGCTCTGAGCATAGTAAACCACAGGAGCATAGCTCAAGATCATCAGCAAAATGCAGAAAATGAACTCCACTGTGTATTCTTCCTCACAGAATTAAACTCTAACTAGGCACATCATCAGGAGAAGCGTGTCTTTCCATTCCTATTGATACAGGGTGAAAAAGTGTCCATGTCACTAAGGGTTTGAACTGCAATCAGATGCTAATCAGAACAGAGCCAGCTAGTCATACAGATCATGCAATTTACACTTTTGGGTATTAAATTGCATTGCAAGACCAAAGGCTATGCCCACTATCTTCTTAGAACTGTTTCCTGTGGAACAATATGCTGTAATTGCCACAATCTTTCTGTGCAAATATAAGGGACATTATCCCTTGAAATGGCACAGGTAGAGAGAAGGAATGAATCAATTTTTGAATGGATCAGTTTGCACCAGGGAAAAAAATTAGTGCTCAGATTATAGGAAAACAAATACATATGTTTCACTTTTAAGACATGTGAAATAAGAGGGATTTGAAGTGGTTTAACTTAGTACTTAATTATGATGGTAAAAAAAATACATATTCCAATGAAACAAGATGAGATTTGTATGGGGGATGAAATTATGGAAAGCTGATGCAATTTCAAAGTCCAGTAAACATAAATGTATGGAATATAAACATAGCTGTTTATTATATATGAGTATTAAAAAATGGTGTAACATTCTACTGTATTTGTAGTTTTAACAAATACTTTCAGAATGAAGACCTGGCATTGAGATAAAAGTCTTCTTGACAGATATTTTAATTTCTAATGTTTCATAATATAATTACATAACACACAATCCAATATGTAATGTAACCATAGTAAGAACAAAGGTTGTCATCATTCTTCTGAAATTTCTGTATGTTTAGTCTTTTTCATTTACTGGATTCTCAAAATACCTGCACTTGAAAATTGAAGTCTCCCTGTTGAACATTCATGTACATGCTGCTGATTTTCACTTTTAATGAGAATATTAATGCTCCTAGGATCTTATTATTGAGGATGTCAGCTACATTTAGCAGAATATGGCTCAAACAGCTGGCCACTAGCTCAGCATGACTCCTCATTCCATCAAATCCTCTGTTCCACAGGGTGTATGTGGGAGAGTTGTTGGAGGTATTATGGAGTAGATAAAGAGCAAAGCACATCAGCTACCTACCTAGAAGCAAAGCTGATCTCTGGAGTGAAAAGAGTAGGTGTTTTGTGACCCCAGGATACATTGACAACTTTTCAATGATACAGGAATGTCCCTTTAGAAAACAGGCCTTGGCTCTTCCATATGCGGAAATTCCTTGTACTATATAAATTCACATGATGACTGATTTCACACAAATGCACACTGAAGTTCAATGCTTGGGCATCAACATATTTGGATATACATACATGGAAGTGTTCATGTGAATGGATGAATGGATGGTTAAGGACTGAGAGAGAGAGAGAGAGAGACAGATGGTATTTATATTTAAACATAGATCCTTACACTTGCACCACTCTCAGACATACTTTGAATTCTTCCTACAGGAAGTCCGCATATAAAAAGATGGCTTGAGATTCTGAATAAGATTTTGTGTATACCCAGAATAATAATTCACCTGTTCAGAATTATTTTTCTTCTACTGTAAATCTAGTCTCATTCACACCCACATTTGAGAAGACTTCCTACATAATTGGTAAATAAAAAAGTCTTAATATATCTGTAGGAGTTGTGTGTTGCTATCTCCTACTGTGTTGAAAAATGCAAATGCTACTGAGCAGCACTTTGTAGCATTTTATGTGATTTTTTAATTCACTTTTAATGTAAAAAAATACTTAATCTTACAGTCTAGTGAAACAGAAACAAGGAGAACTCTTCTTTAAGAGCTGTTCCAAAACTGATTTTTAAATTTCTTTTGGGAGAGAGAGGTGAACTCAGACCATATTTGTGTGAGGTTTCTTTATCCTTCTTTCCCTTTTATGGGTGTATAAATGAAACCAGTGAAATAGCTACTGACTTTAGAAGCTGATAGTTTCAAAGTAACTATTCTGATTTTCTGAAAATGGATCAACTTCCTGTGCTTTCACATAGATATGCGTGACAAACAAGAGAAAGCTAGTTTAGGGAATTTGCTCTGAAACCTGCAAGGTGCCTCGTGTAATCACAATTTCTGAGTTGTCTTTAATAGGCAAGTTTAGGCCAGTTCCAGCAATAAGCATGGATAGTCTTCTCCTACCTGCAAAAGGTTATTGTAGTTGTGTGGTCTTCTACATATAAAATTTATGTGGATATACATACAGTAGCCAATTTGTAGAGTTATTCAAATTTTGGGGATGTATTTCTAATTTCATCTGATTGTGCAAGGGAAACTGATAATGCCCAAATGCATTCCACCACTGAAGTTAAATTAAAAGACTACAAAGGAAGGAAAAACATTCTCATCATTTACTACCTAGGATGAAAACAAAATTTAGTATAAGTCATACTTTTATCTCACAAGGCACAAATTCATTAAATTAACATATGTTAAACCATATGAAGTATCTACTTTCTGCACAAACTTACTTTTAGCCTATATATATATCCCACTGAGATATTGTTGTCAACTGTGATATTCATATTTAGGGGTTCATATTAATTTTTTATTTATTCTTTCAATATCAAAGCTTTTTTTTTTTTTTTTCCCCATCTAGACACATACATTTGCAACTTGATGATCCCTATGGGTCCTTCCAAGCTCAAGATATTCTGTGATTTTTGGCAGCTAAAACAAGTAAACCTGTAGACCTACACATCAACAAAATAGGGTGCCTGGACACCAAGAATCAGAACATTTCAGGAAATTAGCATGGAAGTGGAAAGGAAATCTAGTATAATGAGGCATGAAAAGGGTGCCGGTTATGCTGTAACTACGATGAAATGTAGGAAAGAGTAAACAGAAAATACAAAAAATATTGTGAAATGTGGAGAGATAAAGTTAAAGAGACCTCCTTGGCTGGAGAAGAAAACGGTAGAATGGTTATTCTTCAGAATACAGGGGATAAAATGTATATCCTCTCATGAATGGAACTTTAGAGCTGATGGAACTGATGGAATTTTAAAACTGAAGTAATTATACTAAAATCTGGAACATGAAAGACAAGGACTGGCAGATAGAATGAACAGAAAACCAGGTCAGAAAAAGATGTGATCTATTATTTCTACAATTCTGATTTATAAGCTGTGGCTTGGGAGTAATTTCTAGCTGCTGTTTCTGAAAGGGGTAAATGTCCAGTTGAGCAGTGGTTTTTTGGGACATTCTAAACCAACCCACCAGACACCTAAATATTTAAAAGTTAAATACACAAGAGATAAACCTCATTACATTTACATTGCATAATCTAAAGTAATAAGGACCTTAAGCTAGTGGATGAGATGATTACAGCATGTATCAGATAGCTGAATCAGAGATGAAGCTTTGCCGTTCCAGGAGCCCAAAGGCGGAGTTGACTACGAAAAGTTCTGAATCAGCTTTGTTTGTATTGAGATCTAAATGCCAGCCTCAGATCTTCAAACAGGAAGGCAAAGAGAGAAAAAGGTACAACCTAACCAGAATCCAACCACAGCCCAAAGGAAAAGATGCCAAGAGATTGCTATTTGGAAAAATATTCTTCTTACCAAACTTCAAAGATTTAAAGATCAAGCATCTAGTCTTGACAGACAAGGGAGACTGGCAATACCTAACAATGTGAATGGATGCACCTCCTGTCTGTGCCCCAACCCTTTTCAGGATAAGGCTTGTGTCTGTATTGTGCTGTTTCCACAGAAAACACACCCAAGAGGGGGAAGAAAAGGAAGAGACAGCACACTCTGACTGGATCACCTATTTAGACAAACAAGAGTTAAGGAGCACAGCCTACTTCTGAACAACAGCGATCTCTCTTTAACTTCTGCCACTGACTCAAAATGACAATGTAGACCATACTTAGATGGATAGTCCCCTCTGCAGGTTTCTCCTACAACAAAAGAGGAAGCCTATGTGACTAACTTTGATCACATTTCTAACATTTAAGTATGTAAAATGATTTTTATTAGGGGATTGTAAGGAGTAGATTAAATTAGTACTTGTGGTTCATGTAGGTGTTTGAGGTATAGACGTCTATATGACATAGATGGGAAACATCCCCAAAAAACCATACAGACAGAAAAAAATTCCTGGCTCAGCTATATGAATTTAAACCAGCAGTGTTCCGTCACCTCTTTCTAAACTTTATATATAATACTTTATATATATATATCATGCAAGCAACTCATAATAGCCCCCGTGGACACAAGTTTTCTGTCACAAGACAAGCTGTATCTAACACAGGCAATGCCAGTTGTTTACCACCATGCCTAGATTTACCCCATGGATATCAGAGTTTATGCCATCTTCATTCTCAAAAGATGACACTTAATGCAGACTATAGCGTTTCTCTGTAAATTACAGATTACGGAATGCTGATGTTTTCAGATAGAGAGACATTGAAAAATAAAAGCTAGAGTTGAGGTTTAGACTAATACCAATTACAAATGAATTATAACATAAACAATCCTGAATTGGAAAAAATCAAGGTTTTGCTTTTAGTAGCCTTTTGCAATTGGCGAATTCTTTTCACCAAGAGCCTATGACTGCAAGTCTTTAGGTACTTCTTTACCAGAATATTAACAACTGTTACCATAAGTTATCATAAATAACCAGTTGTATTCTATGCCGAATACCTGTGTTAAAAAGTATTGTGGATTGTCCTGACTAGGTGGGTGAGACACTGTTTAAAACCCTAGGTATTCTGGAAGAACTGGCTGACAAAATTTTGCTTTGTCTTTCTTTCAAAAAGCCATTTACTAAAATTAGGCTGCAGTACTCTGTTTTCCACAGCAGTTAACAAACAATATGCTTCATTTTCTTAGCAGAATCTCTCTGGTGGTCTAACTTGCTTTGCAATTAAAAAGATGCAAGTATTTAAAAGATTGGAAAACTTTAGAGGCAGTGCAACCTAAGAGAACAAAATGGATTGCTGTAATATCTTCTATATCAGGCGTATTTACCAAACGGATATTAAAGAATTCTAGAACATCTTCAAGAAAATAGAAAAATACAAACCTAACACTCCAACACACACCTGTCTTCTACTAACAGAGAGATCAAAAAACAGTCTGATTAAGAGATCAGTCTGAAACTGAGCACTGTTTATACATATATATATGTATATATATAATTCTTCTCATTGCAATGTTCAACCTTGCGTGTAGTAGTAGTGGCTCTTCTATATTTTATTATTCACTTCAAGTCATTACTAACAATTCCTCTGTAAAGCAAAGGCATTGGAATAACTGTCATGGAATGCTGAAAGAATTTCCAGTGTTAGGTTCAAGTCCTGCCATCGATTTTGGTAAACCTAAATTAGTCTTCCAAGGACAAATAAATATAATGATACATACAGACTACTTCTAATTGTGCCTGCTCCTAGTCTACCATTAACTGTTAGAAAAAAAGTACTTCATTAAATTAAGTACTAAATTAAATTACCACTATTTAAGGTCCCATGAAAGTATTTTTAGAAAAAAATAATGGATCTGCCAAATGATTTTGAACTGTTAATCTTATTTCAAAAAGCAGCACTTCAAGGAGCTTTGTTTTGCCACCCTTCAAAATTACTTCACTCCTACCTCCATCATATATCCAGACACTCCTTTTGTTTGCCCCAAAGTATGTTTATGAAGCTGGTTTGGGTGTCAGGAAATAGTAGTGTATGACACAGCAGTGATTTAAAGTACTAATCTGTGATCTGTGGAGTTGTGTGATGCAGGATTAAAGACATCAAAATGAATGAGGAAGGTAAACAGCCTTATCACTCAAAGATCCACAGTGCAACTAAATTACTCACCCGATGAGACTATTTATCCATAAAACAGGAGACAAGCAGCACACCCTCTGGCCAAGATTTGAACTCATTTCACACTCAGTCAACATTTCTCTATTCACACCCTCTGTCAGCCTACTCTATCAGTGAAGGGAAGACACTTGAAGTAAGTTCAAATTAAAATAAAGTAATGACATCACAGTTTTAAGTAGCTGATAGACACTTTTGGAGAGACCAAAGTTGCTTAGGAAAGATCAAAATCCCTACACATTGGACCTATATCAAAATCAAATAGCTTTTTTATTTTTCCCTCTGAAACACAGAAAATCCCCGTAGTTACACTTTACTATGACCTAGCATCTTGAAATTAAATCCAGTGCTAAACCAGTGATGGTGTCTTGGCCTATGACAAATAACATTTGTGGGCAAGATAAGTAATTTTTACTTTCAATGCATTGGCTCAGATTAATACAATAGAAATATTTGGATCAGTCTCAGAAAAGTGACTAGTATCTACCTAGTTCTTTTCTCTCTGGGCCTTTGTGTTTTTACTCCAGTTCTACTTATCATAAGATAGCTGATTATTTTTCTTCAGTTCTTATATTTATGATGTCTTCCCTAACAAAAGCCATGTTCTGATATGATTTCTATTAATTTTTAGCCTTGCAATTTACTATCATATAAAAAAATTAGGTAAAAATTTTCACCTGTACGCAGATCTGTATTTTTTAAAAAGTTCAAAAAAAGAAGAACATATTATTCTAGACAAATATTACTTGTTTGTTACTCTGACTCTGAAAGACATACAGCAGCTTATTTGTATTGCCTTTAGCAGTTGTGCTCATGCTTAAGTCTAGGTCTGCAAAGCCAGTTGCATCCACATTGCCAGGAGAGACAGAGCTTGAAAAGGAGTTATCCTTCTTCCCTTCATCCCTGCCCTCCTTTTTGTGACTGGGGTTCCTTGCTAGGAATGTCAGTATGCTTCAGACTACACCCACCACAGAGGAAAAAATGAAGAGTAAAGTCATGATGTAGCATGACTCTACAGATTATTGCTGCAAACAATCACATAGATCAAACGTGTCTGAAGAAAAGCTGGGGATTTACCAGAACATAGTTGGAATGCATAGCTGCTTGCTATTCTGCTGCATTGTTACCCATATTTTTGAGGTAAGCTTAGTGCGCCCTCTCAGGAAATTTAAAATATAAGCCCCCCCAAAGACATCACTGTTAGACGAATACAAAATTCTGAACACTGGCATGCTGAGCTGCACACTTTGTTCCCTGTTATTAGGGTATGCCTGGTGAATCCATACAGATGTTTCAGTTGCAGCTGCTTCCCTTTTCTAATCTCTTTTGCCAAGATTAAATGATTTTTAAAAAGCATTCCTGCCTCTGTTGGATTTAAAGGTAACATATCCTTTTTGTTCACTTTACTGTGAAAGCTTTGAGGTCCAGAGGTCATAACTGAACAGTACATGAGGCTTCTGCAATACCAGCTACGTTTCATTTCCTTAGGTAATTCAGAAGGGGGAAGAATGGATGGAAATAATGGATGTTCATAAACAAGTCACAAAAGTTTTCATATTGATTGTATAAGCATATATATTTATATATATAACAGATCCATAGAATTTCTTGCATTAAATGTCTAAAAGTTGTCAATATTGTACCTGGCACTTAGTAGATCTAAGTCAGTGTAGACTAATTGAAGTCAGTGGTGATGCTTTGATTTTCACTGAAGCCCTGCTTCAAATTGCAATAGCGTGTGGGAGGAGTTAGATCTGTAATAGGATAAGTGGGCTATCACAAAAATAGCTTAGGTAGCTGTACCTCCTGTTTCTGTAAGATCATTTGGCATACTAGTAAGAAGAAGAGCTTTAGGCCAATTCCATCATAGTAATTTATTTTATCAAAGTCTGTGAGTCAGCATGGACAAACAGTAATTAGGTAAGATCCTTTGCCCAAGACTAACAATAAAAAAAAAGAGCTAATGATAGAGAAAAATTTCTTAACCATAAAAAATAAATTGGTAACAGAGTGGCAGAGTAACTTAAACATCTCCAAAAAACTCCCAAATTATTGTTGGGATTCTTGAGGCAATCTTGCTATCCCCAGTTAATCCAGCAGAAAATCAGTGCCCATGCTCAGCAGAGAGCCAAGGTTCCTCCCAGGGTGATATCAGAGGGCTGACTGTTTTATTTCAGGAAGTCAATTAGACTTCAGTGGGCCTTTGAATTCCACCTGCTCAGCAACTCACTCTTTCTGATTTTTTTCCATTACTTAAGGATGTTCATCCTACAGCTTCTGAGTAGGTATCAATACAGATTTAAGTCTTTAGATCTTTTTCATAATTTTGCATGTACATTGTGCCAGTGCATACAATGAAACTTTCAACCTATTTGAAATGGGTTTTTATAGCTTCTTGCATATCCTAGACCAGAATTTAACTAATAAAAATCATTACAAATTCAACAGTACAGAGTCAGTTTAGGCAAACTAAAGATCTGGGGGGTAGCACTTTGGGAGCTAGGCAAAAATTGTGGATCACAATAATTCTGGGTTTCCTTGAACATTTATACTACTGTACGAGCTCTTATATGCAGTTCAGACTTGCCCTGTTATTTTTAAGTAGGAAGGGATAATGGTCATTTTCTTGTCAGCAAATAACTATCATTGTCACAACCAAATGCTGCTTAACACAGGTGTTTTTGTATTTTATCCTTTGTGAATGCTGCCAGCTTAGAAGAACAAAACCCTGAAAAGTTACATAAATTTCTGATGTACTAGGCTCCACTACAGTGCAAAATAAGACAAAGAAATGCACTGTTAAAAACAGCCTCATGATGACAACATTTGGCATTCATTTCATAGAGGTGCGAAGTCTTTCCAAGATACAGTACAATAAAAAGTCAGACTTCGTGGAATTTAATAGCTAAATGACATACTAAGATACTACTTGGGCTTCTGTCAACTTCATAAGCTCAAGGGTTTTGAACAGAGTCCTTTTCCATAGCATCAACACTCAGATTACATATAACACAGGCCTTCCTAATTATATTAGTTTAATGAGATCAGTAATAAGATTTGATTTAGCTGATAGCAGAGGTATCTCTAGAGTGCAACAGAAATTACACCTTTAGCTCTTGAACAGAACCAGAATAAAATAAAGGAGTGGCAAAAAAAAATTAACTCAAAAGTTTAATAGAGTGAACAACACTTCAGAATACTTCGGGCATTATCAGATAAGAAAGAGGTATGAGAATTCAAATTTCTGCAGGGTTAGATTTAACAAAACAGAAACTATTCTGTGTTGCTCCAGCAAGGTAAAATGGGGAAAAAGAGAGGAAGAAAAAAAGATCTCAAAGCAAACTAATTTTTTTAGTCATTCTCTCTTTCTGGTCAAATAACAAATTTTGCCAACTTTGTAAGCAGCTTCTTCTCACAATGGAAATTAAGAAGAGAGAAAACTAATTTTTTAAAAAATCTCACTGTCAGGGGCCTTTTTCTCCATGCTTGTAGTTGTATTAGGGAGACCTAATAGTTAACCTGCAGAAGTTGCTGTGAGCTTGTTACATGCTAAACAAGAGAGATGCATTGTGAAAGATCTCTTTGATCTTACTGCCAGGAGTTCAGGATCATTCTGTTGAGCAAAATGTATGTATGAAGAACAAGCAGCCATTATTTTCAACTCTAAGCTGAAGTGAATGTCTTGGAAAACAGGCAAGCCACATTACCAGACATGGCTGGGGAGTCAAGAATGGGGGAGAAAACTCCTAAACATAGACTGAAATAAAATACTCCTAGGTGTTATGTTTTTCAAACCAGCAGGACTTTGCATTTGCCCACATGCAAGAGCCACCAAAATATTTATTCTGGATAAGTTTAGCTGTTTTTTGAAAGATAAGAATAATTTTTTTTCTCTCTCTCTCAAAAGGTAGAAATTAGTCTTGTCTCAGGAGACAGCACTGATTATTTTTTTCCTTTCTCCCATAATTTGCAACTGCACAAGGAAAATGTTTCTGTAAAAAAATAAAATATGATGAATGAGGGAAGAAACATATATTATTTGACAATACTTTTCTAGCAGACAAGTACTTCATCAAATATATTTTCAAAATAATAAAATACTCTATCAACCTTTAAATTTAGAAGTACTTGAAAGTCTCCATTAACCTGTTTTTATTTCGAGCAGACTGAACCTTACTGTTTTTTCAGCTTGGTAATGTAAAGCATATATTTGTTCTATCGCTTACCAACATATTTAAAAAGAGGATTACATTTCATTTGCTTTATGTATATAAAAGGCCAAGGAAATTCCCACAAAACAGTACCTGGTTTTGATATGTTAAAGGGAGCTTATTGCTAAAATTCTGGCAGTAAACTGCAGTGAGAAATCTGATTTTCCTCCTCTTTACAGAAGTCAACCTCCTGGCTGTTGCTGAAACAGCTCTGACTTCATTGACTGATCCCTGAGCAGGAAGGAAACAATCTTACCATTCCTACAGTAATGTTTTTCTTTCTGAAACAGCATAAGCATCTCATATCTCTGAAGTATTTTAAAAGATATTGTCAGAGATTCTATAAAGTTTTTCATACAATACCCTCTTAAGCGTTATTTTGTCCTTGCATTTTTCTCAGGATACGTTTCAAAAAGCTTATATATTTCTGGCAAACACAAACTTTACATTTTTGAGTCCCCTAAGGCGAAGGCCCTTCTCTTGGATACAGTTATGAGTAGGGTTTGTATATGCAGAAACCTACTCTCTCAATTTCATTTTCTCAGGCTACAAGTATGATTTAGTACATTCTTAATTTAATTCCCTGGCAATTTTTTTCTTTTTTTTTCCCACATTCTAATAAAGCAAAAACCAAATTTTCAGCTTTTTCCTCTTACCTTGGTTTCTACCAAAACAAGTGTTTAAGTAGCTCATAAACTATTCCTTATTGTTTGATTTTTTTTCTCCTAAAGAAATGCAAATCTAGTATTTCACTTTAAAACACAAACAACTCATTTAAGTTCAGCTGTCCAAACCATATGTATGCAGTTCAAACCAGGCACTGACCCTTCCTCTAAACACAGTAGTAAGAAAAATACTATCTTTGTGGTTTGTAAAAGTGTCTCTAGCTCCTCAGGTGATCCCATAGAGAGTCATGGATCTTCTCTCTGCCTAAATATCATGAAGAAAGTTAGCACAACTTTGGAAGCTCTTCCATGCAAATCTCAGATACAAATTAGATCACTTCTCACACTGTCATGTATACCAGCTTTCCCTTAAGGCTTCTTTCTGACATTTTTCTTTACAGGTTTCTTCTTGATTCTTTTGAGTCCTCCCTTGCTTTCAGCAATAGCTTCCTTTTAAGTGTCTACCAAGATTGCCTCTCTGTACATAGTGCAATTGCCATGGTTTCTGACATATCTGAACACTTACAAATTTATATGAATGGGCTCTCACCACCAGGATATTAACAACCCCTCACCAGCCTCTGTATTCACCCTCACTTGCACAATTGTAATACATAAGCCCAGGAAAATTATGTAGGATCCACTCTAAGGAAGGGTATTTCAGTCTATTGTGTCAGGCATCTGAAAGATTATTTGGTCATGGTGACACCTTGCATGGCTCTTTTCTCTGGGCCTGTCTTTAGTTTTTCTGAGTGTTCCCATTTCAAACGCAAGGAAGGATACCGAAAAAGATGTATTTTCAAATCAACAAGACTATTGCATTCCTGCTCAGTTTATAGAAGAAGATCCCATGGTTTTATTCAATTTGCTAGTAAGAAGTCTGCTGAAAATCACCACAAAGCAATCTTTGTTTCCAATCTGATGTTATGTTCTGAACTCTGAGTCTCATCAGATTTTGTTACTAAAGTGTGTGCAGTTTTTCTGGAGATCAATATGAAATATGAGAATAGCCTCTAGGAACAACAAGGAAAGGTTGGTAAGAAACAGGCCAGCAAAACTTAAGAAAAATCATTATTTCACATTTAAGATCAGCTTAAAAATGGGTTTTGGTTCTAATGGTCCTGCCTAGTTAATTTCCTTCAATTAGTAATTGTAAAAACTTCAGTTGGAAATTTTAAAAAAGCATATTACAAAACAATTTAATAATAGTTATTGCCACTTATGTCTTTTATATGTGCAGTAATATAAATTCACCAATCACAGTTTTGACTGTATTTCCTTTACTTGGTTTAATTCACTGTTGGAGGAACCAATTTATATGTCAGCATCTATTGCTCCTGTTATTTGTATTTTTAAACTCAAAAACGCACCAGGTAACATGTACAACATTTCACTATTTCTGATTTCACATGGTTTGCTAACAAGACTAAATTGGGAGGAGCTGTTGACTTCCTGGAAGAAAGGAAGGTCCTGCAGAGATCTCAACAAATTAGAAAGTTGGACAATTGCCAACTGTATGAAGTTTAAAAAGGGAAATTTTTTAATTCTGCACTTGGGACAGGGCAATTCTGCATGTACAGGCAGACTGGGCAATGAGATACTGCAGAGCAGTGTCATGGAAAGGGACCTGGGGTCCTGGTTGACAGAAAGTCGAGACAGCAGTGCCCTGGCAGCCAGGAGGGCCAAACCTGTCCTGGGAGGCATCAGGGACAGAATTGACAGCGGGGCAAGGGAGGGGATTGTCCTGCTCTGCTCTGCACTGGGGCAGCCTCACCTCGAGTGCTGGAGCAGGTTTGGGTGGCAAAAGAAGATATTAAACTGTTAGAGAGTGCGCAAGCGAGTACAACAAGGATGGGGAAGGGCCTTGAGTGGAAACCATATTAGCAGTGGCTGAGGTCACTTGGTCTGTTCAGCCTGAAGAAGAGGAGAATGAGGGACAACCTCACTGCTTTGGCAACTTCTTCATGAGGGAAAGCAGAAGGGCAGACACTGATCTCTTCACTCTCATGACCAGTGACAGGATTCAAGGAAACGGCATGCAGCTGAGTCAGCAGAGGTTCAGGTTGGGTATCAGGAAAAAAGTTTTTCACCCAGAGGTTGGTTGGGCACTGGCACAGGCTCCCCAGAGAATTGGTCACAGCACCAAGCCTGTCTGAGTTTAGGAAGCTTTTGGACAACACTCTCAGGCACATGGTGTTACTCTTGGGTGTCCTGTGCCAGGCCAGGAGTTGGACTTAATGATCCTGATGGGTCCCTTCCAATTCAACACATTCTATGACAAGTTTCTATGATTCAACTTTTTTCTCAATCCTTGGCAAAGGATGCAAATAGAGGACTGAAAATGAGCAAGGAATAAAAAACATAGACTAGGATATGTGCCATAACTTGTCTCATTTACAAAATACATGATTTTTGCAGTAAGTTTTCTACTTTAAATTTTCCTTCTCAGTTTTAAAGGGAATAATCTTTTCTTTTGGAGGTTGTCAACTCTTTCTAAATTCTGTGATATGTGATCATTTCTAGAGATACCTAACTTTGTCTCCAAAGTCTGCTTTGAGTGACAAATGAAAATTAGATAAAGAACCAGAAGGTCAGTACTGCAATTGCTGATGTATTTTTGTGAACACTTTTTCTCACCATTTTCACTTAAACTGTTTCTTTCAGTTATTTTTGCTTTTTTCAGTGTTATCCCTAAAATGTTTTTATCTTTTATCATTAAAAGTATTTTTGTCTCTGATTTATATTGTGATAGGGAATCACTGACATTTTGTGGATTTTCCTCTCTTGTGAACATAAATTCTTACCCTATGTAACATTTCAAAAATGATATTTCTACTTATTGGAACTTTGGAACTTACTCTAGTTTTATACTTGAGAAAAGAAATGTTTGCCATTCCCATTTCTCCATAAAACCAAAGCAAAGTACTGTACAGATATCCAAGAACTTAAATCCTGTATCCTAATGGAGGCGATATTCAGAATGATTCAAACCCAACTACAAACTGTGTCACAACTCTACAGTATGAATCACAGAAATAAGAAAGTCTCAGTAGGTAGTCACTGAATTATTACTATGAGAGGCGATACGTAGATACATATTGCCTTTGAAAGTAACAACATAAAATCTATGTCACAGAGACTACAGAATCTAAAGTAGGGAGAGAGTATAATGAGAAAAGCATACAGCCTTTGAATAGCACATTTGCAAATAAATTAATTGAAAGTAACTGATACTTCCTATAAACATTTTGTGTTCTTTTTCTGTTAACTGCTCTAAAATGACACAATCTTGCCTTGATGCAGCAAGATTGCTTCATTTGCAAAGATATTAATGCCAAGAAATGTATTTATTTAATAAATTTAATAAACAAGAAGTGTTTATTTCCACTTTTAGCTTACATTTGGGAACTGAGAACAAAAAGGCTGGGCTAGATCCATATTTCTGTGGAGTCCATAAATTTCAAGTTTTGTTGTGTCTGTAAGTGGTCTGAAAATCAAGATTCCTGAAACACCAGGCTGATAACTACCTACCCTCTTGTGTTTTGCTTTTACGCTGTACAACTAAATTATTGTGTGTCTCTTTAAACAGAAAACACTTGGATGGGTAACCAAGGTAATAACCCCCTGGATATTCCTTACTGGTTTTGTACCTTCTGTAAGTATTCTAACCCAGTATTTACGGGGTTTGTAATGGCACGAAGCACTGTGCACAGTAAGACAGCTGGTGAATAAATCGCAGTTACCACATACAACTCAGGCCAAGGAATTTGTGTTTGTTGCACAAAGCAAATAATGTTTATTGCTGAAAAACTCCAACCTCAAGTCAAGCATGCTGTGTTATCACATATTTCATTATAACTTGCAATGTTAGGCTATGCTCAACAGCTCATCTGATCACTGGATGAAACAGGGGAGTTTGTGTTTGAATTAAGACGGCTGTTGGGAAAGAATTTAAAAGAATTTCAGTTGAAATGGGCTAAGATGGTGCATGATCCAACACTTTTCCTCCATGGGGGACAGGTGTCTTTTCCTTATTCCACAAAGACTGAACTATCAGAGACAGCAGTGCCCATTGGGACTCTGCCATGGTGGAATTCCTTGGTATCTAGCTGTCAGAAGGAGAGAGGGGAAGTAGAACTATCAGAATGGAGGGAAATGCTTAAGCATAACATCCACAGTTAACAATTCACATATGCAGAACACCCAAACAATGAGTGGTCCTCAGAAAATGTAATAAATAATACAAGGGAATGGGCCTACCTTTTTTGAGGTTTGATTTGGGACTTCTTTTTACGTAAGAGAAGTAATCCACTTTCCATGTTAACAAGTAAACCTCAAGTCTTTTTTATTTTGTCCTGTGTTTCTTCATCATCGTGTAGCTACCTTTAGTAGCCCTGACCATGATGTCATGCCAGTACAGATATTTGTTCACAACAGGCAACAGTGTTAGCAGGGAAAACAATGAGGACTCTAACTGGTCTATTTTTGTTTCTGAAATCTTTTATTTTCTGGAACAGCAGCAAATCCTATTAAGATGATTTGGCTGCCTTTCACTCCCTATAATAATCTGACTGGCTAATAAGTGACTTTGTGGTAGCTGCTGCCTGTCTTCCAGACCATACTAGTAACAGTAATTAACAGAGCAGGAAATACAAATATTTCAACAAGGCAAGCAACCATTGCAAGACAACTGCACACTATGACCAGAGTGAATAATGACTCCCAATACCTATACAAATCTATATTCTTCAGCACTGAAATATCTTTTTAATCCCATTGGTTTCTGTTAACATCTCTTAGAGAACTGGGCAATAAGAAACAGCTAAGGAGAACTAAGGAGAGATCAATATTTTCTTAATGGATATTCTGTATTCATAGGGATGGGTCCTGATTGATTGATTTGTTGGGAAAATGAGATAAAAAACACTGCAATTGGAGAAGAAAAAAAAGGCCTAACAGGGGCTGAAGTCTATATGAAAGAAGAATGTGAGACTAATACTAAATCAAAAACCAGTTTCCTAACAGCTCCTCTGACCTTGTAGTCATAAAGTTTTGTGATAAAGTTTTGTGTGCATGGAGAAGCACAGTGGAAAGAAAATGGCTTCTTCCCAAAGCTGACTCCCCAGTGTAAAATAATCTCATCAAAACACAAGAATCATGGCTAAGTATAAAGCTGAGTTAGCCATACTACTTGGCTGAAATAGTATGAGAGTATCATTTGTCCTTCTCCAGTTTTCAAACTAAACAGCTTTATTTTTACTTTTTTCTTGTTTTATACTCTTTGTGTTCATAGGAGTGTTGCAGAGCTGATCACAAGAGTCCAGGCAGCAATACTGGAACAAAGCAATAATATGCAGTAACAGCGAGTCAATCTGGCACCTGACACCTTCGGAATATAATTCCTCTAAAATATATATATTTTTCATAATCATTAAAGCACATACAAAATGCTATTTTCCTACTACAAATCAAATTTCATATGCTTCTCAGCCACAGACGCTCATCTCAACAAAGGCTAAACAGAGAACTTACACCTGAAGGAAACATTCTCCTATTCACACAGGCATAGAAGAATGAAGCTTAACAGAGAGATGAATTCGACTACATGTAAATTCTGCTTAGTGCCATGCTCCAAGCTGGAAGCTAGTTACACGTGCACAGGTGGAAATATATTGATGCATACATTCTAACCAGTCAGTGCTGTGCATCTTTCATCTGTACCCTCACATCTAGTGGTTCTAGAGTGTAGAAGGGGCAGGGAATGAGCAACAAAGATCCTCAGGGTAAGACTTTGGGGTCTTAAAAATCTAATCAAGGAAAGTAAATTTCTCTCATGCAACTAGATGGAAGATCTTTTTCAAGGTGCATAAATTGAAATACAAATTGAGGTCTGCAGTTTTACTTGTCACTGCTTTTTAAAGGAACACTGAATTAACTGTATTTAAACTCAGATCGTGCAAGCTCTGTATTAGGCTGTCCTGAAAAGTGCAGCAGCTATTCTTGTCCAGTATGGGTAGAGGTAGAGTATAGGGGCACCAGGGAGTAAAAGCCGTGGACAGAATGAGAACCTAATGTATAGCTGTGCATGTAGGCTCACATGCCCTTGGCAGCAAAGAATCAAGATGTAACACTTGGGCTTAGCACCACAGCACTTCTTGTCTTTTGTCTCTTGGTGGTGGTGAAGTGGCAGAAGTATACACCCTCGCAGGCTTACCTTCTCTCTTCCGTGAGTTTTCAGTGGTGTGCTCTCTAGCATCACACATATTTTCCCAAAATATGACAGAAATCTCAGGGAAAATGAGCCACTCATAAGGGTTCATCTCTTACTGTCAAGCCCATCACAGTATTTCATTCAGATCTCCCTTTCTCATAACTGCTAGAAAACACAGCAAACCCTGAAGAACATCTAAATTAGATCATCACCTGAAATCACTGCTGTAATACGGAGTAGAAAGTTTGCTTGAAGGACTGTTTATGTGATTCACTTTCCTCAAAGCTTTGAACTTAGGTAAATGCTCTTTTCTTCATCTAAGTTAGTACATCTCAGTGAAGCATCCCCGTCTGCAGCTCACTCTCTGTAACTCACCTCTAATGAAAATGTTACCATTAATGACCCAGTAAGCATTGCAATCACTCACCATTGACACAAAACCACCTCTCTCAGGCCATGTTGGCCTACAGGGTACAAAAAAGGCACTTTCTCATGCCTCACTATGAAACATTAAGAAAAATGGAGGAAATATTTCAAGACTCAAATCCTTTGTTGATCATTCTCATAGCAAAATGCATCATTATATACAGACAAGAGACAGCTCTTTTTGCTCACTGATGCCCTCCTTGGCTGATGAACACCCACAAGACTTAATGAAGGATACAAGGCATTGTACATCCTAAAATGTGAACATCCTATCCTGCCCGGAGAGTGGGGCTTCATTAATCTCAACAATTCAATCGACTCACCTGAGAATACATCTGGTCATGACTTCTAGGTAAACCCTGGGAGGTCAATTCCCACCTTTGGCAGTGCAATTTATTTACATATAGATGATGAAAAATCAGTTCAAAATGTTCATAGAAGGCAATAAATCATATAAAGAGATACAGCAATCTTCCACAAGTAAAAGCACCCCAAGAAAAATCAGTGCAATATATTTTAAACAGAAATTATCTGAAAAGTACAAGATCCAATCACTTGAGCTAAACTCTGCTCTCACATACCAGAATTTATACCCATATTTTGAGTGCCAGTCAGTAGAGATGGAGAGGATAACAAATATTTGGTCTGGTCTCAGAATTAAGGCACAGGTTTAGAAACTTGAAGATTTGAGAGTTCTGTTTCTGTCTGGTTTTAGACAAATATTTTCAGTGGTTCACATATTGGCTACATTGCAATTGCCTTTGCAGTTTGGTGAGAAAAATGTAGGAGTTTCAGTTCCACCGATTTTTTGATTTTACAGGAGACTTTTGAAGGCCAGATAATTCATCTGAGTGGGATGCTAAGAGCTAAAGCTACTAGGTATCTTATCATCTCACTTCATCATGCTTTGGTTTCTTCATATTTCAGAAAAAATATCTTGATATTTGGGGAAAACCTGGGGTATTTTCCCTTTATACAAGAACTGAAGGAAATCAAAATAACTGTTATTCATAAAATATTCCCCTGAATACTGCTAACTAAAACCAGATTTCTGAACGTAGGGAGAAGGACTAACAGAAAAAAGAAAACAATATTGCTGCATTTGTCATTAAACATTAACAACTTCCTCAGTCATAAAGCAAGAGAGAGACACATACAGTCTTTTTTTACCATCCTGGGAGACCATCAGCCACAGAATTTTCCCAGGCCTGTCCCCAGTAATGACCAGTTTGTCACATAGCTTCCATCTAGAAGATTAGGTTATGTCCCCAGGACAGAAGGAACCTCAAAAGATAGCTCAACTGTTCCTGAGAAATGGAGTTTAAATCAGAATCTAGCATTCTGTCCAAATGCACCATGAAGATACCCAGGGAGAGAACTCTTCAACCTCCCTGGGGAAGTTGTTCCAGCATCTGACCGTTCTTAATGTGAAAAATTTCTTGTGAAATTATCTTATATCAGCATGAAATCCCTTCCAATGCAATTTGTATTCATTTCCCCTTGTCCTCTCCATGTGGCTTTTTTTAAAAAACTGCTCTGTATCTTCTAATGCATATGCTGATATTTAGAACCATGCAATTTAAAACTGAAAAGCTAGATATTTATGTTTGTGCTCAGATGAAACCTGAACTTTAAACAAAACATAGCTCCAAATCTTTCCAAAGCAGCAACAACAGGAACTTAAACCATTAAAATCCACATTCCATTAATTACAAAATACTAATGGAAGAGGAAATCCAGCAAAGTCTCGTAAAATATCAGCTTATAGTACTTACTAGTTTACAGAACCTTCTTGTACATATCAACAATACAATTTCTTTCTAAACACCAAGACCTTTAGAGATTTATCAGTGAAGCATATGTGAATTCTGTTTTACTTTCTTTTCCAATCTTTCACTCTAAACACATAACCAGGTAGAAAATGTAGGTAATGGAATCAGGCATAATGTAGCATCATACTGAAATGTAAGAGGGCAAACAGAAGTTTTTAAACCTTTCTTCTAGCTCTAGAGAGATTACATAAGCATCATTGCATGGAACAATCTTCAGGTTACTTTAAATATTGAATACATGTCCCATAATGCTTTTGTATAAAATCCTTCCCTGCGTATATAGCAATTAATCTTATCACACTGCAGCTGGTTATACACTGTTCCATGAGCACACTATGTCCTGGAACTTATTTCATTTCACATCTGACAATACCAAGCCTTCATTCAGTACATTACTATAAAAATTAAGTATAAACAATTGCATTTACATGAGGTCAGTAAACAAGTACAGGAGATGGAAAGCCTAAAGGATTCATTGTGTCTGCTGCTACAAGGTTGTAAGAGAATTCTTGATGAGAATAAGGAAGCACAAAACAAGCAATAAGGAGGAAATAACTCAATTTCTTTGTGTGCAGATATTTTTCATATAATGTCATGAATATTTTGGTAAATAAGTTTAAAATTAGTATGTCCTCTTCATAATCTGTCTTCTCATAAAAGACCTCAGTGTTAGCCTCTTTTTGTTTTGCTGTAAAGATAAGTCACTTTGAGATGAGGCACGGATGGATTTTATTTTTGAGGAATTTTCCTCTTTAATTCTGAATTGCTACATTCCAATCAATATATACATTCACAATGTGCTAATGTAATCAAACATTACAAATGGTCACTGTAAACATAGCATAATCTTTATGTCAGGCATGTTTGAAAAAAAAAGGAAACCACTTGTAAAACAACTTGGAAAAGAGGAAATATACTTGTGAAACCAGTATGAAACAGGAAGGATGAGTATCATTTTCAGGCTAAAAAACTCTTCACAATACTAATGAATAATCTGTAAATATTTAACTTTGCTACAAGCAGAGGAATTAGCAGAATAGCTATTTGATCAATATTGCAGTATTGTGTATAATTTCCAATGGGCTTGAATAACAAAATGCTATGTACTGACTAAATATGCTACACACCATTAAAGCTTAATATAAAGGGTCATGAAAAGCTTACTTGACCTAGGGGAAGCCAGGAATCTGATCTTAGCCTAGTCAGTCACTTCTTGCATTGCAGTAGCACTAGACAGTTCCTGTAGCCATTATTTTCTTGAAGTTTTCCAAACCATGGATAAATCCAGTCCCTGAAATCAGGAGGTTAAAGTATTAAATAAATTAAGATGGAATTAAAGAAACAGAATAAATAGAAGTAGGAGCAGTGAGGAAGTAAAAAGCCCGAAAAGGTTTGGGTTCATAGATTAATAAGGTGTTCAGTTCATCATTCTGAATAGGAACAATTTTGCTTTGATCTCTCTAGCTTATAAACCTAATAAGAAAGAGTTCTTGCAGCTTTTGTCCCAGTTTCATTTCATACTTTGCCACGGAAGCCCAAAAGGGACAGTGAATGAGAACAGAGAAGCCTCAGAGAAGTTAGCACTTGTTGTGGCATCCAGGAACCATCCAAGGAGACCAGTGCTCTGTCAGCCTCAGAAAACTACCAAGGACTACTTGGGAAACATCAGCCTGGGAACTTAATTCGGTTTTTTTAAATGTCACTTTCTTTCTGCAGCTGAAAGAAAAAGCTGAAACAAAGCTGTCTTGAAAAAAATATTGTTCCCATCTTTCATGCAAAACCCTTCTGCATATTTGGTTCCAAGAGCAAAGCACAACAAGGAATTTTACATAATATAGATTTCTAGTGCTAAAATCATTCAGAGATAAATTGTTGCAGTCAATCTGCTCCTCAACTCTCCACTCTTTCTGTTGCAACATGTTACAAATTCTGGAAATTTGGACCTGCACAGTGGCAATATGGACTCTGGATTCGGAGCAGGAGTATCTTTTTCTCTATCTTGAACATGGATGAAATCATCCCATGACAGAATGCACCCAAACACTATTCTCACTTGCAATGGAAGAGACAGAGCAGGGACTTTCAGTGCAGACAAGCCCAGTTCCCTCTAGACTGACAGTCTTCCAGGGCAGAGTTTATTTCCCAGAGCTCATCCTCTATGGAAGATGCTGGATCACATCCTAGCAGAGAGGAGTTTTACAGGTAACTTCTGAATAAAAATTTGCATGAAGTGTATTTTAACTCTCATTTCTAAGAAGTAAAATGCTTAGTAGAGTAACACTGTATTTCACATTTAAGTTCACATATCCTTCAACTGCCATGAGGTTTTTAAGTGATGTATGTCAAAAACTGACTGTGAACGTCCAAGGAAACCAAGTAGATAAAACTATATACAATCTTATATAAAATATCACTTATTCCTCAAGAATGAAACAGTAAAAAAATTCTCTAAATTATCATAATTTCTTCTCAAATGTAGACCTCCTTTTTCTCTCTAAGTATTGTGAATTATCTTGGATTACTAAACCTTTTTTATGATTGATCAAGAGTTATAATAACACTTCATGATTGTTTTTAACAATCTGATCCCCCATTGCTACTAACTTTAATCAGGAATCACACATAATCCTAACTATCTTTGAGGGATTTTAAGAGATTAAATTTCAACAGAGCAACTGAAATAAGAATTCTGACAGATCTCAGAAGCACTGAGACCTTACCAATGCAGAGAGATCTCAGATCTGAAATGTCATACACAATTACCCCAGAGACCTTGGCTCTGAATCTCCAAATAACTCCAGCATTATACAAGCTCTCATCTTCCTGCTGACAGCTTTCAGGACTTGATTTCAAGGGAGTATAAAATTCATCCCTCAGAAGTACTGGGTAAGATAAGAGTAGCAAGTTAACATGGAGGGAAAACAAAAAAAGCCCCACCATCTATTCTCACTAATTAAGCACCAGCATGCAAACTATTAGGAAACAGAAACAGAATGCTTCCCTATGCAGGCTAAGTAAAGATTTCCAGACTATTTTTCATTCAGGACATTGTTCAAGATCTCAGGATAAACCATTCCTCTTATTGACAACAGAGATGCCTGAGAGCGAGATTTGCAGTCTTTTCCATTTTTTTTTTTTAATGCAAAGGACTTTATGAACCATGTTCTTATCCTCAGTTGCTATTCATCTTCTAATATGAAGTTATATTTGCAATTGCACACAAGTAAGATTCTTTGGTATTTCAGATCATTCTTTTCAGAGATCTTGGTTGTGTTAAGTACTATAACCTCAGTGGTCTCTTGCACACATCTATCACTGGTTACCATTCCTTTTTATCTAAGTTTTTGTGTGATGAAATTGGAGCTTGGCTCCCCTTCCCCTGAAGTGAAACATGGAAAAATCACATGTATATACTTTGTATATAGACATACCTGTTTGTACCCTGAATTCCATGCCTACATGTCCAATGTAGGACAAATAACAGTCACGATTCAATTCTTAATGGATTACGATGAATATTAAATTAAATTTACTCTTGGTTATCAAATTCTATTGAACTGGCATAAGAATTCTGTATGAGTTTTCACAACATGGAAAAATACATCAAAAGTAGAAACAGAGCTATAGACAGGAAGAGATTGTTGGTTTCTGCTCAGTAAAGCATAAACTCTGGGTCTTTTATATTCATAAAGTCCTATCATAGTTCTGAGGAACAGGGAAAAGAAAAACAAAAGTCAAAAATGGTTTCAATGGCATAATTTTCCAGGAATCCAGAAAGCCTATTCATTAGACAAGGTTACAATTTTGTTTGTCAAGATGGATATCTGTAACAGTAACTCAGTAACTGCACTTTGGTAGAATGACTTAAATATATCAAATACTTTGTATCATTTCTCCTCTCCAAAGAACTTTGTCCCAGATCGTTATGCATGAGGACAAAACAATATTTTTCAGGAAGATTTAATATCTTCCAATTTCTAAATATTTTTTCAGGAAGATTTAATATCTTCCAATGATCTAAAATTTGGGAAACAAAAATTAGTTTATTGGAAAATATAAACTAGGATGGCAGGTGAGAATGCATGTAAGCACACACGCATCACCATTGATTTGATGTGGTACAGATTTTCTCATAGGAGAAAATATAATACATGCTTTCCAATAAAGACAGGCTTATCCACTATGCAGAGTGATTGTACTCCGTGCCACTTACACTTCTCCATGGTCATGGCTTTTTTGCTTGCTATTGACCTATCACATTTGTGGTAGTTGTCTGACTTAATTCTGACCAGATGGTTTCAACGAAAGTCAATTTGCATAGGTTCCAAATTACAGCTGTGTCAATTTCTAATTTTTAAGTTGCTTTATATTGCTTATCGGTTTCATATTTCCATTATAAAAAGCTTATAAAATCAACACAGCATTACTGTGACTTAGATTGAAATCACTCCCCCACAAAAAAAAAATTATTTGTGCATTTCAAAAATATTCCATCTGCTGATTTTTGCTTCTGGTACACAATTATCATCAGCACAAATGCCATTTGATTATTGAATTGGATTTAGGTAAATTTTTCAGACTCTAGGACAGCCAGTATAGGCACTTAGTCTGAACACCTATCCTGGGTAAAAGAGTCTTAACTAGAGGATTTTTGCTTAATTTATTCATTGCCAGTTACACCAACCTCTGATTAATAATGCAGGTACTGGGGGAAAAAAACTCAACACAGAATTATAGAACACAGTATTTAGAGCTGGAAGTGTTAAGGTCACCTAGCCCTACCCCCAGCAGTGAGAAGGGTCATCTCATCAGGTTGCTCAGAGCCCTGCACAATCTGACCTGGAACATTTCCAGGCATGGAGCATCTACCATCATTAGGATAACCTGTTCCAGTGTATCACTGCCCTCAGCATAAAGAAGTCCTACTTATTATATCCAGTCTAAATCTGCCCTCATTAGCTTAAAAACATTATCCCTTGCCCTAATGCAGCAGACCTTGCTAAAGCTTGTTCAAATCTTTCTTAGAGGATCTCTTTAAGTACTGAAAGGCTTCAGTAAGGTCACCCCAGAACATTCTGCTTCCCGAGCTGAACAACCCCGACTCTCTCAGCCTTTCTTTACAGGACACCTATTCCAGCCTCTGGTAATTGCTGTGGCCCTCCTCTGGACCCACTCCAGCATGTCTGTGTCTTTCCTGTGCTGTGGACCCCAGAGCTGGAGCTCTAGTCCTAGTGAAGTCACATCAAAACAGAGTAGGGGGGAAGAATCACGTCCCATCCACCTGCTGGCCACATGGCTTTCGATACAGCCCAGGATGGGGTTGGTCTTCTGGGCTGACATACCTATAAAGAAACACTGTTACTATTTTTTGTATTCCTTCCCAAGTTCAGCTTAACCACTCTCTCTGTGCCTTGGCCTTCCTGACCCCTTCTGCATAACCAGGCAGTGTCCCTATACTCTTCACAGGATACCTGTCCCTGATTCCACTGCCTGTACATTTTTTTCTTGCCCTTTGGTTTGTTCAGCAGGTCAGTCTTTCCCTCCATTCCTGATTTCCTAATCCTGGGGATCGAGAGCTCCTGCACCCTGTGGAAAGCATCCTTAAAGACCTACAAGCTCTGGCGTGCTCCCTTATCCCTGAGGGCAGTTTCTTAGGGTTTTCTGTTGACTAATTCCTTGAACAGTTGGGAGTTGCCTTTCTGTCTACAGGACCCCAACAACTTCCCCTGGCAACAGTGGTCCTGCAAGAGCACTGCTTGTCACAGTGACAGGCATTAAGACAGCCTGGGGGAGAAAATTCATCAAAAACTTACTTAATCTAATTGAGCCTGGTAAAACAGTTTGAATATTGATTTCTAGCCCCTTGACCTTTTTGAAATAACATAATTGGCCCTCAGGAAGCAAAAACTACACACTGCTGATGTAAATAAATATATTTATTAGGTCTTGACAGAATATGTTCGATCTTCTCCTAATTCTACAAATTAATTTTCATGGAAAGGAGTATACAGATTAGCTTCAGAGTTATTAAGCTAACTTATAAAATATATATTCAATTGAGACAAGCAAAGTATAAATATTTCAAAAATACAAATTTTAACCTACGTTCAAGTCTACACATCTGAAATCTTTCTCAGATACTTTTACTAGAGAATATTATAATATTTTAAAAACATTCTTAAAAGGTAATTCTAGACCTATTATGTAAATGAAGGCAAAAGAAAAATCAAGTCATTGATATTACTGAATATAATCTACCACTAGCAAATAATTAAGGGTATATCTAATTACTTATTTCATCATGTTTGCACTATTAGATAATTCCCAAACAGCAGTAGTGTTTAGAAAAATTATTCTGTAATAATAAGAGTTAAATATGTCATATTCTATACAGAAAAAAAGATTCTGGTCTGTTATTAATATTGATAACTTCTGATCAAGTGTCAGTCAGTGGATTTCCTTCCTCCAAGCCATCTGTGACATCACCACATTGTATCTCCTCCGAAGGCAGACCCACAAAGGATATGGAATTGTACCTTCCTTCAAGTGAATGGAATACTGCTCATTCATTCTGGTTTCAAAATCTCATTCAATAAAAATCTAGTCATAAACTTGCCATATAACAAGATTTCTCCAGAGACATGTCTTTAAACTAGCAGCTCTTTGATACATCAAATGATAGTCACATCATATTTTCTTTTCCGCACCAAGATATTACTCCGAGAAAAAAGTGTGATAAAGATTTATTTATTTTAAGCTTTGTTACATCTGAAGAAAAGTCACTCATTCTCCAAAAAACCCCCATCTTGTTACACTAGAACATAAATAGCTTCATTCATTTGGAAAAAAATCTCACTTTACCTTAAAATGACTAACATAAGAGATACTGTACATTTGTCTTCAGTAGAGAGCCATTTCTCCTGAAGCAGATTCAGACCTCAGAACCCAGACAAGAGAGGTTCAAAATGAATAACCTGAAGACCTGATCAGGACTTATACATGGCAGGAAGTGATGCTCATAATGTCAGCATCAAGATTTTGGCCTGTTGGCTACTGTGCCATAAATCATTAGGAAAATTTGCCCTGAGGAGACAACAGATTAAATGATTAATTAAATCATTAATAATAATTAAATGATTAGTTTAATCGTGAAATAGTAGAGGACTGAAAATTATTCTTAGTAGCACAGCTACACAGCTTTTACACCCCTGTGAAGTAGGTGGATACTACCATGGCTTTCCTAGATAATAGCAACAAAATATACTTACAGTTAAGAGTAAGATACTATAGAGTTCAGAGCAGCAATAATTGCAGTCACAAAACTGCATCCTGTTGTGGCAAGGGGTTTTGTTACAAGGAAGCATTAACTATTGATTTTACTGACACTCGAGGTATTTTGCTAGTTACGAAAGCAGAACGATAGGTACATCATTATTCAAGGCCATATGTTTTTCTCAAGGGGAAAAAACATCCATAGCATCATTATAGACTTTATTTACATTATTAGGCTTAAGACACGTTTTCACTTCCTTTTTGTATTTTCAGATGATGATACTATAATTCAAATAGTAACTCTAATATGTCTTAGTGAAAACTTCCGGGTTTGTCCTACCCCAAAGATGACTCGAATTGTTTGTGGCAAAACACTGTCACAGCTAAACAAGACTTTGAGGATTTTCAGAACCTGTTCCTTATCAAAATAGTTTCCATGATTACACTTGTTTGATAGGTGAGAGCAGTACTATTGATTAGATCTCTCCATCAGGTGTAAGACAAAGAGCAATCTACATAAGCCCCACCTGAGGGGATATAAACATCAGAACAGCCAGTGTCAATGCAGTGCAGCAAACGATCTGGATACTGACAGTCTTCCAGACATCTGCTTTTCCCCTGGGACATAACACATCAGCTCCTCTCAAATCTAAGAAAATGTACAATTCCTATCCTCTTCTTCCAATGGAAAAAGAAATAGAATCATGAAGATTTCTAGTCATTATTCCAGGTGTGTTCAGAAATTGAGGAGACCATGGCCCAAATTCTGTCATATATACGTACATCCATCTCAGCATGAACATTGTGAACCATGAACATTGGTTTTGACAGCCAAAATAGTTTATTTACATGAAGTTTAGGAAACTGCTCATTATTAGACAAATTTTGCTCTGACTGTACAGTGCTAACAGATGGATAATTGTTTACAAAATGTTTTAAAATAGTCAGAAAGTAAGCTTTGAATATTTCACTGCTTTGAACTTCCTATAGGTGCACCATAATATTGTGAAGAGATTAGTCTAAATGATATGGTAGGTGACTCATTTCAGATTTGGAATGGGGTAGAGGGGGAGCAAAAGCCTTGTTGACTAGCCCCAAATGGAAATACTGTACGAGGCAAATGAATGAACAGCTCTGCTCCATTTCTAAAATAGAGGCTGCAGGCTCAAAGAGAGCAAAGAATGGAATCACATTCTGTGTAATCTCAGAATCTGAAAATATGTGAAGGGATTTGGAGCTGAAAAAAGTTGCACAAAAAGCTGAAAGATCTTTCTTAGCTGCTATTGTTGTACATTCAACAATAAAGGGCTGGTAGAGAATTCACTGTAATTTTTTATTAGATAGAAATTAAATTTTAAGAATCATTGGGATCTGTTCAATGTAAAGTTCAATCCAAAGTATTTTGGGATATTTATACCATAAGAAGTTTTTCAAAACACTTCTCATTTCCTAGTTACTAGAACTAATATTAGCTACACGTGAATATCAAATGTAATTCCATTTCAAGTATTTCTTTTCTTAATAAAATGTCCCAAACTCAATCTGCCTATAAATGGTTCTGTTAAAGGCAGTTGTTTCAAATACCAGCATACCAAACCACATCTCTACTGTGGGGACAGAAAAGCAGTATGAGGAGAGAATTTATAAGCTCCAAATATAGATTGGCTGTCCCCTCCTCATTCTTCCATTGTATGACATTCATTTAAATATCTCCTTTCGAACTCAATCCTCAGTATCCTCTCCACAAGGATTTTTATACGAATTCAAATAAAAGTGCTTTGGATTACATTTGTCTATTCAAATTCAGACAGAATTAAAAGTTAGCACTAACTAGTTCACATTATAGGAGCTAGATTTTATTGCAATTTTAAAATGCTACAGAAGGAATACAATTGGACTATGGAGAGAAACTGAAACTTATCTGACAGAGGTACAAATAGTGCCAGATTTTATGGCTACATCACCTATGCCTCTACTACTAGTTTGTCATGTGTGTTGGAGAAGAATGCTGTGTATTAAGAGTCTTCTCTAATCTGGATTTTCTAGGGATATCACATGAGCTCAGCAATTCAGAACAGCACAGAAACTGATCTAGGTCAGGGAATTCATATTTGGAAACTGTATATCCACAAGGAGACCTATAACAGGATCCTGTGAAGTCCTTTGCTTTTTTGACTTAATGGAATAAACAAGCAACTAAAAGAGAAATTTCTCAGAGAACCTGTTAAATCTTGTCTATAGGTATACTGTAGGGTAGAAGAATTTTCCTAATAAGGAAAGAGGTAAAACAAAAAAGGAATGAAAGCTTGCCTGTGGGAAAGTGATACTAAGAAAACACAGTAATTTTTTTTTTAAATTATCCTATATGTTGCAGTAATAAGAAAGAGTCAGTCCATTACAGATCCTTGTCATTGAGGAACTCTAAAAATGCTTCATCTGGACTTCTTTTCAGTAAACCTTTGGCTTTCACATCGTTGCCTTACATCTGCGATTTCCAAATCATTATACTATTGCCAAGCTATTGTACACATCTCAGGATGCCAGCCAAACCCTAATAATGGCATCATTAAGAGAGTGATATTGCAATGGTAAGTGCTGTATTACTTTGCTCATTTTGGCAATCAATGATGTCAGTAATATCCTGTTCCTTAGGAGACCTAATTAAATTCTTTCATTGAAATAATCAACATTCGTGTTCTCAACCACTTTGCAACTACAGTAATTCTTTGTCTGCCAGCTGTGAGAATTTCCTATCCTACTCTCTCACATCAGCAAACCAAAGGGAAAAAGTTCATTTCACACTTATATTATAGAGTCATGACTGAGGTAGGTAACAGACATATTTTGCTAGTAATAATAAAGCTTAAGTCACAAACTAAGCTTGAAATAGACCCAAGTAAAAAAACCCCTATGTATCAAATTCAGCCCTAACAAAGTATTTTCAGAAACCACAACCTTTTAATTAGTAGATCAAAAGCTAATCCAGTCATTGATCCAGGCAGAATACAATCAGTCTTCATTTGGGTCTAAAGCAACCAAAACCAGCAAAAAAACCCAGTAGTATTTAATTGTATCAAAATTCATTTGCAGAAGATTTATGTGTGAGTAGAACTCTGGATCATGAATTCTAAAATATGAAACTAACCTTAAACTGTGTCAGAAAAAGATATTAAAAACAAAGACACATACTCTCTGAAAAATAAACTAGAGGGAAATGTACTGCTGTGCACTTTTGACCCTCTTTCTACCAGTGTTACTCTGCATAATGACTTGAATCTAGAGCTAATAATTATTTCCTCCATAATGCTGACTCTCATCTCGTAACTTAAGTCTGAATCCACTGCCAAGGAGGGCCATTAGCTCACTGTAAAAATCCAGAGAAATTTTCTGTCTAAGCAGAACTCAAGAGGTCAAGAAAATACTATGTAGGAAAGGTGAAAGAGGAACATGAGCACCCTTATCAGCCTGGGATCCACAGCTTAGAATTCTTTTCTGAAATAAAAGGACTTATTCAAAAGATCCCTTTAAAGAGAGCTTCATGCTTTTCTTTGTACATAGCTGAGAGAGGATAGATATCAGCCTCCTTCTTCAAAGACCCACACAGGAAAGGTGTGAAGCCCTACAGGAAGATAACTGAAGCTATCTTGGTGCCATCAACTAATGTTTCAGTACTGAGGAGAAAAAAATGCAGGATTCTACATGCAGAATTACCTCAGAATCACAAAAATTAAAAATTTTAAAGACCTCTGGAAGTAGTGTAGGCAACCTCCTGTTCAAAAAATCTTAATATATTTTCTGAGAAACTTGATCTAACTTCATATTCACTCAGGGCTTTGCCCAGACAAGATTTGATGATGTCCAGGGCTGGAGATTCCACAGTCTATTACACTGCTTGATCATCTACAGTGAGCAGAATTTTGGTTCTTTATGTCCAGTCCTGTAGTAGTGTTTCTTGTCCTTTCATCACAGACCTCTGAGAAGAGTTTAATTTTATCCTGTCTATAATTGTCTATTAGGTATTGGAAGACTCAATTTGAAGAGCTTAAGTCTATGTGTCCTACTTAGAAAAGTATTCAAATGCTCAGCTCAACAGTATTTTGGATGCACAGGGGAAAGAGAAATGTACAGCTCAATGCAGGAATGGTCAAAATTTTTCCATACATTGCAAAGGATATTTTTTAAGTTTTTACTTCCATTTAATTCACAAAGCAGTAATAATATCTTTCTTGCTCTTGTAGGGTTACTTCTCAATAGGAATGCATTTCATAAATAGCTAACTGGAGAATGTCATATTTGTAACTGAAACAGTCTGAACTGGATTTGCTGACAACATGATAAAGCATGCCAAAGCTGGGAAACTTGAAATAATATTGCTGGCATGTACAAAAAGTAATAAAAATTTTTAATTTGGTTTTCACATTTTACAGTATCTAAAATTACTAGTCCATGGGTTCCACTCGCAAAAAAATTCATGAAGCAAGTAAAACCATTCAAAATTTTGCATGTTTGTAGAAAGACTGTGTAGCATTCAGCTGCTGTTAGCAGTTCTAAATCCTGCCAAATGCAGGCTTTAGAGTAGGCTAGTAAATTGAAAGATGGAAACAACTTCAGCAATTTCTTCAAATTCAGAAAGATGATTCAGTATCGGGAATCATTTTTTCCTGGTTATTCCCCATTACCTGAGAAATTATCTGTTATTTATAATCACTAAACATTTGACTGAAAAACGGTTTAGTGATTAAGCCTCAAAGAAAATCTTAATGCCTGTATGTGATGTTTTCATAAGCTGATAGTGAAATTTCTACAAATTCTTCATGGAGCCACTATGTTCAGTACATTAGCTCTTTGTGACAGATTGCATGATGGTACACACTACACCTGAAGTTAAAGGCTTCCTCTCTAGTCAGACCTGTCTTAGTTTAATTAAAGGTGTGATTTCAACTCCATGAGACCTGAAATGTGATAACTTTGCCTTCTTTAATTTAATTCACACTTCACTGGCATTTTTTAGGTAATTTTCATCTCAGGTTAAATCAACATACATCAAGATTGCACTGAGTGCAACCTGATGGATAGACTAACTCAAGTTTAACCATCTGAAACTACACTGGTAAAACATCAGTGTGTTAGCACTAACAGCACTAGTAGCTGGAGCAAAAAAAAGACACTATCTGGCTCTTAAATTGCATACCCAATTGTGAAATTCTGTATGTCTAAAAGAGAGACTGTGGAGAAGGTAGCAAAAAACCAGATCAGCATTGCCTAAATAGTACAATGAAGATTTCCAGCTTGTACCATCAGAACCTTATTTTCACAACTCTTTGAACATACTTTCACTGTTCTATTTTTCATTCCACAGGCTGTATCCAATATTAAACATATTAATCCACCTACTCTTTGGTATTGCACAGTTTTCATAGCTGAAGTGTTTAATTAGGCTTTGATTTGCAGTTTCTAATTAGTAGCAGAAGCAACAAGCTGTAGTAACAAGCTGTAGTACAGAACAACCAGATTTAAGGAGGCGAGAGGCATAATAATTTAAATGATTCATACATATTTTTGGGTCCTAGAAACATAATCACATAGGAAAAAGATATGACCATAGGCAAATCACCTAAAAAATATAATAATGCAACTGAAGTTTTAAAAATGAAGCTTAAAAATTCTTGTTTAAAAATTTGGATTTGGAAATAATTTTTAAGATCTGTACTACACAAACCTGTGAAAACAAGCATAATTTCTTCAAGTGTCTTGTTCTATCTCATAACACATATAGCAGATGCAAAAGCAGGGTTGGGATGAGCAGATAGATTATTACACTAGATATTGAGAGTATTAACTAAATAGAAGATTTTTGAGCCATTACAAGTGTGTGCACATTGTCATGATAAGAATTTCTTCAGCTTCCATACTGAGGATCAAGGAGTCCTGGATCTGGCCTGAGATCATCTCAAACACTGAGGAATGGCGATAGGGAAAATTTTGCCTTGTTCTAGTCTCCAGCAGGATCAAATTTCACTTAAAAAGTTTTTCATTCGTTGTAATAGATTTTCGTTACTACTACTTATTCCAATAATCTTGCTCAGTTCCTCCTTGAAATGCTAAATCCATTGATTTAAGGAGTCAACACTGCCAGTACAACAGTTACTTTTGCTCACTGTCATAGAAAAGTTTAAAGAGACAATGTGAATTACAAAATTCTTCAACTATTGGGTTCACTTTTATTTGCAGCTAAGTAAACATATCCAGATTTTAAACTGCCTTTGGGTTAAAGTGTTTCTTCCTGTTCCACTCCTTGTCACCTCTATCTGACCTCTCCATAGTCCTTCAATATTTTTTCTGAGACTGAGTAAGAATCACAATTTCATTGCTGAGATCAGATTGTTGATTTATTGGTATAGCAGCACTATAATGTATTCCTTACTATTCCCCATCCAATAGTTTATTACCAGAACACCTTCTTTTGATTTTGTACAACTGCTGCTCATTAAGACAGACTCTTCATCTAGCCAAAATCCGAAAGAGGCAGGCCTACTTACTGAGTTATTACAGGTAATAACTGTAATATGGAATCCTGTATGGCAACTGAAAAGTCTATATAACAGTTCTGGACACATTTGAAGACATCTTTTCTCCATCCCAGAACTACAGGAAATAAGTATTGCTTTCAGATGTCCTACAGGCCATAAATATCAAGCCAAACGTATCATCCAGAAAACAATTCAAAGCATAAAGAAAATATAAGAGATGAAATTACTGGGACTGAAGTGCTCTGACCTATCCGTTAGGATAAAAAAGTATATGAACTTTTGCTTTCAAAGAATTTGGTTCATGCAGAGATAAAGACACATTGGGAAAAAAAACAAAACCACATTTGTTTTATTTCAGATCTTGCTGATTAGAAAAATGTTTATCTAAGTTGCAGAACCTGCAAAGGTAGGCAGCTGAAATTTGATGCACCACAGGCACCAAAGGGTCATCTCATTTTAGTCAATGTTAGCAATGGATTTGGATTTCATGGTAGTGCATCTAACATTCTGACATGACCTACAGCTCTGCAGGATTTCTAGAGTTTTGAGTCTCAAAGTCAGAAATTATGTGGAAAATTTTGAAGATACCAAAAAGCTGCCAAAATTGTCTCTGTTTGAGAGTTTGTGGAGGTGGGACAGAGGCAGTTGAGGGCAGTCTGACTGCGATGTAGGTGGGAAGAAGATGAGTACTTCCAACAACCTGAAAGGAAACTGTGCTTGGAGGTGCCAAACAGGGTAACAAGAAACAGTGATCGCAAGCCAAGACATGGGAAATTCAGATTGGACATAAGGAAAGATTTTCACTCTGGGGTATGGTATCTGTACACCTTGTGAAACATCTGCTCTTGTAGGATTGGAAGATTCTGCTCAGTAAAGCTGATACGGTTGAGAGATGTCCCCGTGCACAGCAGGGGTTTTGGACTGTATATCTTTAGGGGTCCCTTCTAATGATTCTGTGTTTCTATGCATCTAAACATGTTTTTTTTTTTTTATTCGGAAAACAGTCCTAAATTTACATTTTCCTGTCCTTACTCATTTAGAAACACCTCTTTCTTATAGAGTCCAAATTGAAGCCAATAATCTTTGTAATGTAACAATTGGGATTGAAATGTCTTCCCACAGTCCTCTACAGTACTGTACAATCCTGCAGACATTTGAGTTAACATTTCCTTACTGGCTCAGACACCAGAAACAGCATTATTGTAGCAAGAGAGGAGCTCAGACACACTTTGCAGCCACCTCTGGGAAGATGTAACTATACTCTTAACAGAGCCTAATACAGCTAGGTTAACGTAGGCAGGATTTGCCTACAATAAGAATTATTCCTTTCAGCAGGTTTGAAATAGATGCACTCACTGTTAAATGAGGTAAAGTGACAGCAAAAAATCAGTTCCTGCTTTGGACATGAATGCAGCTGCCTGGGCAGTACATTTCTCATAACATTCTCTGGTTAGAATTAACTGCCTTTAATTCTGCCAAAAGTGGCTCGATTATAGCCACCAAAGCTTTTCATCCTTCACCTACTTCCATGCACTTGACATCTCTATATGTTAGTACCTCTTGCAACAGAGCTGATTTCTGAACTATTTGCAAACAGAAAGATTTGTCCATTTGGCCCCAAGGACACCATGTTGACCAGAGGAAGAAGCACTTCATATGGATGTCACAGTGCTCCCGTTCAGTCTACTGTCTGAATGCAGGCAGGAGTCTGGTGTCAACCTGTGCCACACTGAGAAATCCTTGAGAAAACACCAGCTTTCTTACTATTGTGAACCTATTTCTATCATTATTTAATCCCTCTCATTAATTCTGGTAAGGACATTTGGGACTGACAGAGTGGGGGAAGATGATGTGTTATTAGAAAAACAAGTGCTACCCTGCCATATTAGTGCGCCTGAAAGAAGTAATAATAACACGCAAAGCAATCAGACAGACTGTGCCAGGGATGAGCTTCAACTGAAGGCTTTGTGGTTACTCAGCAACTGAATTACTGAGAATTCTCTGCCCAGAATAATGACCCAATTCCTTATAATATCATTGTATGAATGTTCAGCTCTCCCTTTGCTGTCTCAGGCAAGATGCTACAAAAAGGGAAATAAATAAAAGATTATGTAACCAGGTAACCATGTAATACTGTATTGCCATTGCTAACAGGCTATATGCTTCATGCAGATTTACAAGCCTTCAGGACTTGTCAGGATTGCTCTGTCTGAACTTTTCTTGACCTGCCTCTGGTTTTGTTTTACCTAGTTTAGATATAGCAGCCATTTCTTTTATTGACCACAAGTCTGCAGCTAATTTATTTTACTTTATCTTTGTACAGTGCAACTTTATATCCTTTCATTTACAAATCAATAACAAGCAGCTATCCTATGGCAAATGGGATATTTACAACTCTAACAGGATCACGTAGTGCAGAGAAAAACAGGCCTTTACAACAAAAGTCCTTGAGCAGTGAAGAGGGCACAAGCACAGGATGCTGAAGGAGAGGGCAGAGGCTGATGCTGGAGGTCCCTTGACTATAAAAAACTTACCCACAGTCAGTTAAAGACATGTAGACCTGGAGGTGGATAGAACTCATTTTAGGGAGTAGCAAAAAACAGAGACCAACATATGAAAAACCACCATATATTGTAAATTTAGGTGTAAGGAAGAACTGCAGACCAGTGAAGAAAAATGAGAGGCATAAAAGCATTAGAAAATGTATAAAAATCACTCCTGGTCAATCCTAGAACAAACATGAAGAAACTATTTACACAAACATATTCTTAATGGTAAAATACTCAAGATGCTGACAGTTCACTGTAATGCCACATCAATAGTATCAGCATGAAATCATCAAGCTCAGCAGTCAGACCATCAGTAGAGACACAAGGTTAACATATGAAATGGGGTAGGAACTAGGAATTGCACAAGTTTGCACATGTAACAAGTTTACCTGTGTTATTGATATTATTTTGTTTTTCTATTAGAACTACACATAGAATTTCTTGAATTCTGTTAAACTTTCAGTCATAACAACGACAAATTCTTGACTACATATGAAGGAGATGTTTCTACTGTGGCTATAAAGAAGAATTTGAGTGTAGTGAGTGTAGCAATGACGAGAAAAAATAGTTCTCTATGTGCTAAAGATGTGTAAAATGACTCCTTTCTGGAGTAGGAGTACTCTAATTTCCATCAATAGTTGAATATTCACAATTACCTCAGCCAGCTAATTTAAAAACACAGATTATATTAATACTTGCAATTAAGATGGGCTATGATAGCAGCACTTAAAATGTAGCATGATACAGACAGAAGGCAGGTCAGAAAGTTCTGTTTACATTTTGATAGAACCTAACAACTTGGAAGGATATCAGAGTATATTACATTTAATTCTACTGGCTACTAAAATAATTGCATTTTGTACATAATTAACCTCTAATGTTCATTCCCATGATAGATGTAGGATCACTTAATAGGATTCTAAGAAAGTGCTGAAAGTTTAAAACAATAAGCACATCTTAGGAAGGATAAAATTAACTGAAAACAGAGATGGTATTCCTCCTGCCAAATAGCAGATTCTCATCTGAACAAAGTGGCACAGAGCCACTGACTTCCATCAGGGGGTGATCTGTTACAGGCATAGCAACTCACATATTGCAGGGCACAGAACAATCTCTAATGACGTTTAAGGACAATCCCCATTTCTGTTATTCTCTACTATTACTTGTTTGCTTGCTTGTTCCTCACTGTTCAAGACACTACTCTAAACTACAGAGAAACTCATCTGATTCCGTAGAGCAATGAGTAAATATCCAAACACTATCCTGAAGACCTAGGAATGATTCTGTGGTTTTGATTTCTGAAACCAGTGTAGATCAGTGACACCCCGTGCATATGTTCTTGCACTACAAAAGCAATCACTCCTCTTAGCAAATTTGAGTTACCACATTGTCCTTTTCCTATTGAAAAACTGCCTCAGGAAAAATAATAATTTAGCACATAACCATTGACAGAAAAAGACATTTAAAGAATGTCTTTAGAAAAGAGAGAAATTCATATCATCTTTACTTGAGCCATAAATACATTTTCTGTAGTTTTATGTAACCGTTCAATGAATTTAGAATTACCTTATTAAGAAAATAATTCCCTTCACATAATTGTTACTATACAGTTACCTTGATGTCCTAAATTCTTTTAGGGTTCATTCAAACTACACTTGATAACAAGGAGAGGAACACACAAAGGTAAGTAGCCTTTCTGACATCAGTTAGAAGAACCAGTACATATATAAGCCAGGTACAGATGACAGAAATAAGATTTTTATATAAATCTGCTAATGCATAGAGCTCAAGCTGTCAGAGTCAGTTAGAAAAAAATATCCATATCCTGTAATTAAACCAGACATATTATATATAAATTGTGGTCAAAAGTACAGTACGATATCTGTCCTTAGCCATACAAGGTGTCCTTTAGCATAGGGAGACAAGAATTTCTTTTTCATAACATTTATCTGAGCCAAATATGCTTCAGCCTTCAGAAGTCAGCTACCTGTTTTTCCAGATATAGATTTTCCACTTGTGATGTTTCTATGCCAGAAATTTGGATCCAGAGATAATCTAATGCTACTTCTGGAATAAAGGGAATGTCAAATTTCTGAAGATGGATTTAGTAGTTCTGAGAAAAAGAAAGCATGATTCCACTAGTTGCTACTCAATTTATGGACCACATACAGAGCCCTATAAAAACACAGAAGTTTGTTATAATGCTTTTCAATAACAAGTGAACATTTTTGCCTTTAAGTTGCCAACTCCTCCGTGCTGACTGTAAAGCAAAGCTTTCTGTAACCTCTTGGTCCAATTTGATCACAGCTCAAAGACAGGCACTTAACCAAGCACTCGGTAACCTAAAAAGCTATTTGCGTACTCAGGAGAGCAGCTCAGGAAAACTTAGAAGACACCTTGGAAATCTAGTTTCAGGCTTTTACAGAGCATCAATAGGAGAAAATAATGGTCTTTCAACAAGGTAAGAGTAAGATTGCTTCTGTCATTTTGCAAGAGTCTACTTGTTCAAGCACTTTGGCAGCAGGGTGGGGATGGCATTACCGGCATTCCCCTGAAGCTCAGGTTGGTCCTCTCTCAGCCACCACAGCTGCTTCCTCTGCTGCCTCCCTGCATTTTCCACTGCTCACTCAAATCTTCTATTTACAACAGAACAAGGCATATGATTTTGTATTGAATGTTAAGATAAGCCAGTTTTGTGCCCAAATAACATTAATAATAACACAATCCTGAGTTAAAGCCATCATCTTCCATTTATTCACAACCTCAAATTGCACAGGGGTACTGAATTCATCCCCAGCTGTTGACAGAACTGCCAACAAAGCCAATTAAGGTTCTCTACACAGAAAAGGCAGAATCTGATGCTTAGCTTTCCAAGCTTCATTTCTAAAACTCTGCCTTCCCTCCACAAGGAGCAATTTGGGTAAGTGGTTTCTCTGTAGGCAGTCTTCAATAGCCTTGTCAGGAAGCAAAAGGAAAACAAACAAATGAAGCAAACAATACAATAAGAAATAATGGCTAATAAACAGGGAAGTGCAGCAATCTAATCCTATTATAATTTTCTATTTTTATACTCTTGGGACAAAACCCAGAAGTGATGTGAATCATTCCAGACTGAAATTGGTCCTAATTCTTGCTGTCTAAATCTTTCAGTGAATCAGAGTCAACTGGGAGGGGTGGGGGAATCTATCTAGTTGAATATTCACTTCCCAGTTCTTATTTTTATAGTTGGGCTTCCGACATGCAAATTCTAAAACATTTTTTAAAAATTCTAAATGTGTACATAGATAGATATATATGTATATACATAGGTTCATATCAATATATATACACACAGACAATACAATGCATTTGTTTCAAAAGCCAGATTATTATTTTACTGCCCCTAATCACTGGAATACCTAATATATGCAATCAGTATATAGTCAAGGAAGAAGTAAGTTGTGTTGAACAGTTAGCACAGCAACACTGGCATGGTTTTTTGCAATGCACACAGGTGTTCCTGAGAAAAGCAGCAGAATGAAGATGTTCCCCACACTTTGTCTGGCCTGCACTTAAATGATTTGCCCATTGAGGGGTCAGCTATTGTAATATAACCAGATTTAGCTACCGAGGCTTTGCTTATAGAATTGTCTAGAAGTTAAACAATGTCACATTCCCTGCATTTGCCCTAACCAACAAGATGAAGAGTTTTATATCTTCTGTTTCCATAATTGTGAACAATCAACTTACTTCAGCAGACACATGGAGAACCACTACAGAGAGCAAGAGATGTGTACCACCATCAGCTTTCCAGGTATGCATGTCAGCATCAGTTCTGGGGTCAGATTCTTGCCAGTGCAGTTCTGCTTGCATGCCATTACTGCTTTGCCTTCCTTTTGTTATTTCATTCTTGTCACATACTGGGCAATATTTGGTACAGGTGGTGGGTGGGTTTTTTGGTTGTTGTTGTTTTGTTTTTGTGGGGTTTTTTTTTTGTTTGTTTGTTTGTTTTGTTATTTTTATTTATTTTATAGTTGTCTTTTCTACCTCCTCAATATAAAATAAAATATTTAAGCAATAAGTATATTGTATTCTTCTTCATTGAAACTCTAATGGCTGTTGGCAACTCTTTGATGAAGGTTTGCCAAACATTAGATAAATGTGACCCCACTAATGAGTAAAATATTTCACTTTTCTTTTTTGTGTGTGAGCTATCCAGGAAAGAAAAATAAAGCTGGGTTGAAAAGAATAAAGATGCCTCTTGTACTTGATTTCTGCTTTGTTATGAAGGTTTCCCATTTCATGTGGCTAGTAGGTGAATTTGGTGCTCTGAACAGTAACCACAATCCTCTCCAAACTGGACAACCTCTTAAATTTCTGTCATGACACAATACCCTGTCATTGAACTACTTTTGACTTTGTAGGAAAACAGGCCATGATTAGATGATGCTCTTGCAAATCAGCTAGACTTAACAAAAGTTAGATGATGAATAGTAGGGGCAAATCATGAGGATTGCTTCCTGTAGGAGCAACAAATATGAGAATGTCTCCTCTAGAAATCAATCGGTATAAAAGTATCACTCTTGCTTTGCCTTGCTTACTGTACAATGGCAGTTCCTATACATACTTGTCAAATTACTGTAACAGTATTGGAAACATTTCCACTGGTCAAAATATTGTTAGGTCATAATATCTCTGTAATGGCCTATGACACAAAGCCTACTGTCTGTTAGCAGAATACAGCATGTTCTTAATTAAACTAAGTGTTCAAGAGGGAGGTGATACCTGTGTCCAGATTTCTCACATTCTGGTGGGGTAAAGGGTCCTGGTTTTGGTAATTCTGGTAACCAGCTGTAAGTCTATCCTTACATATATTTCAACATTCAGAATCAGTCTCATTGAATTATTAGTGAATTCTTTTGCTGAATAGACTCAGTAATGGAAGAATTTGTCTTAACTATCTCTTTAAATACTTCCAACAATTATGCATGATTTCTGCATTGTGTGGATGTTCTTTTACTGTCTCATACTTACAATCAGGGAAAAGAGATATTGATCACTACTAATGAGACTAGTTGACAGGCAGATAGGTCTTTCTCTTTAGTGCTTTTTTCTAACCTCAGACTACAAATCGCATAACCAGGTCAGCTATTGAATAGCAAGTCATTCAATGACTTCTAATTGCTTTTTAAGTGTCATATATAGCATTCAGTCATAACAATTTCATAAAATTCTCATTAGTTATACTACAGTCACTTTCACTTTAAAATTAACCTAGGATATGTGGAAGGGAAACAGGTCAAATTACTTTCTCATAATTTTGTTTAGGAGTTTTGTATGTAATTTCAGTCAGCAAAATAGCCTGAACCCAAAAGTTCCTACTCACCTTTGAGTTTACTGAACTCAAGGAACACAAGTTATCACTTAAGTAAGTGCATCCAGGACTTAATTGACTTTGTCTCAAATTTGCAATCTGATACAGGATTCTCCTGTTAGCTTCCCTTCAGTCTTCCTATACATGGGTGCTTCTCATAAGCCTTTTGCATGTTTAATTAGTAGTGAATGGTAAGAGGGCTAAGTTGACAATTAAAGAAAATTTTCACCAATGTAAAATCATATATTGGTAGGAAAGGGGCTTTAAATTGAAAGAGAACAGATTTAGAGTGGATATGAGGAAGAAATTCTTTACTGGAGAGGTGGTAAAACAGTGGAACTGATTGTCCAGAGAAGCTGTAGATGTCCCACCCTTGGAAGTGTTCAAGGCCATGTTGAATGGGGCTTCGAGAAACCTGGTCTAGTGGAAGCTGTCCCTGCACATGGCAGAGGGTTTAGAACCAACTAATATTTATCTCCTTTTCAAACCAAACTATTACACAAATTTATAGTCAGGCTTTTACATAAAATTGGCTTAAATTTTGATACTATTTAAGGTCCATGACTCCTACTTACATTAGAAAAATTTTCAGAAGGGTTATGCTACTTTTATTGAGACACCATATGTCATGGGATTCATTCAAGGTCTGTACACCATACTGATATAGGACTTTTTACACTTCAACATGAAACATTAAAATAATACTAACATTTTAGGGATTGTTTTACAAATGAAGGGACTCCAATGACAGAAGATCAAAGAAAACCAAAGCTATAATCATTCCTGCAGAACCTCACCCACAAGGCAGGTTAAAGGGAGGCCACTTCGGTCTGTAACTACTTTAACCAGAGTTTGGTAACATGAGTTAATCAGAGTTTGCCAAAATTAGGCCATTATCCATCTATCAATCTATCTATCCATCTATCCATCTATACTTTACTGTTATTTTCTTTCTCCTACCCGTCTCTTTCTAAAAAACACTTTTTGTATGCTTAAGAAAAGCTATTTACCCAGCTTCACAATGACTTACACTTCCTATGTTTGAAAAATACTAATTCCCTTTGCAAAGTAACAAAAAATCAAACAGAAAGTGGCACTGTGTCCTACAGGCCTCATATGAAGCCTGCATGATTTGGAATACTTAAACCAAGGTCCTCTCTACAATGGAAAGCTAAACCCTTTCTGTCCAATCCAGCTCATGAATTAAAAGACCCTTTTGATTTTATGGTCCTAATTAAGAAACCTGTAACTGCAAAACTCTTTTCTAATAGTGTTTCTGCTCCCTGTTATTGGGTGCTTTTTGGATAAAGATTGAATTATATATTCCTTTGAAGGAGCTGCAACTTCCTCTCAAATACTCATCAACATCCTTAAATAATATTATTTCTCATTTGAATCAGGAGAACTGGAATCATTTCCAGTATGAGCAAACAGGAGTGGGGCTGCCCTTGTTAATTCATCCAAAAATACCAGCGACTTTCTATTTAACCTCTCACTCTTTCAGCTTCCTGGGGTGATATGAGCTAAGGAAAAACAGAACCATTACCGTTTCACCTTACACTTATTATTGTTAATAATAATACCTTATTATTACATATAGAACTGCCAACCAGAATGTACACTGAAATAACAGTTGTTCCATTAAAACAATACATGTGTGTCCTGGTTGTGACTGATACATATAGCCAGAACCTTGAGAATACAAAATTTTATTTTTTTAAAAAGTCACTGGGATGTTAGCTATTGTTATTTTTGTCAATAGAATTGAATTGTATGGTCGTTTTCCACTTGTTTTCAAGTCAAACATTTCTTATTAATACATGGGAGTGCTAAGCATTTTGCCAGATTTTGACACTTTCATCATGTTATACATCCATACACTTATTATGAATTCCATAACCAGCCAGCCTGTGAAAGTAACTTTTTGTCAAAAAAAGTTTGATTCTTACTAAACCCGCCTTAACATTTCAAAAATTCAGAAAGTCTAGAGAGATCAACTTGGTGCAAGGATTTTGACTTTAATTCAGTGGGAGAAGCAGCCTGCTGTTTTAATGAACATCCACAAATTACTTCTATACTAGCAGGTACTGATTTCAGCAGGGGCTACTTGTCTTCTAGGCTGACATTTAATATCTGTTAAAGGGAATCGCCTGCTGACTGACTTCAGTAAAAGCATTACATTAGGATGTCAGCCAAACTTGTTGGTATTAGTAATTCTCCTACAAAATATCTTTCAATCAGCATTATGAAAAGGTAAAAGCAAAGGCAAAGTTTGATTTGGCAAAATTAGAATGAATAGCAGTAGAACAGAGAAAGGGAAAAAGCCTCAGCAGTTAATTCTGAGAGTTTTCTACACTGCACATAGGAAGTTGATGTAAGAGATCTCCCAACAGAAAGCATCCTGCCCTGTAGTATTGCAAATACACTCTGCACTCCCATGTCACTTGTTATGACTGTGTCAGTGTAGCTGCACAGACTCTCCTGTTCAGATAACAGCATAACAGATAAGGATAACAACTGCCTTGTCCTGTAAGAAGCAAGAAAGGAGCACCAATTCACAGCACAGTGTTTGCTTTCCTCTGTTTAAATCAAAGGGGTAACCCTAGTTTGCACAGGTGTTGTTCCTACTTCTATTACACTCAAAGTATGATTCCAATTTTAACCTGCATTTTTTCCTTTATTTTGGTAGTTTTCCTTCAGTCTCACTTTAAATATTTATTCTGTTCTGGCTACTAAGAAAACGCATTACATGTCTAAACCTAAAACTGAAAGTCTTGTAAGAGTTCAAACAGAGGATATTTAATTTTTGTGATGTATGTAATTTCTTTTCTGCTTTTAGATGCAGTCAAAATCATCCAACACCTATAATATAGAAGCTGACATCAGCTTTTCAACTGAGGCTCTCCTGCACCTAGAACTGGATTTCTCCACCTTCTGAGTCTGATTCCCAGAATTTTTTACCATCTGCCACAAAAAGGCTATGACAGTAAATTTCCCTCCTTCCACCTTAGAACAAGGACAGTAAAAAAGAAAAAACTGCTATAGTCTGCATGAGATAGCCCAGTACCTTGCAATGAAAGGATAGAAGAGTTACCTGAATGATGAGAAACCATGCTGAACACCACTTTTCCTAGTTTGGTAGAAGATGAATGATTCCAAATTTGAGGGAACTAATACAACCATAATTGCTAAGTTTTAGGAGAGAAAGACATCACAACTGAACTCTCTCTTTCAATTTTTTATAAGAAGATTCAATTAGCCAGGGCTGTGAACTTTAGTGATGACTGTAACAGGATTTGCTTATTTTGAGGTTTTTATTTGTTTGCTTTACCTTTTGTCCACTCATTATGTCTCTCTTCCCTGAAGGAGCGCCAGGGTGAGATGAATTTCTGTGGACCAGGGGTCAGGCACTTCTTCAGTTCTTACCTGCTCAAGGTTACCAGACAGGCAAGATAGGAGAGTCCCAGCAAGGACTGTGTGCAGCTGGGTGCAGAAAGCCTCAGAGAAGATGCAGAAACCAAAGGCTACGATGTGTAGTTTGCTGCCACTCAGAAAGCTGCAGAGCTAGCTGGAAATGAGGACCTTCCACAAAGGTGGGTAAAAAAATGCTTGTATGATTCCTATCACTGCTTTCCCCGACTTACTCTGAGTTTTCTGCTTTAAACAGCTCTGCTGTTATTTTTCTTTGAATTGTGTTTCCAGTAGGTCTGTAAAAGGATGAACATAGAACTTTTCCCCTGGAGTGTGTTTTTTCATTGCTGTGCCCTTGTGTAAAACTCCTATTTTGATTTTGTTCATGCTACCACAAAGCTAATAGCATTTTAACCCACTTTGCACTGTCATGAATGATGACAAAATAGCAAGCAGTGATAAAACATCTCAATAGATAGGTTTCCTAGGGAACTAAGATTGTATGAGCTTTTTCAGAATCAAAATTTAAAATTAATATATAAATAAATAGTAAAATTGTTGCAAGACTTTTTTTCCCATGACAGTTGTAATGGGATCTCCTCTGAGAATTTGCTCTTATCATTGGCCAGAAATCTGTAAATCTGTCCTGTCCACGTGACTATGTATTGCAATAATCTTCTGTTCTGTTCCAGATTAACAGGCAAATGGGAAACGAGACAATACCTTTTATACAGAAATGTATATAACAAGTTTTCTATCAAATTTTAAGAGGTGAATTTCTTGGAATTTTGTCATAAAATTTTGTCATTGCATCTACTTTTTTATTTAGAACAAATGAAATTATAAATAAGAACCCCAGAGGGATACTGCAAGTGAAAGGGTAAATTCCATTTCTGGAACATACTGTTTCTGATTTTAACTCCATTTCCCTAACAGTTGAAGAAGTTCTTAATGAGCTTGAGATAAAAACATTTTACCGAGTTAGAGCAGCAAATCAGACATAAATGTTTTTTAAACTAATGTACCACAAAAGACCATTTTCTAAATTGGATTGAACAGATGATGGCCATGATATCTTTTAGTATAACAATAACAAAAGTTGTTTTAGTATAACTTAAACAAACATACAGTGTGGTGGGGTTCTGTTTTATTGTTTCAAATATTTTAGGGCTGGAAACTCTGATGTCTGAACTCTTCTCTGAGACAAGCCCACAGAGCCTTATTGCAGCACCAAGTTCAGCTTGGAGTTAATTGCATCCCTTAGAAAAACAACTTAACTTGATGTTAAGTGTGCAATAGTAAAAAATCATTCTCAATGATATAAGGATTTCTTACCAATACTTTTTAAAAATGAACCTTTCCTGTATTTGACTGACTAGCTCTGAACCAGACCTTGCTGTAGTGCTGTATTTATATACTGCTAGACTAAGAGCTGGCAATTATCTATTTCCGTAAACTTAATCCTGTGCTAACTCTCCTCAAGTCATCAGTAAAAGATGCCTTGGAAAAAATTAATAACATTCATTTTCCTGGGCCTCTCAAGGCATATGAGGCTCAGCAGGTAGTGACCCTGGGCCACCCCTCCTATTCCTTCAGGACACCTTCTAGTTCGGAGAAAGGGCTGTTCTCTACACAGGAATGAAAGGCAGAACTGGAAATTTCTGTTTGAGGCCAGAATCCATCTTGTGCAAGGATTAGTTCAGTGTTGTTTCCCTGCTTTAAAAAAAAAAAAAAAAAAAAGGTGGTGTGAATTATTATTCAGTGTACTGTAAAGTGATCAGAAACGTGACACAGTTGACTCATTTTCATATGCTCTCTTCAGAGTTTTTACCCTTTCTTCTTGTTCTTTTGGTCCTTGTAAATGATAAGAATGTGATTTTTTGCAACAGATGAGGAAGACAGCTATTTTTTCATTCATACATCATGAGTAGGAGGTAAGTGGAAAACAGCAGATAATTTCTCAGGCACTTTAGCAGATCATTAAATAGAAAAATAAAATATTTTTCTAAGTTTCAAGAGCTGACAAGAGAGCAGGAACAAATAATGAATCTATATTTTCTGCAAAATCTAAATAGCAGTCATGGTAAAATTTCCCTAAATTTTACTGAATATTCCAGATTAATATTTTTCTACAATATAATAGAAAATGTTTTTCTACAAATACAATATAAAGCAGAATTAAAGCAAGTAGTACCTAGCTAACAAATCTGCACAATGTACAAGTCAGAAAGAAACTGTGTGAGAGTGAATGACAAGAGAAGCACTTGGATATTTACCAGAAACAAATTAAATCCTCACATTTAATCTGACACATTTTCTACAGCCCACTTCTCTGCTGAAGTACACTATCTTACAAGATTTCTCCTTTGCAATTCTTCCTGGCACCGGGATTTTAATCTAAAACCTGCTAAATCCAGTCCCAATCTACATATTTACTGGAGATCAGGCCTTATAGAAGTAGAAAGCAGAAAAAGGTTTCTGAATTTAACACTTGCATTATAAAGGCATTTCAATCTGTAGGACAAAGGCCCCCGAAAGAGCCATCTCTGATTTGCTGTTTCTAATTACTTGCTCTAGGAGAGCAGGAGAGCTCTCCATCTAATTTTTTTTATATTTGTGTAATCTTCTCTTGAGAGCAGTTCCCAACATGAGCAACACTCCCCTATTTTGATAACATTTCAGAAATATGCTAGCCTATTGCCCTTCCACCTCTCTGTCCTCAGGGCACTGTTCAGCTCAAATTGTACTCCTGAGAGTGAATTAGGCCCTGAGCACTTTGCTATCAATATATTAGCTAAGATCCACATGTTATAACTCAAGCATGGAAAGTCTCTATCCTGCAATGCTACTATGCCCCCGGGCTTGCAGATAAGCACTTTGCCATCTCAAGCACTCCTTCCATTAGCTGTGAAGCTTGGGGTGCTTGGGTTTTTTTCTTCCTTTGCTGATGATTTGTGTCTCTGTCTTGTTGTTGTTTTCCTCTTCAGCTTCTGGCATCCTTCAGCTATGGAAATATACAGATTTGTTTATGTGCAGTAAGGCTGCTGCTTCCAGTGAATAGCTTGCAGTGCTGAAAATATGAGAATCTCAAAGTGCTCCATTAGTGAAACTCTCTACACTTCAGCTGCCACGTGGGTCTAATACCACCAGCATCACTTTTTATGTTTTTCCTGACAGTTTGTGTAATTTGAAAAGTGCCATAACTCTTCTTTCCTTCTCAAGTGTGCCTAGCAAAATTTCAGAGGTCTGGATCTTTCTTGGTTAGAAAGCTGGAATCTAGGAAGAATGCATGCACACCAATGGGAACAATAGTTTGGTTTCACATTCAAAGCATATTTTAACCAGGGGCTCTCTGCATGTTTTGCAAATATTAAATAATTACTCATTCTGTGAAAGCTAAATGATATAGCTGAGGAAACTGAGGTTCACCAAATATCAAGACCTGGCATTTGCAGAGGTTACCCACTGGTCCCAACAAATCAGAATTAAAAGCATTGAACACTTGCTAACACCTTCCTGCAAGGCTACCCACAAAGAGCACTACAAATCTGGAAACAAACCAAGATCTCCAATATCCAGCCCTACATTCACTGTTTTTCCCATAATTTAAAGAAAATTACTCTGGTGGTGATGCCTGCCTCCATCCATTTAAGAGATCTTCAGCTACTGACCATGGCCAAATCATGTACTGCAGAAGTTGTTTTAGCATAGACTAGTCAATGCTAGTCATGGGTTGTAAAGCTGCTCTGTTTTCAAGAAGCAGCATCAAGAGATTGATCCCCATGATTCAAGAAAATATAAAAGTGAAATTTTGTCCAGTGAAAATAACAAACAAAAGTTTTCCTAATCTCTCTGACAGTATTCCATGTTGGTGGCAAAATACTCTGCTTGAAGTTCTGCATCAAATAATATTTCAGAACAGGGGAATTTCAAGGACAGTTTCTTCTTTTTAAGGTAAGACAATTCTACTTTGATGTAATGTGCTTTATGAAACAGGTAAGACTCAGAGGAAAGTCCTCTCTTGCTGCCCAAGTATTAGAGTGTGTGATCTGCTTTAGTCTTTTCTGTGGTAAGAGGTATTTGTTTGGAATAAAGCATGGAGTTTATTTGCTGTTTACATAATAGAAGAATCCTTTGTATTTGTAACCATAAATGTTGGGGCCCACAGCATCCTTTTAAATCACTTTCTATACATTGTGTGTGGTGTTTTTTCACAGATTTTACATTCTGATTTTCAAGCAGAATACATTAAAGATTACAAGTAAGCCCAGAGAGAAAAAAGGAAAGGCACTTGTTCTTCATGCATACTTTTGAGATCTGATGATGAAAGAGCTTTTTTGTGATTTTTATCTGATCTGGTGGTTCCATCTTTTGGATAAAAATCCTACTCCTTTTTTATCCAGCAGCAATACATTACAAAAGAAAACATCCCTCCAGAAGCACTGGGATATGTATTTTTTTCAAGTCCTGGTCCTATCCCTGCCACTGTGCTTGAGATGGAAAAAAACTATGAAATTTATCTGAATATAGTTGCTGATATGATTATAGGGTTGTATGTTGTTTGAAATCTGAAGCCTTAATAGTATGTAAAATTTCACTGATTTAAATAAAATTTCCAACTTCTATTGTTCACTGATTAAAATTTCTGCAATAAATTATAAAAATAATTCATAATTTCTGCTGCATCATTTTTTTCCTTCAGCAGGAAGATATGCCGTTTTAACAAAGGATGTGATGTAGTAGGCTTTTTCACCTAGGTTTTTTGTTTTGTTTTGTTTTAGTGGTGGGGTGGAGCTGTGATGTGGAACCAAGAAAGAAAGGATAAGATTATGCAGAATGAAGGATTTTATTAAAAGCAAAATACTATTCATCCATTCACTTCTCCAATCTGATATATTTTTAATTGAATGGAGTTAGAATGTTGACATTATTTCTTCGTATGTGTGAATTCAAATTAATTCTTTTGCCATGGAGAACATCAGTTTAATTTTGTTCCTTAACTGAAAGCCCATAAATCCCTGGAGATGTTTACATTATGAGCTCTTCAGGCTAGATAGCATGATATCTAAGTCTTGCACAGCACTGACTAGCACTGACTAACAGATTTAAGCAAATAATAAATAACAATAACAATAAATTTTACACACAATAAACTGTCATTTTCCTGGCTTTAAAGTGTACCTGGCAAAATTTCAAAGGTCTGGAACTTTTGTCTGAATACATGTGTTGAGTCAAAACAAAGCTCCCAAGTCTTCCTTTTAAGCAAATTCATTTCTTCAGACTGTTTCAAACTCAACTGTGAAATCCAGACTTCAGGATTTAGTTCCTGGATATGTGTGAGTTTTTTCCATGTTTTCCATGTCTCAGATCACTAAGAGAATACTGGAGCTGATGTCAGTGTTACAAAAATATTTCCTACCACATTTTTAATATGAAAAAGCATTGAATCCTGGGAATATGTATTTTGTTCTTGGTTGCTTTTATTGTGAGAATCCATAGAGAGAAAATTGTAAAAAAAGCAACAAGAAAAACCCCAAACAAAAATAAACTTCAACAACAGGACTTTGGGTTTTCCCCTTCACTCTCTGATTCAGAGACAAGAGTGCTCTCTGGATACTAAGTATGACTAGAAAGAGAGGGGGAAAAAAGACCATAAAAGGCAAAACTCAAGAATAATGCTGAACTTTCAATCCAGATTTTTTTTTCATAAACTTTTAAATCATAGTTTTCATGACCACGTCCTACTGCTTTTCTAAGCCCACAAGGCCTAACTTGACATAGCCTCTAGGCACTGAAAAATCTTTTTTATGACTAGCTCTCTGATGCTTCACATACCCTTGTTTCATAAAGTTTCCTGGTCCCTTCTGACAGACCCCAACCTGTCCTCTAACTATGCATTCCTTCTGATGTCTCCACCAAATCGCTCCCACCATCTCCCTCATCATTCTATTCCAAAGGAACTCCAACCTAACACATACATCACTGAAGTGTGTTCACTTCTGCATTCTCTGTCACTGACAAACACAACTCCTGGAAGTTCATTTGTTAAAATACATAAACAGAAGAGCTAGCCTTACTATTATGAATTAGTTATTATTCTTAATCTTATTTCTTAGTCAGATTATTGTACCAATGAAAAATGATAAATACATTTTTCCTCTGCTGATTCAGATTGTTGTTCATGTGGCATGCTCTGGATAAGATACTATTTTTAATTTTAGAAATAAGGCAAGAAAATACACTTAACCAGAGCCGACAGACATCTTAATGAAAAACACATAAAGGGAACTACAGAAAATGATTAGGGCCCCTTGCTGCCTAAACTCATTGTCCAAAACATTTTAAATTGTTAGTATGAGCTGTACCTAAAACAAAATTGCAAAATTCCATTTTACTTAAAAGTGAGTGCAAACTGTGCAATAACTATTGTTCAGAATTAGTTTTTATGGGATTTGGATAACTAATTCACCAAAGCTCCTTTGAAAATCCCAGCCTGAGCTGTGTTAATTCACACTTGAAGAAGTGAAAGGAATGTGTATGCTACTGCCAAAGTTAATTAAGAGGTGATTCTACATTCCAGATAAATGCTATAATGTTCTGGACTGGATGGATACCAGGAATATATCATATATTTTTCTCCTGTACTGAGGATCAAAGCAAAAGCAAAACATGGCTCTGATCAAGCATTCAGCTATCAGAACTTCTTTCCACGGGGCACACTTTATACCTCAAGATTTTATATATATATATATAAATATATATATAAAGAGAGACAGAGAGAGAGAGATAAATAGATAGATGGATATCAAAGTTATAACCCATCCAAGCCCATTTAAAAATCTGTTTTGGTAAGACTTTTCAGTTGCTTTTTAAAATAAGGCATTTCTATTTACTCTTTGCTCTTAGAGCAATAAATTTTTCTTGAATCCTCTGCCACTCATGTCATCAGGTCACAATTTTCCACCACTGTAATCTACAGCAGTACCTCTGCTAAACTCGTCTAAAAAATTCCTGGCATTTCACCCAAAGAAAGCTTTTCTTTTACGAAACAACACTAATATTTTTAGAATGTATGAAAATCTTTGAGAACACGTGCAAACCAAATACACTCAGTATCTCTTGTTTGTGGTTGCTTGGGCCGCATCATTTTAGGACTCCGAACAAAGCATCTGAGTACCATACACTGTTTACAAGAGTGAAATCATCAGTAAACTCAAGACAGACAAAAGACACTTGCAAAACCAACATTTGACCACTAAGATGAAATAAAAACCCATGTTCCCCTTCAGGGATGCCTGGTAGGAGAGCAAGGATTGAGTAACCTATTGAAAACTTTCTGCCAGTGCTACATATACAATGGTTGCTTCCCATCTTTCTCCTTTGCACCAAATACTGCACAGCAAAGAAACGGAAGACCCTTGGCAATGCAGAGGCTGACTAACAGATGCTCAATTGACCAAATGATTTCAGGATCACAAGACAATTCTGGTAGCTGTAGTGGGAAAAATCCCTGAACTCAAATTGTGTAAGCAGTGTGAAAATCAACCTCAGGAATCCTTAAGGCAATCACACTGCATACTCCAATAATTTTAGTGATCACAAAACATGAGACAAATTACACAAAAACAAATTCTAATTCCTCGCTGACTCATTAATATATAGAATTATGTCAGACACAGACAAGTTGTTCATAAATCTGCGGGAAATTGATGTGAGGAGTTGGGGGAATGGCGGGAGAGAGAAAAATCATATCATTCCAAGAGAAAGGACAAGAGAAATTACCAAAAAACCTTTATATGTCTGAGGTTATTGTTTTAAGCAGTGTTTCTCTGTGTTAAGATCATATTGTTCCTCAATGATCCAAGTTATACAAATCAGAATGGTGAAAATTACAACTCTTTTTTCATGTGCTCAAGAGTTGCTGATGGCCACTGGGACCCTTGCCTTTCCTTGTGAATTGCTGACACCAGGAAGGAGAAGCTGGAAGGACTGCAGCCTGCACAAAGGAAAAAGCTCTTTCCTCCTTTTTCCTCTCACATAACTGCAGAACCAAAAAGCATAAAACAGCACTTGAATAAATGATTTTTATTATGCAGGATACAAGAATAGGAAAAGGCTGAGTAAACATATGGAAAGAATAAAATTCCAAAGCCTGGTGTCATTAAGAGGCCCAGACTCCCCACTTCACATGTCTGTATATCGTTTCCTTTTCTACAGAGGCTGAAGTCAGTACCGTGACTGTCAGCGTAGGAAGCTGGAACACTCACATTACTGGGCTATTGTTTGCTGCAGCAGAGCTGTGTCACAGAGGCAGTGGACTTCATGGAAGAAATCTCCCAGCACTTTTAAGAGTTTGCCAGCTGGCTAACACTGCTACATCAGGTTCATAGGTTTCTGACTTTTTTCTTTTTTTAAAATAGGAACTGTATTTATGTGCAGAAAGGAGGAAGGTTTTGACAGTGCAGGATTAAGGTGTGTTTATTTCGTGCCTGATTTCTACCCTACAAAGGACTTTGTGTTACTTGTGCAGTCATACAATAGTCTGGAGGGTAATAGAAAACTCCTGAATAGAAGGAAAGAGAATGGTATTGGAACAGGAAGACAATCACCAATTCAAGTGAAATACAAAGGAAGCACTGTGAAGGCCTGGTCTGTAACCTTGACAAAGTTTTACATCATCTATAATTTTTTCTACTTCATGATTTATCTGTCCTCTGAAATTAAATATTTTCAGTAATGTTACTTTGGAAAAGGAAGTGTATAAGAAAGGGGAGAGGAGGTTTAAAAGTGCTGGTACAATATGCCTCTTCTTTTGTCTTTCAGTAGTGTACAGTGTGCAGTCTACAAAGATACTGAAAGTGCCTCTGGGTTTCCTGTTTTGAAGAGGGAAATGTGATCATAGAGGAATTGTCCACTGAGCATCTTGGACCTGGTTCAAAACCACATAGACATTAACACACAGGTTCACTTTCAAAATTGCAGAATACAACAATTCGACAGAATCAATCCAACAGAAATTTTTGCCTTCATCTAATAAAGTTCTTTTGTATATGCACAGTGCAATAATAATAGAGGCAACTGTGGCACCACTTTCTCTGCACATGCATTTTCTGAAGCCACAGTTAGTAAGCTAGACAGGAAGGTGAGCTGTGCAGTGGAAAGCAAAAACAAGTTCAGTTAAACAACTCCTTTGTAATGTTTCTATCACACAGGGATTGTTAGAGTTCCCAATTTTGCAATTTCTAAAATCATTTATTATCTTCTGATTATTCATTTGTTGGACTCTGAATATTAATGATAAAAATATAATTTTTAACACATTATTAGCTCTTTCTTTCTCCATGTGCTTCTAGGAAGAGTGTAAGTGCACATAAGTTCTACAGGGTTCCCAGCAGAAAGGTTGTCACTCTGTGTGCAGAGGATTTATGATTTCTTGACTGTCGAAGTCTGCCCTTAATTCTGCTAGATTTATGCTTTTCTGAATAGGAATCTGGCAGTCAACTTGGAGGTGAATTGGAGATGAAAAAGTTGGTTCTGGGCTAAAATCAACTTCTAGATCAATTAAACATGCTGTGTAACACAGTGTGAGGATTTTGTTGCATCTATTGTAAATATGAACAGCTACAGAGCTCCTCTCAAAAGTAGGATTTCAAAAGCAGCTGGCCAAGTCCATTTAAAGAGATGAGACAGAAGCTCTATTTTCTCGGTTCGACAAGAGCAGTTATTCAGTGATGCTGCACACAGGACTCATATCTTGCTGCCTGTTCTGTGACTCCTGAGCTTCACTCTCTGCTGCACTGCCATGGAACACTTTCCAAGCCTTTGTCTTGTAGCTCTTTTGGTTTTAAAGAATCAAATCTCTCTTGTTAAGACAAAATTTTCTGAAAAATCAGAGCTTGAAATGCTTGTACTTTTTTACTATCAAGAGATAACAACATGCATATGCTAGCATGTTCCTACCTGGAAGCTACAACTGACTACTAGAACAATTGATCTAAAACTTATGCCAAGTTTCGCACTGCAAAATCTTGGGAAGAAAGAAAGAACAAGAAGTGGGATACAAATGGTTTGTTTATCACAAAGACATGTCCTGCAACTCTTAACCCCTGATTTCATATTATAGAGTAGGGAACATCTGGGGCATGAAAAAAAGGCCTTTGGCCCATGTCTGAATTGTCTTTGTGGAAAGCAAGGCACAAAAAGAGCAATGACAGTCTTGTTCCTGCATGAAGCTGATCCACATCCAGACTCAAGAGCTACAGTCTTGAAATATTTGGGTGTAAAATTCTTCCTTATCAAAGAAAATACAGTGACAACATCTCTTCTGAATCCAGTATCACACACTTTTGGAAGGAAGAATCATTTGAGGAAAAGACAATTTAAGCCTGATATGGTTTCACTCACATTTTGTAATACATTAACAAGATCATTTGCAGAAAACCCTGGGATTTACAACTACTTGTGGAAATGCACAAATGCAAACACTATGTTTTATTTCTTACTATAGATAGGATTAATCAAGTCTATAGTGCAGAAAGCAAAGACTATAGCTGTTACACAACACAATTGTTTTCTGGAGAGTTGTCTTACAGATAAGAAGCTACAACTTAATATGTTGTATTTGGAGCAGAGATCAAAATTCCTAAAAAATTACAGTAGTGCAGGGTTTATTTTTTGCCCCTCTGGTTTCATCCCAAGAGTCTGGGACGTGTCATAGCTGCAGAGGCATATTACTGCACCCACTGCTGTCTCATCTCTCCTCTTGATACTGCTAAAGGCAAAATTGTCTGCCCACAGTTCAGCCACTCTGTCTCATGGTTTTCACACAAATGGACCTCTGTGGGTAGTTTAAGCTCATGTGTGAACAGCAGCAGCAGAGATCTGAGCATTATCCTGCTGCTGCTTCTCAAGGGCAGACGTGCAGGGAAATGAGCGGCGACAGCTGTGGCTGGGGCTCTGCAGAAGGACAGAGTGTGACCGTGGGGAAGGAGCTGCCCGCCCCCGGCTGTGCACTGCACTGCTCTGCAGAGCTGCTGCAGGGACTGCCCGAGTGAGGAACAGGACTGGCTTTGGCTTCAGAGAACAAAGGTTATCCACTACCTTTGAACAGTTTACTAATACCACTATTATTGAAACAGTTTAAGCATATATGCAAGCTGTTAACTCAAGTGGCTAAGGTGAGCTTGTAGAGGAGCCTCTGTAAAGGCATCTGAGAGAGAGAAAACAGGAGTCCTGAGAAGGAGGGCAGCCTTGCAAAAGGGTGTCTATTGGGACAGTACTAAACCTCACAGGGAAAAATTCCAGTAGAGTTTTGCTCATGGACCAGCAGCTTTTGCTCATGGAAAGCACTGCAGATCTGCAGTGTCACTGCTAGGTAGCAGACATTTTTATTATCTAAGGACTATGGGAAAGGAAAGCCCGGTGACAAACAGACTATTGAAAATCAGCAGATCAGCAAATAAGAACCAAGCCTTCAAATAGTTATGGCTTTTTACACTTGATCAAAAAATTGAATAAGCTTGAATGTTCATAAACTCCTGGAATAGTTTCGTGTGGAGAGAAGCTCTGCAGCAGTCAGAGCATAGACAAAGCCAAATTTAAAGTTGGACTCAACTTGCAGATTAGACCAGGTTGCTCAGCTATTATCAATGGCTAACCAACCTGAAATTTTTTGAACAGCTGTTTAAAGGGGTAGCTTTCTCATCCTTTAAATAAGTGTTCACTGTGCATCTTATTTTATATCACAGCAGAGCAAAGCACCCAGATTTTGTTCAACAGACTACCATGAGTTTGACATCACAGGAGAAGAGTCCTGCGAGAGCTATCTTGAGAGAGCAATGTACACACCCACCCTAGCTTTAAAACATAGTGACTCTAAAGACATGCTGAGGTAAACTGCAGTGTGCAGCTCTGCCTGGGACAGACCTCAGCAAGCATCTCTCACAGCACAGCAAAAGCACCTCCTCATGGGATGACTCACTGCATTAGGCAAACTGAAGTAAAAATACAGCTTCTTTAGCATTTAATTAAAGGTCTTAAAAAGAAAACTATGTTATAGCAAAATGTTTTAAATTAAAAAAATACAGTCCTTTACCACAGAGAGAAGCAAGAAGAGACCTGCCTCAACAACTTTGGCTGCATCTCCACAGTTTTCTCTAAAATCGCTATGCAAATAGAAACTCATTCTGTGCAGCTTATGCTCTCAGCTACCAGGTCAAAAAGTCAATAGAAAAAAAAGCCTGTTATGAAAATCATATGTCTGACTGTAAACTCCATTGGGAATTCACTGAGGTTCTTAGGAGAATAACACTATTCAGTGTAGTACAGACGATGGACACACCTGCCCCAGTGTAGACAAAAATAAAGCTTGAGAAGTCATGCTTCCATGGCTGACTGAAGACAAACAAAAGAGTGTACAGTGAGTTTTACAGCCTCAGTGCATCAAAGTAGATTTGGCACTGTTTGTGAGAACATATTTTTGGACCAATGTTTCAATCTCAGAAATAAAACCTTTTATATTTAGTAGGCTAGTGTTTGAAAAAAAAATCAAATATAAAATATGTTTAAGCATATCTGTGTAAAATTAATTGTATTGTTGGATTAAACCTTTCTAATTTATTTATTTATTATTCAGCCAAAACTGTTTAGCAACAACCTCTTTTAATCTCTCTACCTGTCTGGGAGTTGCTGATAATGGACATTTCTGGCTCTCCAGCTGCAATTAAGAGTGTTGTTCTTCCAAAAAGAAAGGGAAACATCTGTGTTTGTATCACGTTATGTTAACCACCTAGCATCTGGATCAGAGCACTAGAACATAGCCTGGCAACTGTAAAGGACTAAAGAGAATTAGAGCCCAGAGATCATATAATAGTGACAAGAATTTGGTACAGAGCCATATCAACCTGGTTTGAAAAAATATCAGGTTTTTAGAGATGATTGCCCCAGCATCAAAGTATATAAGGTGTGTTATGATAAATCAGCTTTACAAGCAAAGCTTGTAAAAAGAAATTAGATACACCTAAATTATATTGCAAAGATAACGTCAAAACTTGTGATTTTGTGGGGTTTTTTTTTAAGTGTGGGTAAATTTAAGTTTGCTTACAGAGCAAATTATTATTTAACTCCTTTCTCCCACAAGTCTTAGTTGTCTGGACAGACAAGTTCTGACAAATCTTCCTGGTAAGGTTTGTGGAGAATTCAGTTAACCCTCTGCTACCCATCCCACTCCTTGGAAGGAAACATTGCCTGGCCATGGAAAAAAGGGTATTTAAGCCAGTAGTAACATTCAGCCCAGGGAAGGTAACAGCTTAAACTGGCAGCTCTTTTCTTCACTGACCATCGTCTGGAAACTGAAGTCTTACAAAGACCACACCTACTCCAGCCAAGACAACTTTGCAGATTATCTCTACCAGAAACTTCATGCTTTGGTAGTCCTGAATGAGTCTGGTTTGGTGGCTCATAAGGCAGAGTGTGAGCACTGATGATTATACTGATGCTTTGATGTTTTCTGCCTTATGTCAGTAAGGTTCACTAGGCCCTTGAAAAATAGCTTGGTATTTAAACCCCTTGTGCTTATGCTTTCTGATGTTTAATTTCCTGTAACTGTGACCTTAATGGCTACTTTTTACTTATTTTAATAATTTTCACTCATGAGTCACTACCATCTCGTCTCAGTTTTGAGGGAACTCTTGGAAAGCTATTTCTGAAGAAACATACACATTTTAATGGCCTTAAATGAACCTTTGGTTCAGAACAGTACCCAGAAGCTTGCTGGCATAGTGTACAGAGCCATATTTAATAACAAAAATTGGATTTTTTTTTTATTTTGTCATTGACTGAGAGAGTCCTGAAAATTCGCTATGGAAGATCTTTAGAATAACCTGTATAACATAATTTTGTATTGTATAAGTACCTCTCAAGTTAAACAAACAATCCCTCTGACCACTCCCTGGAAGCACACTCAGAACACACAGCTCCTCCCTATAGTTGCAAAGCAACATGCTGCACAGCCCTTGTCCCAAAAGCAGTTTATCTCTTGAGCAAGCAACTACCAGGCACAGGGCTCTGCCAGTCCCACGGAAGGATTGACAGTGTAAATAGATGTAAATGGCTCTATCAGATGCACAGCTGGAGAGATCCTGCCTGCTGTGTGCACACCAGAGAGCAAGAGGGTGTCCAGGCTCATTGTAGGACTGTGTGAATACGTGAAGGAAAGGGATATATCCAAGTAGTGACTGCATATGAAATTAAATCCTTACTTTTGGTAAAGCTGCAAGGAGCAAATAGCTTCAATGCCAGTTAAAAAGGGAACACATTTCAAGGCAATACCTTTGAGAATTAGCTTCCTTTTTCACCACAATTAACGATTAGACTGAACCAAAGCACCACAAATCTGTTTCCTCTTGTAAACGAAAAAAGGAAAAATGTTTATAGGTCTGCCAACTACAGAAAGCTGTATATTTATTTTGTTCACTGGGAATTTTACACACTACAACAACACAGAATTGTGCAAGGGTTAGTAGGAAACACTGCTATTATTTCGAAAACATACATTGAGATATTATTAGAAAAGGCTAGAGGCCTTTTTTTTGCTTTGATGCTAAAAATAAATTAAAGTCAAAACAATTTCTGCTGTGAGTCATTTCATTGATTATCTTTACATTCAAGCACTTATTAATTTTGTTTCCACTATAAAAAATTTACTTACGCACTATCATATAGGCTGGAATAAAGATATTCAATACAGGTTGTTCTTTTCCCAGCACAACTAACTTGCAGGCAGTATGTGAGGTAGGTCAGCTCAGGCACATCCGTTTACTTCTCCTTTGGAATGTCCCACAGGGTCAGGCACTGCACAAAGGAAAGTAGTTTGTAGGTGTGATTTAACATTTGTAAACTCAGTGTGCTCATCTGGCTGCATTGCTATCATGTTTGAAATGTTTTTAAGTGTATTGCAGCAACACTCAGCAACCCTAGACACACACTAGGACTAAGTGCTACACCTGTACACTCCAACCAGCCACGCTGGTTTCAGAGACTCAGTCTAGAGCTTGTCTTCTAGGTAAACATTAGATTGCTTTCCTTCATCCCCACACACAGTGTGTGATGTTAAGTCTGACTAGTTAGAGCTAACAGTTCCAGGGAAGGCTATTCTCAGGACACCTCCTCAGCCTAAAGGTAGGACTTGGACTTTATTGTTCCCAAGGCCTGTCTGACATCAGATCAAATCAGCACACAGCTCTGTGACAGTTGATCTAATTTTGTAAAATTAGCCAATACAGTACTAACAAAATACTATTTCTAGCAGCAATTGCTCACAATGCAATTGTACAGCCAGTGGATACTCACAAAATACCCCAAAGATGCAAGGAGTTAGCTGCCATGAATTTCAAGAAAGGGAGTTAAACGTGTGCTCCAGAGAAGGTAGTCTTTACCAAAGAGCTCAAGAGAAAGACCAGCTAATTTGACACAAAGTTGCTTTCAAGCACTCCAGAAAGTCACAAGGACACTATCATGACAAAGATAAAGATGCACATTTTCCAACACTTCTGCCATTTTTACAGTTGTAACATTTCCAAATGTGGAAATGTTGCAGTGCTGGCATCTAAAATCCATTTCACAGCCTGCCTGACTGCTCTGTTGGGCTTCTTCATAGGGTAAAAACAAAGCATAGATAATCTAAAGTAACTTTTCCCCCATGCCTAGGAGGTATCACTGTCTAGGCTCCAGGCCAGATGGCACCATATGCTGCAAGTGCTCTTGGTCACATGGACAATTGCCTGCTGACATTCAAATCCACTCTTCTAGCCTTTCATATCTGTGTTATTCTCCTGGGTCTGTGCCTACACAGGTATTATTTAAAATCAGATCACATGGTTATGACAAGCAGGGAACTTCAGTCCAGTCTGGTAACTGAACCTTTGACACCATTTGTGAACTTAAACACGCAGAAGAAAAAGACAACAAAGCAGATGAAGGCATGGCTGGAACTCACTGGGTATTCTTTGAGACAGAAACAGTACAAAGAGTAGTCAATATCTATGACTGTGAGCCATGTAAAGAAATGTCTGAGGATTGTTTTCCAGATTGGCATTTTGATTACATTTTAAAAATTCTACTTGCCAGGTGCAAAATCTCCACTGCTTTCCAAAGTCAAACCCACCTAATATGTCTATATACAAGACTGACCTTAAACCCTGCAGCTCCCGACAATACAGGTCTTCCATACTTCCAGGTTCCTTTGAACTAGCCCTCCTCTTTCCATGATGAAGTAGAAACTACAGATCCAGAGAGGTTTGGGCTTGGACTATTGCGTTTTTTGAAGGGGGTATTTGTTTATTTGGGTTTTTTCAGATGATTTGTTCGTAGTATTGGCATTGAAAATATCTATTTTATAAATATGATTCTGATCCTTCCATAACCACTCTAATTAATTAAATAAATGTTAGAAGGATAAATTACAGTTTCATTGGAACATTTATAAGTGGACACATCATATAATTGAAACACAATCATTATTTTAAAAGCTAGAGTCTTTTAGTCAGATGTAATACATTAAGTATGATGTAAACTACTAAGAGCTTAATCCAGCACTGATAAGGATGAGATTTCCAGTATGAATACCCAGTCCATGAAATGTCTTTCTTAGCACAGAGACATGTGAAATAATAGGAACACGTGAAACACATTGACATATCTCTGTCTTTGTGTGATTTCAAATGAGCAAAATACTACATTTCTCATGTCAGTGAAGATTTGGTTAGAATTTTTCTTGGTTCGCTGGTTACTTTCCAATATCCTTTCTAAACAATTCTAGCATTCTGCACTCAGGACAGGAATATCATGTACATCCTATACTAAATATGAACAGAAGAACTTGTGCCTAAAATATATACTTACAGGCCTGAAGATGGTATATTACCCACCAAAACTGCAGCATATCTACTTTCTTTCTTGTAAATGGAAAACTTGATCAGTTTAAAAGAAGTGTCACTGTCCTGTGACAGGGCATGCATTTCTTACAGGGTCTGCAGAATACCCATAAACTCCTCTTTACTACACAATATTTTTCCACTTCAAAATAATGGAAATAAAATACATATATGGAATATATATATATGGAAGTCTCTTGGTATGCATATAAAAATATATGTATTTTCCCTTATTTATGAGTGCACAAGCTCTACAGAATATCATAATCAACAGTAGATTCCAGAAGCTTTTCAAATTAGTAAACACCAGACAATTTATTATTCACTAATATTTAATTTAAAACTGTATTATCATTGCTGCATTAAAGGCTGTGAATTTTTCATAGTAAGCTATATAGAGTTGATTGGAAATATATTGTATAAATATGTGGCAATAATCTGCATGAATTATTCTCTTACTCTGTTTTAATTTTGTTGCCACAACAAAAACTTTTGTTTATTATGACTGATTCAGGAAAACTAGAGCTGTAGAGAACTTGTGGGTATAAGAAATTTTTCAGAATACAAAACTGCCAAGTGAGACAATAGCTATTAATGAAATACAGTGGAACTCACATCCTAATTTTCATAGTTACACACTAATAACTAAGATAGCAATAGAAAACAAAATATTTTTCATAATTACTAAAATAGTTTCAACCTCAACAGGAATTTTCCATGCACTTCCAAAAAGTACTATTTATTATCCTAACAAACTTACAAGTTTAAAATTCTTAGGTTAAGCCTAGCAAACATTTGTGGAAGCAAAAATAAATTAGCTTTAGACTCCTTTTATTAAACAAGATTGCTGAAAATCAAAGGAAAAAAAAAGCCAAACAAATAGCACAGTTATAAGCACAGGCAGACTGAGCAGGCACTAAAACCATGTGCACAGAACTCCAATTAAGCATCTCTTGTGGCTGAATTATAGAATTTTCTATTTTCCTAGAAACATGTTTTCCAAAACTTTGAAGGACCTAAATTATATCTGAGAACTCAACAACCCCGTTTTCAAACCAGATGAAATCAACAACACTCAAAACTGACTTGAGATCACCCACACACAGCGTGAATTTTTAACATATTTTTCTCTGACCTTATAAACTTATTAAGGCTGGAGGGTTTTTTTTGGCTTCGGAAAAATACTAACAAATGTGTAGGACAAGGTGAAATTTTGCAAGAGGATTAAAAAAGAACCTTTCCTTTTGTGATTTCTCACAATTTCTGGAGACAATTTTTTCTCACACTGGCTATGAACAGTGTTGCAATCAAAACACTCTCTCTCTTCTGTCCTATCATCTTCAATTTTCCACCCTCTGTAGCGTATCTATTTCAGGCAGGTACATTCTCTTCCTCTCTTTGCCTGTACAGTGTTTAGCTCACTAAGAGTAAGTATGGGAATGAGTTTTCCAGTGTTTCTACAATATAAAATTATTATAATAGTTCTTCAGGCTTTCTGATTTTGTCCACTCTGAACACAGAGAAGTAGCAATTAACCCAAATAAATTGACCAGAGTTAGTTCTTCTCTTATTGAACTGTATACAGTCATTGACTGCAAAACATGTGTGCTATCCAACCCTTCACTTCATTTGTTTCTGACTTTGTAGCTTGCTGCTGCAGCAGATGGCTTTGGTACAGTTATTAACTATAAAGTAATATGCTAAATATGCAAGATTTGTCATCTTTGCCAGCCAAACTATTCTGCAGCCATACAAGCAACCCACAATATAAGCAAACACATAGGCAATGACTAGGTAATTTAGGAAATACCCAGTCTTCCTCAAACTGCAAGTAGTCAACATCCCCCTTTTGCTCTGGAAAGAATGCTCTTCCTGCCACCACACTCCAAACCATAGCACATGATCCCACAGCAGCTGCTGCTGCTGCAAGGCTCTCACAGGCAAAATCCCCAAAATCTACTCCCACCATATTTCTGGATGTGCCAAGAAGTTCAGTACCACAGTCTTGATTAGCCTGGGTCAAAAATCCCCAAGTCAGGTTTGTTTATTTTCTAATACATATTTCTTATCTTCACTGACTGAAGAATTCAAAGGAAAAAAATCTTTTTCAACCAGAAACTTTTTAGAATGAGTTACTGGCAAATTTCAGCTTTTCTTTTTTTTTTTTTCTTGAAAAGCTCCAAACCTTGAAAAACAACCAAATAAATGATTCTCAAGGGCTAGGATCTACAGAGATCACAAACTGCTTACACTTGAGCCAACACTGAACCTGACTTGAGATTGGAAAGGATTGTTAAATGTAAATAATACAGTGAGAGGAAAACACTTCAAACTGTGTCAACTTCCTAAGGAAATCAAAGACAAACTGGAAAAATTACCTGCCTCCATCAAAGCAATATATTGAGTATACTTTCCCTGAAGCTGTTGAATGTATCAATTGCATATTTGCTGAATTTAAAAAGTTTCTGTGGGAAAAAAAAAAAAATTAGCTGTCTAGTCTGTTGCCTCTCCACACACACACCCCCTCAAAGCCCAACAAATGAACAAGAACACTAAAAAGGATGACCTAAATTGATTGCCAAACCTAAAAATTTGGACTAAAGATGAAGTACAAAATTTGAGATCCTTTATGGAAGAACAGTAACCCATTACCCAATCTAAGAGTTATAGGCTGAACCAGAAGAAGTCTTTTTATAGAACCCATAGGAAATCAGACTTGGAGTCTGGTTTAACAGGAAAATGATTCGCTTTCTGAGGTTTTTTTGAGCAACATTCACTGTTTTGAGATGTGTTTTCCTCTAACATACTTTAGCTCATATAAATAAGGATTTAGTGTATAAATTCCATTTGATCATGGTGTAGCAGCTGCTTCATCTCTAGAGACACAAACAGCCTTATTTGGCATAGTTTTTGTTTGCCATGATATCAGTGGCTGGTGCAGAGTCTGGCATAATACTGATCTCAGGTGTTTTCATGTCAGGAAAAATGCATTGATTAGAGGCCTCAAATACAAAGTGCTAAAGGCATAGCAGTAAGAAGATTTCTGGGCAAAAACCCAATGAACAGAGCATTTAACAATAATGTTTGCATGCCTTTTGTCTCTATTCTGCTTGTGAGTGCTGAGAAAAACTGAAGCCCTTATATGGAAAAACACCCACAGGAATTGCTGAAAGAAAAGGTCCATAATTACTGGTCTCTCTGACAGCAGCAATACGTGTGAGACAAACCTAAAACTCTTCCCCTACTCTAGCCAACTCTTCCCCTTCTCTCCAGTCAGTAGGAGAGAACCTTTCTACTCTTGGCATTTCATCTATTCCATGACTTCTTGTTCTGCTGTGTCTCAGACAAAGGCATTGACTTTTGTAAGCCATTCTTCCTTGTCTATTCTTCAGAAAGAAAAAAAAATAGTAACGGTGAAATCAAGTAAGTTCTAGTTGGCATCCATACAAGTATTAATCCTGTTATCTAAAAGGTAGGTCTCTGGCATATAAACAAGTTAGGAACAAAAATGACAGAATTTCTGCAATAACTAATAACTGTTATGACTGATAGAAGAAAGCCTTCACTCTTTTGTACTTGTAGTTAACAGTGGTCATCCATAGCATTAGTATAAAATGGGTTTTCCAACACAGTCTGTAATTCATAATCAATTTCTTTCTAAATGCATGATTTTCAATATACAGAAGCCACATTTTGAAGATGTGTAAGTGACTTAAAAAGGAGTGATTTAACATCAGCTGAGAGGTATCTGAGGATAAATGTCACCTTCAAGAAAGGCAGCCTGGAAATAGGATATCAGGTTTCTGCTCCCTGCCATTCTGCACCAGCAATCCCTATGATCAGTTACTTGAATCAGGAGTAGTCTTTATCTATTATGAGACCTTAGATAGTAACACACTAGCACTTGTTCCAATGCCCTAATAAGTAGGTTTCCAGCCCTATCCTGCAAATGTCAACTTCTGACTTCTGTGGGGACAGAGGAAGAACTCACATGCCAGAAAGCACATTCTTCAAGGGTAGTCCTAACCAGGATCAAGTTTATTTTGAAGCTAGATAGAAGGTTTTAGTAAGGACAGATGATGACTTAATGTCTAACATGGTGATTTATTCTCTCCCCTCTTTAAACATTCATAGAACTTACAAACACACATATATAGATGCAAAAAGACTGTTTTCTGGTCTCTCATAAAGAGATAGTAAGAACAGTATTGCAGTATCTCCTCTGGGACCGAGTACCTGAACCAGTAGATGCTTCAGATCAGCACAAGGAATCACAGAATGGGTTGGAAGGAACAGCAGTGGGTCACCAAACTCCCTGCTAGAACACATGGCACAGGATTGCACCCAGATGATGTAATTCTAAGCAATTGCACACTTTGTGACAGCATAGAGCAATTTAAGCCCTTTTTTAAATGCAGATTAAAACCTAACTTCCAGATGATCCTTCATGAAAATATTTCTGTAGGGGTTACTGCTGGATTTTCTGCAGAACCAAACAGCATGAGTCTCCTACACCATCCATTAATAAATTTAGAAAGCAAATTGCACTAGCAGTGCAGATGCAACTTGCAAAGTTCACTGTTCCTCAGTTTGAAAGGAAATATGATTGCCTTTCAAAAGAAAAAAAAAGTGTTCCTTGGACTGCTACTGTATAAACAAGAACATCAAACACTGTGTTAGGGTCAAGGTCTAGTATATGCTATAACCTTGAAAAAATGCATATATATAACCATATATGTGATTACTGTTTGCACCTACGGTCTGTTGAGAGCATGGCCTCTTTTGGACTGTTATTTATTAACTGCAGCCTCTGTCCAATAAACACAGCCAAAGTACTTTTAAACACATAGGTCTTCACAGCACGGCACTCACCATGCAGAGAGCACTCAGCTCCATACAAGCCCAGCACGTTCCCAAGTGCTTTTGCTGAGGTCACATAGAACTGCACTGATCAGAGCTCAAGGCAGAACCTGTCCTACACAAAGAGTTCATTACTCACATTGCACTGTCCTGTGCTTGCAGCAGCAGCAAGATGAGACAGCAATTGACATGAGAAATCAGACAAGTGCTCAGATCACGTTAAATCTGTGTAAAGACTAAAAGTGCTGCTGTATACAGTTGTCACTGTTCCACCCTGCACAAATGGTCTAAGATGTTTATAGGCTCTTTGCTTTTTCCACAAGGCAGATAACAAACCAAGTTATGCTATTCATATATTTAGATCCTAGGCATGTGTTTCTTTTTATGTTTTAGCTTTGGGAACCAACAAGCAGCTGTAGTAGCCTTTAGCAAGGAGTTTGCTGAATTCCAGTCATACTTATTTCACAGCTGTGCTTCCAAACCGTGTGTTACTCTCACAGCTTTACTTAGACTGCTGCAAATGAAAACCCTTCCAGTGGACTGCTCTCACTGCTGGGGCACAGCTTTTCTTTTTGGACCACTTTCCTATCTCGTAGCTGTAAGGTGTGTGAAAGACTAAGCAAGAGAAAAATCAGCAGAACAGTACAGATTTCATTTAGGTCATTAGGAAATGATGTAATTTCTTCAACAGAAGCGTGAAATTTATACATTTAACACCACAATTTCCTCAGAGAATGGATTCATTACCAGATCGAGGACGGATATTCATCCTTTTTATAAAAGTATATAGAATTAATGAGAAACGGTAATGCTCACCTCCTATTTACTATTTAAATTACTGGAAGTCTAAGATCAATACCTGCACAGAATCCTATATGCTGTGACATATTGGAAACTGCAGAGATATTTAAAGAAACTGATGAGTTTGCCATTTTCCCTATCCCAAAGGACTGACTGCATTGCAATTGAACAAACTGTTATCCATAACTAAATTCTTTTATTAAAGACATTGAATTTAAGCCAGTCCATTCCACAACATGTATAAAATAACTGATGTAGAATAACTACAATGTTTCTATCCATAGTTACAACTATTTGACATAAATTAAAATAACATTATAATTTGTTATGTAAGAAAACACAAGCCTGTGCACAATACAACAGCATCCTGGTCAACCCCTGGAGAAACACTACCACCATCATATACTGCATGAAGAAAACCCCCTAGCAGTAAAAAAAATCCCATTCTCACAACTCTGAGAGGTTGTTTGGCTTTTCAGAAACTACTGAAATTCCTGAGCTAATTACTATTCATTAACAAGAAAAACAAAAGTTGAATTGGGAGAAGTGTTGGGTATGTAGTATATTTTAAAAATTACTGGCTAAAAAAATCCAGTGAAGTATCTAACGATGCTGAAAGTTCTTAAGAATATTTTATTACTTTTCTTGAATGGTATTTTCTGGTCCCCGTGCATAGGTGTGGATGTTAAAAATTTATACATGGCTTTGATTTGCAAATACAGTCATTACCCTGTAGTCATCAAAAAACAGAATCATAAATATGCGAGTAATGTAAATAATGGTATATTGATAGAAGTAGTGAAACTTTGACTCCTCCAGAGGAGTATGCTGAGCTTCCCAGAAAAATCTGCTTGAAATATCCTAAGAAAAGAACCTAGACTAGTTAAAGTTAAGTGATGGTAGAACTTCAGAGAATATTTAAATTATAGATGGGGTTTGGATTGGTTGCTTTGATCATTTTGATCTTTACATATTTAATTTATTTGGTTCTAAAATATAACTGTTAATGACATCAACAAATTTCATGACAGTATAAGATGAAATTCTCTACACTAAACATTCTTTCCAAAGAAAAACTACTAAAAAGATGACTATTTCCTAGAAAAATTCTAAACATTTCCATTGTGAAAGGAATATTTTTTTTCAATACTCAAAAAAATCCTGCACAAATCCTGACAGACTTCACCTCAGCTTGTACATGTTGGTGCAGCTCCCAAGCCCATGGAGGTGGGGGCCTGGCAACCTCTATGTTAGGTGGCAAACATAGCTGTCAGGGCAAATGAGGGCCAGTCTGCCAAGTGATCACAGCTGTACTTCAGCCAGATGGTCAATCTAAGATTAATATTTTTCAAAGATGGAAGGAAGAAGAGATGAATCCAGCAGCAGGAAAGGGAAGTCCACACAGAAGCACAAGGCTTCATGTCCAGGGGAGGAAAGGTCTTAAGAGGGCAGTAGAAGAAAAAACCAAATGTAGAGAGAGATTCTTCCCTCACATGGAGTAAAATCCTGCAAGCATGTAACAAAGTTCTCATTTACTAGAGCTCTTTATGACTGAAAAAGAGAACAAGCCAAGCCTTGCTAAGACATTCTGGTGTAGCAGGGTCCTACAGCACACCACAGCTTTTCAAGCACTCTTCAATACCTCACTCCAAACTCCTTTAGAACAGACTCAAACAAATCCCAAGGGGTTTCCTGGCACCCCAGACTAGGGAGCAGCTCAGTCTGGGGTGAGTTCCATGCCCAGACAGGCTGTCACCAGCCCAACATGCACCAAGCTGTACCAGGGACATGAACCATCACTTCCAGGAAAACATGCTGGGGTAGTAACCATTTCAGGTACAGCTCCCCAGTGTTCAGGCTCACTGCAGAGCCACTGCAGATTCACTGGAGACTGCTGTACTGGCATGAGGAAGGACAAAATAAGCAACCAGGAAGAGGGAAGAGTAGAATCATCTCTTTGTCTGAATTTTGTTAGCCATTTGTTTATTTCCCCAGGATTTTAGTTGAAAAATAATGGCATAATATTACATTGTGACATTATAGCATTATATGAAATATTTAAATCAGCTTCACCTCATGAGATTAATGAAGGGCATATTACAAAACACTTATGAAGTTGAATTCTGAATATGAGGAAAAATTGAGTAACTCATCTATGATTCTATACACAATGGAAGCACATTAAAACACTGTCACTTTAAAGCTCCAGCAAAGGAGTATTTTACTGCAGCTTGGTTCCAAAAATGTCAAAATAACAAACAATATACTACATAACCAGAGTGTATTTTCCTCAATATTCACATCACTATAATAGCACTTTCACAAGAGTTCAAATTAGATTTGGGTTGAGATATTTTAATAACTGTTTCTGATCAGATGGAGAAAACAGAAAAGTTTATGCATTTTGCAAACACCTACCACGTTACCAGTTAGGAGGAGCACACTGACTTTGTTGCCTTGGGAACATTTACTGGCTGTGACACTTTTGAGGAATATTTGTTTGTTTACTTTATATTTATTTGCTGCATAGCTACCCCTTTGAAAGTTTTATGTAATCCAGGAATAGTTAGGCATGTTTTCAAAAACATGCTCCTGAGTTAGTCACAGGCATGAGCTGGTGAGGAGGAAAGGCAGCATAGTGAGGATGGGGTTTCTGCCAGTAATGCAGTACTGAGGCTATTTTCTTATGAACTTTACATTTCAAACAACATGACATGTTCTTTCTTTGGATAAATTTTCTAGAAATAACACCTTCACAACTGTGAGCTGTACATTTTGTACATCTCAGTACTACTACTCGTGCTGACTCTTAAAAATTTACATTTTGTGTTTTTCTCAAATATTGATTCTTGGGAGAATTCACAGGAGATTCGGCTTTTGTGAGATATCTGAGGAAAAAATATATTCTGTCTACAGTTTTCTTGAGGGTCCAAAGCTATAGAAAACAATGATCCTATTAAACTGTTGCATGAATATGTACAAAAGCCAAATAAGTGCCTATGTAAATTCTTGGTTCCTCTGAAGCCAAAACACCTACAACGGTTTCTGAAACATGAGAATTTAAAACATGGATTTCAAGCATTATTTTCAAATAGCAGTGGGACAGAGTGTCAAAGTCTGATTTCAAAGAACTTAGTACAAAGGCCGTGTGACTCAACTGATTTTAGTTGGGCATATAGATATTTATGCAAATAATTTATGGATTATTAGGTTTCTAAAGTAATACAAAAAAGAGAATTGACTTCAAGCTGACAAATTGCTCTTCTCAACAGTGTTCATCATTTTCCTTGGAATGCATCTAGTACAAATTTAATCATTGTGAATTTGCTCCATTGAGTTAACCTTTCTTTTTTCTCCACCAATGAAACCCTAGACTCATTCAACCAAAACAAACAGCATTATCAAGGTATACACCTGTGCAAACATAATTCAGCTCTGCCTTCTCCTTACCAAGGTTTTTCTGCTGTAATGATTGACTGACAATTTTTGAGTTTCTTTGTAGCTATCCCAAAGTCTGTTGTAAAATGTATTTCTGAAGAGAGTAGCAACACTAGCTGTGTCTGGGGATTGACCACCAGCATGGTAGACTTAATTACTTCTAGTGAATTGAAAGGAAACACTAGTACATAATTGAAATTTGAGAACAAAGGATGCTAATACTCCAGTTCTTTATTATGTGTGTGCCTTTATAAATCTAGATTTCACAAGGTGATTAAAGGCAACCTAAAATATGAGGGAGTACAGCTTATTATACAAGTATGTTTTGTCCATACAGCAACTAAATGCAAGCCTTTGATTCTGCTTAATGACAAACCACTTTTAACTGAGAACAAAGAAGTCTAACCATAATTACCATTTGGACATTGGTGATTTGTTTTAGTAGCTCCTGTCAAAGACAAAAAAATAAATGGAACACCTATAGCTTTCAAGATGCTTATGTACTTTTTATTTGTCACCTTTTTAAAAGTCACTTCAGGTACTGCAGGTAAATGTCCTTTTTCTGATTCTTAAGAAATAGCAGGAAAGACTATAAAAGTTATTTATGAAACAGCAGGTTTAATCAATGCTGAGTGTTCAGCTATTCTTTACAAAACAGTTAAACCCAACAAATTAAGATTTTTACTGAATAAAAACTATATGTTTATTTCCCCTTATACATTTTAGAGTTTGGGGATACATGATGTAAAGTACAGCCCCCTGACTTGAGGGCTATACGAGAAGTTGACTTCATAATAGACTTCTTTTGGACAACTGAAGAATGACAAGGATGGATATCAAAGTGAGTCTAAACTTGCCTAACTTTGCTGATAAAACTCCATAGGGTATTGTGAAGTCAAGAGAGCTGCTTTTTAGCTTCCTTCTCCAGAAGAAAACCATGAACCTTTAAGCAAACTAGCCTTGTTGTCTTGAAGAATTACTAAAATTTGGGGTGCTCTGAAGTATTTCCAAATGTGTACACTGAATTTCAAGGCAGAAAAATTAACACATAGTGCCTGATAGAATAAATATTGCAATTGCAATATATGAATATATGAATATGAATAAAAAAGTCTAGGAAAACATCTCAACCATTTGTAGACTTTCTGCTATGCAGAAGCTTGACTGAGGAGTGAAGTAAATTCAAGCTTCTTGGTTTTCCCATTTTCCTGTGTCAAAATGCATTTCTCTCTGAAAACTACAAAAGCTTTCTGATTTTATTCTACTCAAATCTGTAACTTTTATTTTAGACTTTCTCATGACCAATATACAGCAGAAAGACAGAAATAGTTCTAACAATGTCTAGGAAAAGAAATACAAAATTCTTTCCACGGAATCCTTCACAGAAGTTGCACCACTGTTATCTTGTGGAAGACATGAAGTTTATGAAAGATCAGGATGTCACACTCTCTGAACACTTTTGGGTAAATTTTTTAAGAGCAGAATTTACTTCTGGTCTAAAATGTCAGCAGCACCATTAGAGAAATGGAAAAAGAGAAGTGATGAATCCAAGGGCTGTGTTCCTCTTGTCTAGTGTTTATGGCGTAAAAGTTTGTTATCTAGTCTATGCTACTCACATCATCTCCCTCTATTGTCAGTGGAAACCAATATATCTCTGAATATATCCCTATTTAAGATTACTGTAGAATGAAGTCCAACACTCTCCCTTCAATGCTAGAGAAGGCTGTTACTGTCCACTGACAAGATGAAACCTCTGGCTGCCTAAAACCAGCATCTGTTTCTTGTGGGGACATTGGGGTTTTTTTGAATGAATCCCACTCAAGATCCACAAAGCTCCTGAGGGTCTGTACATGTCCCTGAAATTTCAGGACTAGGACCTGGACCTGGATTACATAACCTGCCTGTCATTTTTGTTCATTTGCTCTACTCACTTGTTTGCCAAAACATTCACCTTGCATCAAAATAAAAAATCTCCAGGCAAAACACCCAGATATATTTTGGCCAGCAGGTTGTGCAGCAAGCTGATGCACTGGGGTTTCCTCACATAGACCTCTGGGTCAGCTGAGCAAAATCCAGTATTCATTTTAGTGTTACTGTCACACTTCCCTATTTTTTTTAAGAAGGGACCTTGCAGTTGCAGTAGGCACTTTCAGGAGCAATGTAATTCCCCAACATCACTTCCTAATCTCTCAAACATCTTTTGCTCATTGTTTCTTAAGGATCAAATTCCTGCTGTACTCTCAGACCACAGATTCCCACGGGCACATAACAGTGGCAGCAAAAATGTTCATGTTTGATAAAAGTGCTCGGAATTTCCCCATGCTTTAACTAACACCATGACTATCAGCACCCAAGAGAAAAATGCCAACATTATTTCCCCCCCATTCTAGAGAGCTCTCAGCAGCCATGTCAGAATCCTCTACATATCCTCTTCCATTATATCGTCCATTATATCCACTTACTTGTCTTCAGCTTTCTGTCTACAACAGTGAATTTCTGTCTTTGTCTCCCACTTGACAAGCTGAAAGTTGCTTCTTTCTTTTTGTGGACAGTGCTAACAGATTTTGTTGACCAAGGAAGTCAATACTATGTAGTGATGAATATATCCTTCCATCTTCTATATATGGAGAGGACAAATAACTGGAAATAGGAATACTGGCCTCTGTAGATAAAAAATTGTAAAAGACAACAATGTAACTTTCTTCAAAGTTAAAAAAAAAACCCAGCAGCATATGGCAATGTGCATTGGTCATTTGGGATATTAATCTTTGGAAATTGGATTGTATGGGAAAGAAAAATGTGAATAAACACAGAAAAAGAGATAGATGTAAAAAAGTGAAATCCAACAAAAGTCCATAGAAGAATACTCAAAATCACATGTTTTCAAAGGACCCCTATGGAATCATACATACTATAGCTCTTTCTCTTTTTTTTTTCTCTACAGAATCAGTGGCAGCACTTCCATTTCTCAAGCTTGTCTGTAGGCATGAAAACCTCCCTGAATACTACCAAAGGTCTCCAGTTTGTTTCCAAATGACAGAGGATCTCTGACTATCACTGCTTACCCTCCCATTCCATCCAGAAAGCCTGACAGTCTGAAAGAATTTTAAACTCCAGGTTACAGAAAAGTAGGGCAATGTTTTCTAAATTAGGTGCCAGAATTAGCAGAAGGCTCTTCTACATGGAAAAGGCACAGCATGAGCTGAGCTACTTTCAGAAGTCTGCCCCTCTTTCAGCTTTAAACATTGTGTGTGCAATGTCTGTTCCACTTTGGGAAGCCTCTGTGCTGCCATGTGGAAGCTGACAGTGAAGCAGAGGATTCATTCAAGACTCCAGGTAGTCATTCACATGTGTATTTACTTCCACCTTCTTCCACCCTCCCAGAGAATACCTCTGCTACACATTTCATATGGGAGTAGTGAGGTGATGGACATGTTCTCCTAGCATTTCAGCTGCTCTCTGTACGTTAGGTCAAGTGAGACATCCCATCATGTGAACATTTACTCAGTCTGCTCCCTCTCCCATAGACTCAAGCAGCTCCAGGACCTAATGCCTGCTCCAGTCCTGGTCATTGTTGCTATTCAACCAGTTTGAAAGAGGCAGGAAAAGGAGGTTTCTTGAGCATTTCTTCCTAAGCATCTCAGAGCAACGTGTTTGAGTTTTAAAGAACAATCCCAAAGCAGACACATTGAAGCATGAAAGAATCATTACAGAAGATCATTGCCCATATCTTCTTGTCCTTTGTAAGAACATGGCAACAATCTTGGCTCTCCAGCACTACCCATCTGTCACAACCTCTCATTCTATGAAGCTGAGCCAATCAATCAGAAAACTTGGGTGTATCAGTCTCCAAAACACTACTGATCATCTGTTCCCAAGAGAGACAAGTATCAGACTATGTCAAAATGCTGGCTTTGTTGTGGGACTGTGACCTAATTCTGCAATATTCTCTTGCCTAAAGTCAACTGAGTTTAAAGAAAGTGGTGAAGTACTGTGTTTTGGGGTTTTCTCTCAACTATCTTCCTGCTTAATTAGATGAGATTATAAAAAATTGTAATCTGTTTAATCTGACTGTGATTTTAAGAAAAAGTGTGGTTAAGCCCTAGAACAAGCCCTCAAAAGTAATTGGAGGTGGACTGAAGATAGGATGACAGCTATAGAGTCCCATAAAACTGGTAGTACAAGCATCTATTCCATCATTAGCTTCATAGGTGCTGTGCACAGGTGTTTCTGCTATCCACTACTTTCTACAAGAAATACATTTCATAATGACTTTTATTTCATATTAAAACATTCTACTCCATGAGGAGAATCTACTTGCCTGAAGGTACAAGCAAAAAATGAGTAAGAGAGAGTCAGTATTGTCAAAACTTGCACAGACCTTCTAACACACAGGGAAAACCAGCTGTCTCTTACCCAATGACAAAGTTATGGATAGTCTCAAACTGCCTCTGGCAATAAATTTGCTACACAATGTACCACCACATAATAGAAAACTCAGTTTGAGCTAAAAGGATGAAAATAAATTAGTTTTGAAATTTGAATATATCAAAACATTATTCTTTCAAAATATAGTTCAACAGAACAAGTTGAAAATCAATGCAATCCTAAATTCTAGATTGAAAAAGATCCCATTATAAATACAGCCTGGTAAAAAGGTCCTGATCATTACCAGAGTGATTTGAGAACTTCTCATGTTCTAGACTATAGCTCCAGCATAGCACTGATTTTCAAACTAGAATAGTCATCATAAGAGATTTTATTTTTAATAATCCATATAAAAACAGAGAAGTACACATGCAGGTGTGGACCCCTCCAAGGCAGTGCAGATGCTGCTGCTGCTTTTACTGAAGTGTTTCATTTTCCTTCAGACTGATGAAATTTCTGCTAAATGGTTTTTGCTTCATGAAACCAAATGTAGACAAATGCAACTCTTGCCAGCTGCAGCTTTTGGTTATGAATGTTAATGATCATATCCATACTGGGTCCATTGCACTCAGTCAAGCACAGTGCATCACTGGGCTTCACCAAAGGACATTCATCCATTCTCTGATGAATGCCCAAAACCCGTAGCTATTTGGAAGCACTGGTGACACCAGGCACCCAGAAGCTGCACTCGGAGTCTCATGAAACACCTGTGGTTGGTGACTCCTTCATCTCACAGAGTTCATAGTGTAGATACATGCATGCAATGGCACTTTCCTCAAAATGAATTTTGTCATCTAGTTCATATTAAAATACACATTATTAGAGAAAGATAACGTGCTTATATCTGATGGATAAAGTTTAGTCACATAACAAATTAGCAGTGCAGACTCTGTCAAGGAGCACATAGATTTTTACAGTCTGAAATTATAGACTTTTTTGAGACTTCCACAATCTTTAAAAAGCACCTGCTTATCAGCACACACTCTGTAGCATACTGTAAGGGCTCTGATACAGCACAATAAAGATAATTTTGTTATAGGAAGTATTAATTATGAATTTGCAGTACCAGATTAAATCTGCAGGGGCAATTTGGAAATGAGATGCTTACTAAATGTGGTTAAATTTTTAGTTTTCCCTGAAGACTTACTACGGCTGAATGCATCTCTGTCACTTGTTTCTGAGAGATTGAAAGACGAGCAAAAAATCCTGCCTTCCACGTTTCAGAGAGACTTTCATACCCATGTATTGCACTTCCTCCATCTGAAAAAATGTCTTTTCAATGCAAGCATTTCTCATGTGAAATAATTAATTTGGGCAACGTTCAGTTCTATAGACCGAAAAAGGGAGTGCTTCTGCACACTATGGAATAATTCAAACTTTGGGCCATAGCTACAAAGAATGTGGTGCTTTGCTTTGCTTTCTTTTCATTTGCCTCCATCTAAAAACTTGTATGTAAAATTTAACAGAAACATGGAAAAACCCATAAGTGTTCTTTTGGTGTTAAACATTTATATCTGTACTAAATACCTCACAAAAATATTTTAATGCACTACAGACATTCCTGCTGCCTTATTTTGATCATTGTTTTGAATTTTATGGGCAAAAATCAATGCTAAACTTTTTGAAGGTCTGCCAATATTACTTCTCAACTCATCTGCAGCTGACATTTCTCTCTACTACAAACTTTGGTCACTCTTATGCAAAGTTAAAATATCTTGTTTCTGGGACTCAATGCTTTAACACAAGCACACATGCACCAACAATAGTACACAGCCATGCTAACAAGTCTGTACAAGTTTACTCTAGTACAAAGAATTACAACGAGTCAATCAACTCAAGAAGTTTGAGAAGTATACACAAAGCAAAAACAAAAGGTTACCCCATTAAAAATATATTATTGTTCATCCACCTGGTAGTGTTTTTCAGTAAATATCCCCCGTTCCCCAAAATACAAGTTCAAAAGGACTGAAAAACTGCTGTCAATTGCTTCAAAAGATTTTTTTCAGTCAGACTCAGATTGTTCCAGTTCACTAAACTGAAGTTAATGCACAAAACCACAACAAAGTTTTACAATTTAATCCTGCATGCAGTGTTTCTGTCTCAGAGTAGAAACCAAAATGTTGCCTTTTTATTGCTACATCTTTACCCATGTGAGAATGAAATTCTACATCACAAGAGTGAATAAGGGCGGAATAATATTCAAAATCCAGATGCCATGTGAACAAAATAGTCATTACTGAAACATCACAGCATTTAGTTATTTATAGACTCTATTCAGACTCCACCACTAGCAAGACAGCACATGCTACGACATTCTTTTTGAATAGCCTTTCAGAGCCCTTGAAAGATCTATTTTACAAGCCTGTACCACCATCCAGAGAAGAGTCATGTATATAGGGTAGAAGTAAAACACAGCAGGCAAATACATGCACTGGAAGGAATAAAGAACATCTAATCACTTTTCATGTAAAAACAGTGTTGAAATGTTTTCCTGTAATACTGACATTCACTCTGAGAGCCCTTCTCATAAAAGATCTATTACCCTCAGAGATGCAGCATTTTGGAAACATGTGCTGATATTTTTTAAGAGACCACTTGAAGAAAAAAAGAAAACTGCCTATCCCCAGCTGGCACAGCCAATCCATTTTATGTGTTTTTCTGTCAGTAAAGACTCCAAGACAAACTTCATCAAGAAGTGTAACTTTCCATTTTGACCCAAGCAATAATCTTTTCAGCATGGTCCTGCCTGCAGGGCAAGCTGGTGGAAAAATGTCTTTGCAAATGAGTAGATCTATTCAAAAGTCATTGTATGAAATCCTATTTCCACAGGCAAATGGAAGACTCAGTTAAGAGGGACTTATGAACTCTGAGGTGCAAAATTTGCTTTTAGGTTGATTTTGGTCTGAAACCTTCCCCTCTCATTGCCTTATTCAAGGTGGAAGGAATGACACAGACTCACAGACAAGCACATACCTAACAAACTCCTCAGAGGATTCACACCCAGTACAGAATTACCCCCCAGAAACACATCTGCCTGCTCAGCTGGAGCATCTCACACCACGTTGCACCATCCGTTCTCCTTTGCTCCTTGTGTTTTTTACACTGCTCTTTTTTTTTTTTTCCCTTTCCCCCCCGGTGCACACACATCCTTGCTGATACAGGCCAGTGCCAGGGGGCATTATCCAACTCATCCCTGTGCTTCATCTTCAGAGCTGAGAAGATATTCTTTGGTTCCCAGGTAGTGAGATGCTCTTCTGATCAGTCAATGCACAGATCTCCAACAGGTCTGTGGCAAGAGAGGCCCAAGGGCAAAGGGTCTGCAAAGATCTTCTTTCTGATTGCAGTGGAGAGATTATTTTCTAACATTTGTCCTGGAAGGCACAATGCTTATCCACAAGTAGAGAAGGAAGCAGTGGTACAGGAATTTTGGTCATGAGCCTAGAGCTGTGATGGCATTGTTATAATACAGTGATGGGGTAAAGTGAATAATGCCTTTGGCTGCCAGGCAAATCTGCCATCCCTGTGCCGTTAAGATGACATGGCCACCTGCCAGACCTAAATGTGTTCTACTGCAATAATCATGCCAGACTCATATGAAAGCATATTTGTTTCAATGGTTTTTCCACCTGGATTTTGACATTAAAAGAAGTCATTACTTCCCCTTGGCTGTGTCGCTTCTGTGGCCACAATGAGTTAAATACAGAAGTATCTAAAGGCAGGAGCTGACATGGCAGCAATAGTTATAGATCTCTGTTCAGAAATGAAATGAGGACAGATAATAACCATTGGTTTTTGACTCCTCCCTGTTTTCCTGGTTTTGGGACAAAGCTCCATGTTGTATGAGCAGACTCCTAAGAAATATAACATGTGCAAAACAGCAGTGCTGTAATACTGATATGAGGACCGTGAGCTCATTTCATAAGACTAATGCTGTGCCCTTCAGCTACCTAATTAATGAGTCAGAGGTGAAGAAGTTTATTAGGGTTGTCCCACTTCATTCTCTTTCACAGTTGCATTTTTATACAGATTGTTCTGTCACAACCACAGCCCTCCAATAGCCAATACAGGATGCATCTCAGCCAGCGAGTGAAAACACTGTTAAAGGAGAGAGGGGAAAAAATATTTGGCTTGGTTTTGTTGGTTTTTCATCTTGTCAATACACTTTTAAGTAGTTTTTATTTAGTATCTGATCATGATTTGACCTTTCACTTCCTTGGCTAATACTCAGGTCAGTAATGGTGCCCCAATATAATATATGCCATCAGACTGAATCTAATGAGTTTACTATTTTCAGGACAGAACCCCTGATGAAATCCTATTTACCCCCAAATTTCTCTCACTCTTGTTGGCCAGGCTGCTTTACTAGCATTGTCCAATTTTGTCCTCAAATTCAAATATTTGTCTGAGATTTGAATTTCATATCTGCACTTCATACATATTACCCATGTGATTTCCTTATGCCCTCACAAATATTGGTGGATGGGGTTATCAGCTGCTGGGAAGATTTAATGTTCCAATGTTGAGATTGAGCACATATACAACATCTAGAACTGTGCAAGTAACAGTGTTGTCAAAATGTAAGCTGGATGTATCAACCCTGTGTGTGCATTTTTCCAATTCCTCTGCTCTCCTAGAGTTAAAAAATTCTAAATTGGAGATATCACAGAGCATTTAAAGGCCAAGTCTCTGTCTTTCAAGTCATTAGATAAATTTCTGAAATTACTGTAAAATTAGCTCTTCTATAAAAAATAAATTATTTCCTATGCTGTCATTTTTAAAGGAAATATGCAGCAATATAAATTAAACATTAAATGCAAAGCTTTTCTGTAAGGCTATCGAATCAGAAACAGAAATGCAGATAATTAATGAGAATATCTCTCCTTGCATATTCATTTCCCTCTCCAGTAGAAGCCATTAATCTTTAAATGGGTATGAAAAGGACACACGTCAGCACACAAAGAGCATTTATTAAGGACACTAAATAAATTAAGGACAGCTCACATGTCCAAAAAGAAAATATATATATATATCTATACTTCTAATCTCTCCAAGCCACTTTTGCACAGTCACCTTTCTACTCCTCTTACAGGGACAACCAGGAATTCCTGGGAAGAAGAACAGGGAGAATCTCAGCACTTCTCCAAACTGTTACAGTTTTTTGTAAGTTATTGTTAAGACATCTTCAATTTTAGTTAACCTATAAACCATTTTGTCTTTCAGATAGATGTACTAAATGTCACAAATGGGGAAAACCGTAATTATGAATTGAGTCTTGTTGAGGCAACATCTCTTGCTTCTGGCAGAAACGTTCTTACAGTCTATTCATTCCCACAGTCAAGATGTTTATAGTAAGGAGGAGACATAACTTTGCTTTGAAGTGAGACAAGACTAATTCCAATTGTAAAAATAAACTGTGAGTTGAAGGAATGACAACATCTAAGTGTTTTTACTCCTCATCTGCCCCAAGATCTTCAAAAACTTCAAAACCTAATACAGTCTGTTACACCTCAAAACATGCTCTGTGAGGACAATTTCCAAGCAACTTACTGGGATGGCTCATGGGTAGCTGGATATTTCAAATTTTTTAACTTTCTCCTACACCAAACAATCATTTTGCCAGGTAAAACAATTTCAGGACTAAAAAAAAAAAAAAAAAAAACAAACAAACAAAACAAAAAAAAAAACCACAACAAAAACCCCACCAACCAACCAACAAAATAAAGCACCCCACCACCTCCCAAAAAACAATATCAAAGAAATACCTCAAGACAAAAGTTTTTTCTGAGCTTCAAGTCTTGACGTCTAATTACGATGGGCTCTGTCTCTTTACCAAAGGCTAAGGCTGCATTTCACATTCTTGGGGTGAATTACCTCATTCTAATCTTTAGTTCCTTCCAGAACACTCATCTGGATTTGGAGGAACCCCATCTACATTTTTATTCAAGGCTGCAGTCAAGAGGTTCTGCACTGCAAAAACAGCATGTCCTCAAGCTGCCAAAATTTTGAATCTTAAAGGCCACATACATGGTCATTCCCTCTTCTGGTCTTTCTCAACCATCCTATGGACTTCCATGTGACCATTTGCAGACTCTAGTGTTGCTTGTTCTGCAAAAGAAACTCTAGACAGCTCCATGCTTATTTTTTTTACCCAATTTCTCCAGTCTGAGAAGAAGAATCTATCTCCTGTCTGTGGCCTCAGGTCACACAACTCCAGCAACCACATCTGACACAGGAGGACTTTTGAGACAGAATTACTCTGACTTATAAGTTACAAATTGAACACACAAACAATAGGGTCAACTAAAGATGTCTCAACTGCTTTTCAGTAAAGTTTTCAGTGTAGAAAGAGTTGTGTTGGGGTTTTTTTTAAAGTGATATTTTTGATATTTTGTCTGAAATATTCTAAGTTTAGTAGTTTTTCATGAATTTCAAGGTTTACATTAAAACATCATGAAAACCAGACAGTGGGTAGGGTTTTCTGGTTGAAAATTTCCACATGAGACTAATAATAAAAAAGTCAATTCAGCCTCATGTACAGATTAACTAATAAGAAAGGAAAATAGGGCAGAGCTGCAGAAAAGTCACTTTCAGACTTTATCTTAATCATATGATCATCCCATTGTAACAATTCGAACATCCCAACAAACAAATATGTAAATTATCTGGCTAAAAATGCAGCAGTGTTTATTAACCTGAAAACAGAAAGGCATTTCACCAAATACAGTAAAGGTGTGGGGATTTTCTGTACTCAATTTTATACTAGGAATCTGTTTACTCAGTTGTATTTGAAAACAGTATGCATTTTGCAGAGATACCTTGTCTTCTTTGCAAAGAAAAAATAAACATGGCTTCAGAGTGTGTCTCCCTCAGATCTGTATTTCACGGTAATATGAAAATAAGGAAGTTAGTGCTGCACGTGGTTGGGAATGTTCTGAACAACAATGGTGGAAATGGGAATAAAAACAACATCTTAAAGATTTTTTTTGTGGCTGTTCATCTCTTTATATTAGATCTCTAGGTGGGTTTGTAGTCCCATTGGAGAATTATTTGGCCAGAAAGCACATCATCATACATCTTCTAACATTGAATTAAACAACATTCTGCTCACTTATGGCTCCTACATGAAAGATAGGGAAATGAGATTAAGTTCTTCTGCCTAATGCAGGCAAGGACTTAAAAATCATAACAAGCAAAAATTATTGGGTTCTTGGATCCAAGCACCCTACAGGAGTTCTTTAACTACAGGAGAATTCCATTTCTGACAGCACTGGAGAGAATCTGTCTCTTTTCCTGTTGCTGTTGTTCTCCCTACACAAAAGGCTTCACAAGAGCACAGCTTTCCTTTAGTTAATATTAAAAAGAGAAAATAAAATCTCTAAATATTCCATGGGTATGAAAGCTGCTGTCAGGGACTGCTAGCTCTTTAGGGAGGACCTGCTGCCCAACAGCAAACAGCTGTGAAGTTTCATCTCTCAGGAGTTTCATCTCTCAGGCAGCAGCTTTGTCAGTCACTAGGCAGCCAAACTGCCCAGCAAGAAGCTCTGGCCCTGTGAGAATTCCACCAAGGTCTGCTCGGTACAAGCCTGTCCCTGAGCTACCCTTCAGTCATCACCTCCTGCCACTCAAGATACATTTCTCAAAATCACTCCAAAATTTGTAGCTCTGAAGGATTTGCCCTGATCAGGGAACAGTGGCTGGGCAGTGTGAGCTGGCAAGTGCCAGCCAAGGAGTGAGATTTCATTTGCCAGCTCAGGCAATTTCAGTTTGCAGCCTTAAGAGGAAAGCTTCCCACTTCCAAAGCTTTCTCCACTCCTGCCTGCATGCTTCCTCTTCTTCCTTCACGTCTGCTCTGGTGTTTCACGGGCTCATTTTGTGAATTTAATCAGTTTTCTAACCTGGCAGAAAAATAGCCCAGGGAAAACAACTGGATGGTTTCCTATGGATCTGCTGAGTTTAACACCTTCACAAAGTAAGGTCCAGATCCCAGGGAGCTGGGCATAGGGTTCAGCCTGGAGGAAAAGGCAGGAGAAGAGGTGAAGTAACACATCCCCTTCACAATGGAAATGCAACACTGATTCAGTTCAGTTTGCTGCTGAAACAACAAAGTATACCCAACCTAACCCTGAAAAAAAATCAGAGTAATGCTCATAACTCACATCAAGTTAGTCAAGGCAAACTTTTCTTATATACTTAAGATCAACAAGTTAGGAAAATAAAGGTAGCATTTCATGAGAGATCAAATTTAGCAGTTTCTAACTACCCAAAACTGATGGACTTAAAGGGTTACAGCCCTTTGTAAGATTTGCATTTGCTGTAGTTAAATTAAGATCAAAGTCTGGAACTTTTACCATTCTACTATAATTACACAGTCTTAGATGCATGCCTACAAACATAAAAATACTGACAGCATCTGATATGGAGAAACACATTTACACAAATGCTCTTTAGATATGCATTGCTGGCACGTTCCTATTTCTGTTGTTATTCTTGATTCAATAACTATCCCTGCTACATTTGAAAGCATAAGACCACTTGCACTAGAACACTTATTGAGAAACTTTTTCACACCACAGAATAATGAACATCCTGGGTTTGATTCCAGGTTCACATATTACAGAAAAGGGAAAAAAAACTAATTTAAACTTTGATTTTAGGTGTATTTGTATTATCAGTAAGTACAATACAGTCATGAAAAAAAGCAATGAGCTAGGACAAGAATGAAAGGGGAATACTTTTAAAAATAATTTACATTACATTTACAATATTGAGTAAAGAGAAGAGCTCAGGTCTTGTAAAACAGCTAAATTTTTTTTCTTAGCTCGCTAAGAGTATGTGAGATTCATGTTCACAAGACCACTATAAAAATGTTAGCAGAACTAGAGTTTTGATGTGATCTCTAAAACCAAGAAGATTAATGTGTTCTTTTTGGTAACAGCTTCATCAAAATTAGAGAGGTTTTAACAAACTTAAACTATTTCATTTTTCTACACTACCAAGAATCACAGGTGTAGAAGAAGTCATGTTGACAAAAAGAACAGAAATATTCTGTACTTTAAAAAGCAGGTAATTCTTACTTCTTTTTTCCTTGGGTTATCTCACTGAACAGCACTACTGTGCCTACTGTCCAAAAATACAATCTGTGCTTGTTTCTGGGCTTTGTTATTCTGAGTGGCTCTTGTTAGCCCACCTGTCATTGACATATACCAGGTTTAATACAGGCAAACCAGAAAAGTCATGCTTCAGAAATCCCCATAAGCAAGCTAAAGCAGAAAATACTGTTTCATATTTCAGATATATCTCAAAAAAGAGATCAAATCAAATGAACAATGACTAACAGCTGACCTAAGCTTCATCTAAACTGGAATTCCTCAAACAAGATTGCTCATAAAAGGGACTACTGGAACATGCTAAATGGAAGCAATTTTTGTCTTTTAGCAGCACAATTGTTCATCACAGCTTTGTCAGAAGTTTTCCTGATCAATGAAGAAATTCCTGAAATTCATCTTTATCATACCTATTTATTTTCTCAGCATTTGCCAAATGCACCCACAACAAAGCACACATGAGAAGCTGTGGAGCACCCTGATCACAGCCAAGGCACAAGTTCTGACAGAACTCTTTCCTGCTCTGATGGGATATGCCCTCCTGCCACTTCCATTAAATTAAGGGACCCTGAGTATTCCAAGTAAATTATTTAAGCAATTAACTTTATGGGGGAAAAAAAAACAAAAACAAACAACAAAAAAAACCCAAACAAACAAAAAAAACCCCACCACACCTGTCTTCCCTTTGATTGTACATAGAGCTAGTTCAGGCTGCAAAAAACAATCAGCCAGATCTCTGGGTCAATAGCTAGCAGGTCATCAGTCACAGGGGAGACTGAGCAGGCTGGTACTTTCCAGTTTCACATTTCCATTAGATCTATTTAAGTTTAAGGTCACACAGCATAAATGGTGTGGTTTCATTCAAGTCCTTTTTGCTTGGGTCTGAACCAAGACCAGAGAGCCCTGGAAGCTGAGATGTGTGTGGGACATTTAACCCATTTGACACTGAAGGCAGGAGGTGTGCTGTGCCTGAAGAAGGAAAGCAGACAAGGAATAGTCTGATAGCTGGGGTGACTAAATGACCCTCTCTAAACTCAGGTTCTGTCCTATTCTTCTTGCTCATGTATGATGAGAAAGAGGTCATGAAGGCAGCTTCTCAAATACAGCTACTAATCATGTGCACCCCAGTTTTTGGCTATGTGGAGCTGCCAAGTTATTCAATACAACATCCACCTAAAAATCCAAATCCAGTAAAACAGAACTGGATTTTCCCTGCCAGATTGTCCAGGTGCACAGCCTGCTATCAGCCCCTGTTATCCCTCATGCCATCAGCCAGGGCTCCCAGCTTGGACATCTCTCCCTCACAACGATCTCACAGGGAGCTCTCGTGCCCTCAGTGTCTCTCTGAGGTGGGGATGCTCCCATCTCACCCAGCACTGACACAAAACCCTGTTGGGCCTTCTGCACCAGAGTTGTCCAGAAACTGAAGGTCTAATTCACTGCCAGGCAGCTGCAGACTTTTGACAGGATAATTTCTTAGAAAGCCTTTCCACTAAAAGCAGTAACACAATCATGAATTATTCCTTCAGCCTCTCCTAGGTGATATTATGTACCATCTAAGACACAGATCCTTCAGATACTCTCAATGTACTTGACAAAGTGTGCAAATATATCAGTTGAGCCCTCCTGAGCCTATTCTTGACAATTCTCCTGAAAAGAACATTTCTAAGCTCACAGTACGTTAATTATCCATACTAGGAGAAAGGGTGAATTATTCAGATATTACATTTAAGGCAGTAAGATTTTTAGTGGCCATTAACTGAAAAGTTTATTTGCTAGTTTATTTATGAATATAGTTTTACCTTAAGGGATTATCCATCCAAATATTCTATGTATACTATTGCAAGTGTTTATAAATACATACCAGAAAACAATCCCAGCACAACTAATCAGGAGCAACATAACTGACCTTCTAATATAACTGAATTCAACAACCCAGAAAAATGGAAAGTCTATTCCCAGTTTTATTTGGAGCTGCATGACTGACACCTTCAATAAAAGACTGTTCTCAGACTGTGATGATTTACAATTCAGCACTGTCTTCTGATGGAGTACCAATTTTGCTTTAAAATTTACTGGGGCTTTTCAATATTTAATACCACTATTTTCCACTTTGAGCTTTTGTTTTAAATATAATCCTGATCCAGTAAGTCATGCTGGTTATGTGTACATACCCATTATGAAAAGAAAGAAGAAGTAACTACAATTAATAAATTGTGAAAGCTTAGAAACCTCTCTCTTCTCCCTTACATTTACCATATCATTTCTGGAATGTGAAAGGATTCTATTTCAGCCCTGACTAGTTCTGGGTTCAGGAGAAGTGGATCCTGGTTTAAAGCCAGGGTTCGTTTGCCTTCCTGAGCTCCTGGGATGTTTGGTACACATGTGTATGTGCATAAATTTGGGGCAAATAGATCCTAAGTCCTGTAATATGAATTACTCTAGCAAATTATTGGTGCAATACTTCAAATGAATTATGAAAATAGCTATTTTTAGTCTGAAGCTCTAAATGTTATATGGTGTGCTCACCATAGTAACAAAATCTTTTAAAGGAGGAGAGGAGAGGAGGGAGCTTGAATTCTTGCACTGCAGAGACTAAGAAAGTCGGGGGGGAAGGAAAATCGCATTTCACAAGCTTATGAACTTCAGGTTTCAATAAAAGAGAGGAAAAATCCAAGAAAAACAAAAACCCCCAAACAAACAAAAAAACCAACAAAACAAAACAAGAAAACCCAAACCTATAATTATATTTACTCTGTTTTACCAACGCATCATTATAAACTTCTAGAAACATATCACAGAAAGAATGAATATTCAATAAAAAAACTCATCATTTTTTTCCAGCCAAAATTAAGTAGGTGAATTATGGAAACACAATCCACAGTATTCCAATAGCAGTTAAGGAAGGTTTCTTTTTCAGTATTTTATGCTTCACAGACAGAAATTTACTTATTCTACAAATTAAAGCAGAAAAGGAAAGAAAATGAAATAGATCTTCATTATGTCATGACCACTTGGTGATAGACAGCTTGCAGACTACTTGGTGCTACAACAAAAGGATTCTGTTCAGCAGAGTAAAGATATAGTAATGAACAATAGATCCTTCACAACTGCCAAAATAAAAGTTGATGTTGGCAGGGTGATGAACTCAGTGGCTTTTTGGTGCTGTGATCAGAGGGCATAATTTTTGATCTCCAGGATTTCACTGACAGATTTCATGTTTAGGCACACAAGACACAGGAAGAGGAATTTTGCAAGCCAAACTCAAAGTTAATATTTATACTGTATATTTAATGGTCAGCACTAGCATTTGTCTACAGTGACTCTACGTTGACATAAAGTTTAGATACAGGCTGCCTACAGCACAGTGCACAACGTCCTTGCAGCACAAAGGCAACACCAGGGAACCCTCTCTGCCTTTCCACAGGCATCTGACAGCCCTGCCAGACAAGGGCATTGCTGCCCCCCCTCCTCAGATGGATGTGAAGGATACAAGAAGGTGCTCGGGCTGTGCTAAGATGGAGCTCACAGCTGTGCCCTGCTGAGCACCAGAGCCTGCCCTGAGCCCGTATCTGAGAGTGGGTCTATTGACACGTCACGTGGATGCTGAGGGAAATCAGATGGTCAGTTCAACTGCAGACACCTCCTGCGCAGTCATCTAAAAGTCAGAGATAAAACTTGTGCAGGACAATCTTAAACTTGCGTTTGAAATACAGTATTGATCTAGTAGACTGCCTTCATTTAGTGGAACAACTTTAAAAGAAAATTAAAGTCAATTCTCTTATTCTTTAATATATTTCAAAATTTTAATCAGTAACTCCAGATGGCTGCATATAATTAGAAGCAAACTAACAAAGTAAAAAAAACCCACAATCAACAAACAAACCTAGGAGAACACACGGTTAGCTACCACTTTGGAGGAATGTGGTAGAGCAGGCCAGCCATGTTTAAGGTTAGATCCACACTCCAACACAAAGCAGCATGACTCCATATGGCCTAAAAAGGGATTAGAGTCTCTTACAGCATTGTATGCTGTTATTATGGGATATATCATGAGTACATGAGAATTGGATCATGACCGCATGCACACCCACTCCCGATGATTCTTTGTTTTCCTGCAGATTATCTGCAGTTACCATCCCAAATTCTTCCCAATATATATCTGTATCCTTCATGCTCTTGTCTGTACAGTCCACATCTCTAATATCAACTGTAGTAGTAAGTAACATTGACAAGAGTGGTGAACTCAATATATCAGGTATTTCAGCTGTACAGATTACAATTATCTCAACATCTCTTTATTAACACTGCAGGATTAAAAATGACTTGCAGGGACAGAGTGTTTCCTTGTTGCAGTGTTATTGTCAGTAGGCAAAAGGAAAATCATTGTGAGGTACCAGATGCTGAACAGTTGGTTGAAACTATGCAATAATGCAGTATGGCTTATTTTGTATGGGTTTTATGGTTGAAAAGGAAATAGGACTAGGAAACAGATTTAGAAGGGAAGAAAAACTCAAGAATGTATTCTTTCCATTCTTTACCTCTGCTAAGGTATTAAGGACAGGTTCCTTATTTTTAAGTACAAGTCCTTTGAAGATAGGCCTATAAATACTTTTGATTGCCTTTGAATTTCTCTGCTTAGTAAACAAATCCAAGCCTGAAAATACCAGCCATCAGGACAGCTTATGTAGGTGTTTAGACAAACTGGTCTATTTTAAAATAAATACATAAGTAAAATAAATGCACCTCACAACAGTGCATATTTGTAGGAAGAGGTTTTGGTACTCTGCACCTCTCTGTTACATACATCTGTGGAGGGCTAAGACTCTTCCTAGCCTTCCACAGATGTAATTTTCCCTTTCTTCAGAATATAGTGTGAAGTCTGTTCCACCAATCCTATGTTCCTTATTCAGAGAGTGCAAAAGGTTTTTTAAAAAATAAAACAACCCTCTTAGCTGAAGTAAGGCCATTTGCAAGCTCATTACACAAGACTGTCTCTTCAGGAGGCTCACCATTCCAGTTTCTGCTACAAGCAGCACACCTGTGGTTTGAGATCCTGATCATGGTCTCCTGCCCAATTAGTCACAAAATTATCACAAGGAATTGGAACTGGTGTACAATACTTCCTGAGCAGCTGGGGCTCCTCCCTTGCACAAATCTGACTCGATAGTTAACTGATAGCAGCAAACCAAGTGAAAAACTCTTGATTAGGATTTTCTATTATAGCTGTACATGCTACAGGGTCTCTGGAGAATAAAGCCATCACTGCTTATATATCCATTTAACATATTAGATGTTGTATAGTCTTCTACAAATAAACTCACTTGTGTATGTACTATACACCACATATGTTCATATTCTGTTGTTGCCAGAAAAAGTAAACAACAGAAAGCCTTGTAGGCATAAACACTAATGTCATCACTGTCCTGAATCATTTTAATAACAAGGACTACATTATCTTTAAAGAACAATCATCTTCAATGACTGATTATTGTTTCCATAATAGTAAGTAAAAATACTGGTTTTTGCAATCTAAGCAATTCTTCCAGAGACCAATTTCCAAGAATTAACTCTGATTGTCCTTCCTTATAAATTATTTTACCTTAGATTTTGAGTTTGCCATTCTGCTCTATAGATGTTTTACTATTCTTATTTCTGAGCAAGGCTGAATTCCTTGGGAATTAAATTTGATTTTCAAACACTACAAAATTTAGCATTTGGGAAATCTTTACTCTTGTTCACTAAGCCACTAAATCAGCTCTAGTTCTCAATCTTACTGAGAACAGCTGGCTTGTGAAACAGTTCCTAAATTTAAACTACAAGTGGATTGCTTGAGAAATAATTAGGTATTGTTACATGATTAAAAAAAAAAAAAGAAGGTTGTCAAGACTCATCCCACTCTTAGTAGGGGTGTGAATAATTATATACTCACTTCACAGTAACTCAGTTCAATCAGTCAATGTGATATACAGCATTCTGGAACAAGATATCTATTTCAAAGCAGAGCAATGGCAAAATAGCAAAAGACCTCAGAATTTCAGATAATGCTTCAACCACTGGAAGACTGGATTCAGTGTTCAGTATATCTCATAAGCTGAATTTCCATTTCCCTCAAAGTTAAGCCGCTCAAGTCAATATAGAATTATCATGTTTTTTCTCTTGTATGTCACAGAACTAAACATGGATACATGCTCTGCGTAGCACAGCAAGTCTGAATTATCTAAGACACATAGAAACTTTTGCACACAGAGCAGATCAGACACAAAGCAGCAGTACAAATGCATTACATAAAGCAGAATCACAAGTTCATGAAAAGAAAATGGTGAAACCTCCCTATGTACATTCAGTTGGTGTATTGGGATTTCTGCATGGCTGTAGCCCTGACATATAGCTAGAAATTTCAGCCAAATTACAAATCTCCTAACTGTACTGGTGCAAAAATTCCTAGCAGAGAAGGGACAGAGTGCAAGGATAACTATGGCATATGGTTATTCCAACAGTGACCAGAGCATGAGCACATATTTTTATAATAAAAATCCAAGGTTTGATTTCTTTTAAAGAGTCCACAATTATTTGGTTATGATTTTAAAAGTATTTAGCTCTGTTATTACTTATGGCAGAATGTTCCAAATATTAACAGTATGTTATGAGGATCAGCCTTGATACCTAAAAGCAATTTTATCCTGAAAGTTAAATCACAACATTTAGGAAATCTGTGGCAAAATTTTCCTGCTTTTCTCACTCTTTTTTTTTTTTTTTTTTTTTTTTTTTTTTTTTTTTTACTTAATGCAGATTTAATAAGATGAGTTAATGTTCTAGAATATTATAAATATAAAATGAGAACAGGACTCAGTTTATCCTGGGAGGGAGAAATAAGAACTTCATCTAGAGATGGCCACTTCTGTAAACATATCTACTAGGAAAATATCACCTTTCACAGGCTGCAGAATCTGTTTCAATGTGAAATACAATATGAAAATCATGAAAGATAAAATTTTAGTACAAGGTCATAATAGTGTATCAAACATCGATATGTTTTGGCAAAATAGGTAGAATTTCTCTAAAATCCACAGCTGCATTTTTAAACAAACCCATCAAATAGTGGTTAAAAATTACAAGGTTTCAATTAAAACCAGAATAAATCCAGAAAATACAGCAAGAAGCAAATAACCTCCTCTGCAAATACAGACATCCTGCATCAATTTTCATTTAAGCACTTCCACATTCCCAGTCCTTATTATTACCCATGTAATAAATTTACCCATATTATATTTTTTCTATAAAATTACTATTCATATTGAAAAGCAGGTAGATTATTCAGATGCATATTTCTGGGCCTATCACCTAAACTACATAAGACTCATTTCATATTTGGGGCCATCAGATGGTAGGAAAATAAGAGATTTGCCAGAAAAGGAGGCGATTTAAATATGCACAGAGAAATACAGCACTATTACTAAAGGGGAGACACAACCTCAGTCTGCATCCATGGTGGCAATTATACAGTCCTGGATGGCACCTCTGGAAAGAGGAGCTGTATAAATTCATATCTGTTATTTCCTGGGTCACAAACCTAGCAAAACTCTCACTGACTTAAACAAAACAAAATAATTGGATACTTGCAGTTTTGTGAAAGAAGGAAAAGGCGGAAGTTTGAAATATTATTGTGTAGGAATAATGAAAGTAACTACAGTAAACGTAATTTTAACACAAAACTCATTAAGTTTGATGGTATCATTTCTTTTCATATACAATTGACATGTTTTGTTGGTTTTTTGTTGTTTGTTTTTTTCAGAAAAACATAAAAGCCACAGAATTAAACCCGGATACATATTCTGGGTAACATTGCAAGTCTGAGCTCTGAGTCTAGAGCTCTCTGGAAGAGAGAGCTCTAGGAATTCTTTCTTTGGAGAGGAGTGGAGCTTGCTCCCAAAATGTCATCCCCAGATGATACTGCCACCTTCTCCCTCTCCTCCTCATGCTAAAAGAATTCAGAATTTCACTCAAGTGGAAAAGAAAAGGTGGTGACAGCAGGCAAAGGAACTGGTCCAATGGGTCACCAGTTATCCAAAAAGAGATTGAAAGAATAAAAAGATCAGAAGTGAGTGAAAAAGAAGTTTTTATCTGTTTCAATCAGCTGAAGTTAAACCAGGATTTTTTTTCTGCAGGTGATGTGCCGTATCATCTTGGGCAGATGGGCCATTTAGTTTACCCCCCAGCAACATGGGATTGCGATGTTAAATTCAAGTTTGTACACTGCACTCTCACATCTCAGACCCATCAAGTATGCTGGTATTTGATTTAAAACAAATGTATAATAATAATCAAAACGATATGGTGGCAGGTGGGTTCGATATCTCTAACTCTAAAGCCTCCACAGCAGCTGTCAAAAAGAGTAAAGGAAAACCATGCAGCTAAATTTGATCAGCTGAGATGGGGTAAGTGCTGCCACTCAGAGAACGTGGTGTGAGAGCCAGAATACTAATAAGCACAACAACAAGTAGAGGTCAAATGCAGAATGGATTTCTTTCCCCAAGTCAGAGAAGTGATTTTTTTTTCCCAGTTTTTAAAACATTTTAAATAATGTGAGAATCTTGGGAACCTTTAGAAAATCAGAAGTTTGAAGAGCGAGAAAATATTCCTTTTCTTAAGAGAAACCTGCAGAAAGATGAAGGGTAGGCCTTTAATCGAAATCTGGGGAGTTGCTCAGCAATGACCTCAGGAGAGCCTAAGGCTGTTCCATTTCAGTAAGCAGGCATGTTGGGTCAGATGTCTTACCTGTTTCTGAAATGTTACCTGCCCTTGTGTAACCTCTAATTATAAGTTTCAGTGAGAGTCTTTATAAACTGCGTTGCAATTGACCTTATTTAAGCATGGCAAAACTTGAAATGGTTCAGGACCTCTTATACGCTTCCCTTTTTCTTTTGTGTATATCAGCCTTTTATGTTTCTCAACTATCTCTTCCTGCCCTTACCTCAATTTCAACAGGATCAATTCTTTAAAAACCATTTCCTTCTGTGAGGTACTACAACCAGGAAAAAAACAAGTTGGAAAATCTAAGGAGGTAAGTAATAAAATAAATTACAACTATACCAGTGATTAGTTTAGAGTAAGCCTGGAAACCTCCTGCATGATAAGTAACAATCATGCAGGAATTTAATAAGTAAAACTTCCTTAAAACTGTACATCCAATTCCTGACCATTTCCCCGAAGCTGGTTATGATCTGCTCACGTAGCTCTACTTCACCATGCAACAATGTCACCCTAGTTACTCAACCACGCAACACAAGAGCACTAGGATTTTATGCAAGACCTCTGCAACCTGGTTCAAAAGGACAAAGATTGGTAGGGTTTCTCCACCTGACAGCCTCCCACACATAGCCAACAGAAGCTCTGTGCTGAGCTAGAAAAAGAGACTAAAATACACAACATTTTATTTATTATTCAAGACAACACAGTTGTGGTTTTCAACCCCCAAAAGCAAATTTTCATCAATACAATGTCAATGTAGCATCTCATCATTCCAGCTGTTGAATGCAAAATACTTTTGAATGTACACAAAAACAATGTCAGAGTCTTCAAAACCCTGACCATCAGCTCTTTAGCTATTGAGACTGAAATACTTTATTGGAACAAAGGATGTTTCCAAACAACCTTCTGTAACTGCATGTTCAATATTCAAGTCTAATTTGAGGCTTCAAGTAACACTTGCATTTGGCTTGACACTTGCTTCTTACACATGTTCCTCAGATGGAAGACTGCCAAAGAAGTTTTATTATTTATTATTCCAATTATAAACAAATGGTTCTGCTTGTGAAACAATGGGTCTGACACTGGGAAGCTTCATGCACTCCCAGCTATTTATACCATATTGGGAGTCCTTACCTGCTCACTTCTTTCTGTGTTTTCCCTATGAATAGCATTTAAACTAAAACAAAGCACGGCACACCCACTCTGCTTCAAGGTGCTGCCTCACAGGTACATGATGACAGTAACTAGAAGGGCTTTGGTAATGTTTTGATGGCCAGCCAAATTTGTATGTGTCCTTTCTAGTAACTCCAGTGAGAGCAAAACAGGTTCAAAGCATTCAATTTACTCTCCAGAAAAGTAAATACTGCAAACTACTGACTGAGCAGACTATTAACTGAGAATTACTGGGGAAGACATCTAAATTCATAAATATATATGTATGCATATTTATGTGTTTACATGTGTGTATCCACCTACAAAGACATCCACACAAACACACATAACTTGTCCTTTCAAACAACAAAAAGAAGGCTGAGACAAAATTTTGTGACCAAACCGGCTGGCAAACACACAGAAGGGATAATGAGGAGCATTCATTTCCACAGTCTCCTGTCCTGCAGGCACCTGTGGAATGCAGTGAATTGATCTAGAGTGTTTGCTAAATTCAAATTGAAGGCCTACAGAAAGAGTGCTGGCTACAGAAAAACAAGTGAGCTGTAGGAAAAAAAATCCAAACAACAAAAACACACACTTTGGACTGGAAAAAGAGAGTGATAGTAAGAAACAAAGTTCAATATCTAAGGGGAGGCAAAAATTAAAACAGATCTAACATAAAAAATTACATTTAAATACAGTGTACTCAAAATAAGGAGATTATCTTTAAAGGAGAAAGGGAACAGTTTTCCAGACACAGCTACCATTGCCAAAGGTGCTTCTCACCAGCCCAGTTTGTGAAGTACTTCATGGCTTTCAAACAGACCACATAAACAAAACACCTCTAGAGTTCAACTGTGGTGAAGTATACACATTTATAAATATAAACCGATGATGCTCCATGAAATGAGTACTGCTGAAATAAGTACTCATTCTGTCTCACGTAAGAAAACCTAAATGCATCCATCCAAAAAAGAAAAAGTTAACACAGATCTGGGAATTTAGTGTGGAATCTTACCTTTTCATATGGTCTGTGCAAAAGGCAAAATGGCACAAAACAAAACCAAGCAAAAAAGCCATTCCCAGAAAAAAACAAAACAAACCAAAACAAACCAACAAAAACAACAACAACAAAAAAACACACCTAAAACCCAAAACCCAACAAACCGGCAAAAAAAACCAAACAAATGCAAACCTCAGCAGCTCAGTAGTTAAGACATACACTCAGCTTGTGCAGACAATGTTAAATTCTCAGTCTGCAGGTCAGGTCTTGACATGCTAGCAGGGCATTCTCTCACCATTTGGCTATGGGCAGTACACTCTCTTTCCCTCTTTCCTACTCCAATTCCAAACAATATTTTGTCATATTTCATCCTTTTCAACAAAAAAAAAAAAAAGTTTTGACAACTTAGTATGTGTCAAAACCAGCAAAATTTTGACCAGAGACTTTCCAATAAACTCTTCTATGATGCAATAACCATAATGACAAAGATGAGAGAGATGTCAAGAAACTGAGCAAACTGCTAATAGTCCAATGTCTATTACTCTGGTTAATTGCACGCCTTTCCTTTTAAAATCTCACCTTTGGGGCATACTACTTTTATGTTTCTCTTGCTTTCTTACTATTTTTCTTGCTTGTCTAGTCATTTTTATGTCTCAAATTGTTCTAAATTGCTCTTTTCAACTTCCATTAATATTCTCATTTCTTCCTTTCCTCTTCTCACCATTCTCACCAAATTCTATTTGCACATTGCATGCTCTTAAGTTGTTTACTGTATTTGCTTACTTCCCCCAGCTCTACATTTCTCTCATCTTTATTTCCTCCACTAATTTCAATTTGTAGCATTGGAGCAGATCATCTATCCTAAATTATCTCTTAAAGAAATAGAGAAATGTTATTGAGGAATAAGTAGCTTTTTGTTTCTTATATTTTTCAAGAAAAAAAATAGCAGACGTAGGAGTAAAAGGAAATATAGATAGCGTAAAATTCATCTAATGTGCACAGTTAAACCATGTTTTTGATTACAGTGCTAAATATCTGTGTTTTTCTTGCTTAATGTCTCTTTTTAAGTGATAGCCATTTACTTTCAGATTAAAAAATGCCAATTTGGGTTGGTATATTTTTAAGATAAATCCATAAACTATAAAACATTGAAGACATATCACTTCCCTTCTTGTGGCAGCTTTCATTCACTTATAAAAATCAAAAGTGACAATCAAACCAGATTATTACACAGATACAATTCAGCATAATCATAATTCCCAAATTTGGGTGGCCAAATCCGCGCTGAGACCCTTGGTGAGACCTTGTCCAAAGATATGTTTGGGTCTTACACGTACAGCTAAAATAGAAGCCCAATTTCAGAGCTGGCTACAGTCAATACAGGTCATACATGCACCCCTGCTGTGGAAGTGTGAGCTGGCTGTGCTGACCCTGGACAGGAGCACACTGAGAGCACCAGCACACAGACAGAGAAAGAATCACACTCTGTGATCCTACCAGTTCTTTTAGTTTCCCCATAGATTTAGAATTCCCACACCACTTCTCTGTAGCAAGGTCTCTTCACATTTTTCTGATATTCAAAAAATCTCAGCCTGCCTGTTCCCCGAGGCTCAGGTGTGAATTGTCAATTTTTTTCAGTTTGATGCCTGACCAAAGAGGAATGGCCAAACCTCTTTTAATGGGTTTCTAAGTGGTACTCACAGCAAAGAACTGTGAGTGGGATTTTTGTTGAATCTGACCAATATTTGGCCTTCTGTAGGGGCTGCCTTGGAAAGCAAAATGAGAGATTTCTTATCCTGAGATCTCTGTAGGAAGAGATCAGCTAATTTATTACTTACCATCATATAATAAGTCTGTGTAAAGGCCAGCACACAAGATGCATTAGGTTTCTAAATACTTTATATCCCACTGCTCTGCCACAAATGAAATTAATTCCAGCAGATACCCCATTTTAATTCCTGGAAGCTCTGCAGCATCAGAGTTTCATAGGAGGTGCTCTTCATCCCTTCACAGAAATAATGGTCTTTATTATATTACCTAGAATATGTTGCTCTATCCTTGCCCCTTGGTTTTTAAAGAGATACTATTTCCTATAGCAGAGGAAGTGAAAACCCCAGAATAAATGCTGTTAAAATAGATATGAGCAAGTTTCAGATTTCTAGCACATAGTATTTACTATTAATCAACTGTAACAGATTGAATACACTAAGGAAAACATGGTCACTAGTCATCATCTTTTGTCTGGGAAAGCCCTGAGACCTTTCTTCAAGGAGGTGATTTGTATTCCTGGCATTACCTGCTGTATAAAGCAGGTCCTTTCTATAAATTTTTGATAGATGCACAGCTGCTGCTGATTTATACTGTAATACCCCACTTACTCCTTTTGTATCTTTAGCAGCTTACACATATGAATTTTCATATTGAACTTTTCTTTCATCTTCAGACTGGATAGATTTAGGGCAGAAAATGTTTCCAGGGGCTACATGTCAGAAAATGCAGTAAATTATTATAAAGTCAGTCATTTATTCTCCCACAGAACAAAAGAAATCTGCAGAATAACATCCCAAACCACAGATTTTAAAAGGTGTGTTCCAAAGAACCTTCATCCCAACAAATCACAGACCACAGCTAGTACTCAGAATACCTTTGGTTCAAATGAGGGAACCAAGAACAAACATCGTATTCAAACAGATAAAACAAAATTCCTACATGATGCAGTCCTGACACTTCAAAACAAGAACAATTCAGAATTTGGACTGCACAATCTACCAGCTTCATTTCTAACTGGCAATTTTGCTCCAATAGTCTGTTTGGAATTAATAATTATGCTGCACAATACAGGTTTTTCTTTGGGTTGTTGCTTTGTTCCATGATCTTACTCTGCAGGAGAAATGCAGGATCAGCAGAACTTATCTGTTGTTTTCTTTGATGACAGATTATTAACAATGATAGATTTTAATGATATGCCAGAAAGTGTATGAAACTGAATGGTTATGAGGTAGCAACTGTCAAAAGAAGTTGCTCTGAGTGCTGCAAATAGAGAGTACATATTGTGGTTCACTTCTGTCACAGCCAAATCTGATGGTGTACATTTTACATTAGAAATTCTTCCTTTCCCTACATGAATGAGATCAGATGACCATTCAGAGGACTGTTTCATTTTTTTTTCAATTTGCGACCAACATATTTTAAGGAAGCTAGAGGAAACTTTTTTCTTCCCCTAAATCTATAGCAATTTTTAAAAATCCAGATTATATAAGAGAATTTGGTATGTATTATGAAGACAGTAAAACATGCACCACTATAGCAAGGAAAAAATGGAAGTGAATTTTTATAAACAGATTATTTTGTGTACTTAATACACTGAAATGCCATGAAGTTCTTTGGTTTTATAAATAAAACACCAGAGTAGCTACAGACATGTTACAGCACTCTTTTATCCTTTAGAGTCAAAAAATAAAATGACAGATGCAATACATGCTGGTCAACAATAAAGATTTCCCTCAGACACGAAAAACTGCACCAGCTGTCTCTTTATTCCAATTTTACACATATTTCCCATGCTATCATAGAACTGCCAGGCCACAGTCCAGCACATGCCATGCTGGAGCTGATTTACCTATCAGGTCGTGTGGCTCAGGCCGTTTGCACACAGAGGGCACAGACACATTTCTCCACAGTACACTGAAAAACACTCCACTGGGGCACCACTTTCTGCAGCACCAGAAATCACATTGTCAGGCCTCTAAATGCCCCATGAATAAAGGAGTGGAGGGGTAGAGGATTGCTGGTATTTGGCACTTTTCCCACTGCCTCCCTTAGCTGCCTCTCCTCATGTCAGTGCACTGTCTCTGGAATGCGAGCACTGCTCTCCAGACAAGGTAATACTGAAATGAAGTGTGGAGGTGATTGTCTCCTTTAGATGAGCTCCAGGATTTCTCTATAGCAAGGATGTCAATATAATGCCAATTAACAGCTAGTTTTCAGCCTTGACACCAGTATATAGGATTCCTATACACTATTCTGTATTTATACAATTAATCTCATCTTAGAAAAGAGAGAAAGTTTCTCTGGATCCACTACAAACCACAGAAATTTTACCTATTTATGTAAAGGGTGTAGGTAGTATCATTCATGTGCTGGTAGCTTAAATACAGAAACTTCAAGCAGAATCTAACATGATCTGCCAGTACATCTTTGAGCCATTCTTTTACAGCTTTTGGGAGCTAATCATCTTGATACAAGAACTGATCCACACCACGTTTTATGTCTGAACTCACTGTCTTCACCACTGAACTGTGCCATAACAGGGACATTGGATGTTGCACCCATTGTTTGATTATCTCCACAGCAGTATAGAAGATTTAGTCACATTAGAGTTGTTAAAATAAATGCAGCTAAGTGGCTTGTACTGCTTTAGAAAGCTCCATCAGAAGCAAATTAGCTGTTGACCTCTTAGGGCATATGTAATCTCTTCAAAGCTCTGTTTTGTCTCAGGTAGTTCAGCTGTTCTCTTGTGAAGAGGCCTGCTTCTCAGTACAGCTGCTAAGTGTTGGATTTAAAGAGTAAATACAGTTTTCAGAGGCTTTAATTAAAAATATTTCAGAAGTGTGAGGGTGCACTCCAAACCTAACAAGCAAGATTTTAATCTCCTCACCTAGGGTAATCACTTCACAGCATGGGTGCTAATGGAAGCAGCAAGGATGGGAGATACACTGATGAACCAACTGAAAGCAAAGAAAAATACAGTATATTTTCACTTAAACAGGCTTGCCCAACAATGACAACAAGCAAGTAACCAAAGGTTAATCTGGTTATTTTGATACATCTCAAAGATGTTCAGAGTCAATACTTAATAGCAATCTTGTAAACATTCCTTGCTGTGTTGGGATTGATTTCAGGTTGTGCCACTAAGGAAAACACAGTCACTAGTGTTTTCTTTTTCTTTTCATCTTTTCTCTGGGAAAACCCTGAGACCTTTTTTCAAGGAGGTGATTTGTATTCCTGGCATTACCTGCTGTATAAAGTAGGTCCCTTCTATAAATTTTTGATAGATGCATACCTGTTGCAAATTTATAGTGTAATACCCCACTTACTCCTTTTAGCAGCTTACACACATGGATTTTCATATTGAACTTTTCTTCAAAGGGCTTTGCCAAAGAAAAACCCAGAGGTTCCAGACTTATCAGTGGATTTGTCTGAGTGCACAAGTCTCATTAGCTAAAGAAATCATGGGATACTCTCACAGAACCATATCTTTTCTGTTTAGTTCACCTGGATTCTTGTTCAAAATAATCCAAAATCTTTCAGCTTCTTATATTTGTCTTGTCAGTTCAGTCCAAGACCATGCAACAAAACCATCTTAGAACAAATAGCCAGATGCTTTCAGTTCCACTGCATACCAATACATTTTCTGCATTGCAACACAGAACAAACTTGTGAGAAACACACAAACATGCACACACACTTAACATCTTGGCAGCCTGTGGCTGTTTTGGGGCCTTTGGATTGAAATTCCCCCTGCATAAATCTGCAATCATTGCTATATTTCCTGAAAAAGGAGAAGATGCCATTTTCTAACTCCATGGTGCTATGTGTTAGAATATTCTTTCAGATCACAACCCAGACATCTACTCTGAAAAGCAGGCAGCAACTCTTGAATCTAAATGCATCAACTCTGAATAATCCTGTTTGACAGCATGTGCATACACACCTCTTAATCTGGACATGTAGCAATTTTGATCAACATCTGCACGCTAGGAAAAGTAGGGACCACCAAACCATTGCGTCCTGCTGGAAACAGCATAGATACAGGAGCTCACATACTCAAATATAGCATGGCAAAGCACTTGAAAGCCAAGGCATAATTGCTTTTTGATTAAGGTTCTAGGCAGTGCTATTAAAAAATTGCATATATTTTAAAAATATATTTGGTGTTTTAACAGAACATCCTATAAGTATCATCTCTTCACTACTTGTACAGTACAAGTACATTGCTAAAATGAAGCACTCATTAACATGTCAGAGAAACAGAGAAGATAATTGTTTTGCTTATTATTAAGGAAACACTTCAAGCAGAATCGATCCAAAAAACATTAACTCCTAATTTTAACTGAGAGTTCAAATACATTGTAGAATCACAGAAGGGTTTGGATTGGAAGGGACCTTAAACGTTGCCTAGATCCAAGCCTCCTGCAATGGGCAGGGACCCTTTCCATTGCTCAGAGCCCCATCCAAACTGGCCTTGAGCAGTTCCAGGAACAGGGCATCCACAGCTTCTCTGGGCATTACATGTGGAGGATTCTCATCTCCTTTAAATTATGCTTAACAGTAGGGGGTTCTCTGGTAAACTCTATGGTAAGCACAGACAAGAGCAAAACCAAGAAATAATAAAATTCCAAGCATAAAATCTTAAACACTTTTCCTCTATAAGGGAGCAGTTAGTCCTGTGAATTAACACTTCTATTTATGGAGAAGGCCCTTAGGAATCAAACTACTAAACAAATTGTCTTCAATGGTGGGTATCATTAACACCCTTAATTTAGTGAGGAAAAAACACCAACAAAACAGCAAAAAACAAATAACCAACAGCACCTAACACTATTTAATTAACTTCTTTGTTGAATATGTTCACTCTGCATTTATTGATTCTCACACATAAGCTAAAGAACCAGTCTTTCCACATAAGAAACATAAAGCAGTCTGTATCTACTGAGAAAGATCAATACAAGAACAGGTAAAAATTGCAGAATCCTCTCTGAAAGATCATCCAGATGCTTTCTTCTGGTTCTATTTCATCATATATTCTTTAGGAGAAAACTTACATATAAATTTAATACGGGGTAGAGACACCCATTTCTTAATGAAAGTCTTCATGCTCATCAGTGATAGTAATACTATATTGTTATATATTATTATGGACTATTGAATACTTAATCTTTATTATATGTTAAATATTTAATATATGGCTGACAAGTTAGGTCAGTACTAACATAATTTCAATACATACTAGGTTTCAGTAACAAGTTTTATTGCAAGCAAGCTGAAATTATATTAGTATTTCATATGACTCTCCTTTCTATTTTTATCTCCAAGCCTTTCTATAGCACTAGATGATGCTAGGCAGAGTACTGGAAGCAACTAGCTTGCATCTTTACATCTGCATTTACTGAGATAATATTTTCCTAAAGCCAGCTGCTTTGTGAGGTTTTGGTTCTTAACTGTAAAGTAAAACTCAGAATTGCAACAGAAAAACTGTTTAGTTCACAAAGTGCATTTATCAACATCATTAGCCTGCAATGAAAAGTTAGGCTGATATAGCATTTTTTGTTAAAATTGCCAAGCTCACTCACTGGAACTAAAAGTTTTCTCAGGAGACCAACCTTTCTTAGAAGAAAATATGCTGTTAACAGTTTTCAGAGAGTCTCTTTCCCTTAACCTACTTTCTCAGGAAGACACTTAAAAGCTGCCAATCTCATCCTGGGTGGTGATACAGGAAAACTGTAATCACAAAGTACTATGTAGAATCAGAAACCACTTCCTGCCCAGCTCCTTTGATGCATTTTGAATAGGGAAAATAAAAATACAAAAAAACCCCAACCATTTTCACATAGATCCATTTGCAACATGAAGACAGAGCTAAGCAGGAGTACAGATATATCCACAGTTATTACTTAAATCAGGACAGCACTACAGAAGATCTCCCAGTAATGTCCCTTTCCTGAATTATCTCTCATGCTGCAAAATCTGCAAATTGGATTTCTTTCCGAGAAAATAAGCTGGAAGGTGCTTTCCAGGAGGGCATCCAGTATGCTCCATCCTCTGCTAGACATTCAGCCTAAGGGATCAGGCTACAGCTACCTAAAATATAAAGCATTAAAAATGTGCACTGCACAATCAGTTCCTCATAACCAGCTGCATGTACAAACATGTTGTACCAAGTTAACTGTTAACATAAATATAGACTAGACATAACCTATATGGTAGGACTTTTCTTCCAAAAAACTGCAACCTAAATACCTTTAGAAGCATTTGAAACAAGGAGTCAACTCTGGGAGACATAGTCTAAAGAGCAGCACTGAGTGGCATCCAAGGTCGAAAATCCCTGTACTCTTATGGAGCATTACTGATGTGTTGATCAAATCCTCATTATCAAAGCCAGTTTATCCTCTGTTATATTTGAATTCAAAGATGTGAAACACAAATAAAAACCTAGAGAAGTATGCCTAAAATTTCTTTTGGGGAAATAATGACCCACATGTATCCAGTGCTTTAAGTTCTGCCCTTATTCAATTAAATCATAGCAAACAAAATTAAGAAAGAAATATTAGTACAGACAATGTGTTTCTTCACTACTCTTTTCTGATGGAGAAACTCCTGCCAGTATAGGGTGCATCTGTTAATGAAAAAACACTGCAGTTTTTCCTTATTAAAATAGTAAGATTTTCATATATCATATTTGTGATTCAACAAATAGTATTACAATTTGTTCTACTCTTACAATTTTTCACATCCTATCTCTGTCACATGTGCATATTTGTATAGTTTTATAAATACATGTATTTACATATACAGTCATTTGAGATTATCTCATGTATTGGAGCTAGAAATCCAGTGTATCTCTCAGAAGAGGACAACTTCATAATCAAACCAGCCAGCCCTGGGACAAAAAGAAGATCTCCAAGCTTATCACTTCAGCGTGCAAAATTTGTGCACTAACATAGATGGAGAAATTCCAAGCTTAGGACAGACCGTTCCTGTCCATTCATACATCCTAAAGCAACATTTCACAAAGGCATTGAAACTAACAATATTGCAACTAACAAATTTTCAGCAAAATGTTGCTCTGGCTCCTGCAGGCTGTAAGTACACACAGAGCAGGGTCTCAGTGCACTGAGCAGTTGAAACGCAAGACGACACTCAGAAAACTCTACAGACCTTGTGTAATCTCTAAAGATGTATCTTTTTATCACCAGCATAATAGAAGAGTTTGGGTTGGAAGGGCCCCTTCAGCTCATTCAGTCCTTCCTCTCTACTTTGAGCAGAGACACCCTCAGTTAAAGCAGGTGCCTTAGGGTCCCATCCAGATTGATGTTGAATGTTTCCAGGGATGAGACATCTACTATCCCTCTGGATAATCTGTTTCTGTTACAGAATTATATGTAACAAAAGTTATATTAAGTAGAGCTGAATAAAGTATGTTTTGAGATTCACAGCCACATTCTGAAGAAAAAGGTGATTTTTTTGGTTTTGTTTTAAAAATCAGATCTGAATTTTAAATAAATCATATCCTCTTAGAGTGAGAGTTAGTAAATCGAATCTCCCACTTACCCACAGAGCACAGAAAATTAATAATGTACATAATTTCCATCACTACTTTGCCAACATATTTTCTTCTGGGGTGGTGAAACTTCTCTCAGAAACTAATAAATCCTGTAACCATCAGGCTGTTATCTTGAGATTTCAAAAGATCAAAACAAATAAAAATAATAAAAAGTAATAAAAATAAAAAATAATAAGCTATCACACTTTTTTCCTCATTTTGCCCTCTCAGTTACATTATGCACCAAGGCCCAGCTGCATGGGCATTTACTGAATCCCAGAGCCAAATTCAAACAAACCTGAACTCAAATTCAAGTAATGTTTTCATCTGTACTCCAAGGCAGTTTACACTATGTTATGCTGCTGTAAGGATGTCTGAATATGTGGGACACAAGGAAGGGCTTGTGAGTGCTGTGATACCTTCTTGAGGAAAATTATGTCATTAACTCAGCATCTATTCCTTTTGCTTCATTGAGCACGTTTGAAACTTGGAAATCTGGGGGGAATAAACCATTTGTAAATGAATTAACACCCTTGTAGAAAATTCACCATGCTCTTTTTCTGCATTTTAGCTGGAATACTGTTTTTAAGAATTCTTTTCTTAAAGGTCCTTAAAGAAATACTGCACACTACATCAAATAATTTGCTGTCAGTGTGATGTCTCTGCAGACTACACACACCAGAGCTATGCATAAACTAGGCATGCCTAGTCTTGCCTAGAGGTCAAGAGGTCTTGCCTCTTGGACTCAAGTGTAAAAAAGGACTGAGGGATAAAGACCTCAGACTGGAGATTTTATTTGAAAGTTTCTTCTCGTTGCCTAGAAAAAACTCTTAATAGCCCTATGGAAATACGATTTCTGGACTCAAGTCTCTGGTATTGGTTAGAAGCAGTTGGTCTGTCTATAACACATAGAATAACATCAGCTGCTAAAGCATTTCAAAGATTCTTTTAAGGGTACATATACTAAAAGTCTGTGTAGATGGAGGTATTTTGGACCAGGCATTGTACTGCAAGTGAAGCTGCACTGTTTCAAGTATTAACAATAGCGGCTTCACATCCTGAAATTGAGGCAGTGATGATAGACATTAAATACCTGATTATTTTTATAAGGTCAAGTAGTTTAACTTAGTAATCATCAAGTTAAGAAGTGTCTTTCATGATGTACAAAATTAGCTGTTAGTGTTTCTTCCCTACTTTGGGCCATAATCATCTTCATTTCCAACTGAGAAAGGCATCCAAATTTATTTGGACCTATCCTTCATCAGTAGTATGATAAAAAGATAAAAATAACTTTCATATTCCTATGAAGAATAAAGCCTCTTTAAAGTTCAGCATAGGAATAATGGCTATAGTATTCCATGCTCAAAGGGAAAGCAATTCTACTATATTAGTTCGATGAGTAATGTGTACCAAAATTAATGGTGCCACCTAAATTTTAGCTCACTCAATCTGTACCAATTTGCTTGGCAAACACTTGTTCTGTGGACAAGTAACAGCAGGTCTTGACCTTTATAAATTAGGCCAGTTGCACAATGGTTCCCTAGATTATTGCCTGCTGAATGATGGCTTGGTGTAATACAGAGGTGCAGGTAATGAAAACGCTGTTAAATACACACACTTGAGCACTAAGGAGTAAACAGAAGAGGGACCTGATTCACCAGTGCCTGGAATCTTGCAATGAGAATAAACAAAGCAGCCTTTAGGAAGCCTTGTAAAGTGCCTGAAGATCTTGAGTGAATTTAGAGCCAAGGAAGGCTGGCTTTTCTGGAGGACATCAGGTGGTCCAGATTTGCACCTCCCAAACATAAGCTGTGACCTTGAAAAGAAAGTCTCCATCTAATGGGATTTCTTAAATTGGTGTTTCACCACTTTTAGATTTATTTTGAAAAGTAAATAAGTAAAAATAATCTCATAATCTCTCATCTGCTACATTTGTTTTTATTTCTGAAATCATTCAGATAAAGTTTCTGGTATACCTTCACAAGAAAATAAACCTTATTAGTGTCACAGATATTTCAAAATACTTCTGAAGAGTTTATTGATTAAAAAATAATTTTAAAAAAATGTAACTCTTAGGAGCCTATAACTGCTAAAAATAAATGTGCTAAAAATACTTGTGCTACTTCTGAGCAAGAAAATGAGCTGTTTAGGTTACAAGATTACTTCTAATTAAGTTATAAATGGCTCTGCTGGACCTCACTTTTGCTGGCAAAAAACAATGTGGAGTAAAGCACACCAGGCATATTTATCCTTCTTCATTCAACACTGGAGTTTCAATAAGTCACCAGTACTTCAGGATATGCTATGGTCAGAAATAGTCAGTAAGTTACCTATAAGCTATAAGCATTATTTTATCATCCCCTTGAAATGGATACTTTTCTGGGGAGTCTACCCATTAGAATCAGCATGACAACTTATAGACCTTGTTGGGTAGAACGACGATTGGCAAGGTTTTGCATGTTCAAGACCAAGAGCAGTTTGCAGAACTAAACAGAAATTTTCTGGAAGATTCGGATTATGGGATAAGCCTTTCCTTTTATTTTTATGTTCCTGCCAAGATAAAATACCAGAAACCTCAGCAGGGTAGCAGCTCCTGTGAGATTTGCATTCAAAACAAAACTTTGGTTAGTTCACATAAGATGGAGATTACCAAGCCAAACTTCTGGTTGCTTAGCTAGACAACAATGGATCATATATTTTGAGAGTCCCTTCAAATTATTTCACTAACAGAAAGCAGAAAAGGATAAAGATAGTTAATCTCCTCCTGTCAATATACAAGTTTGTTTATGGGTTTAACTTTCTTCCAAATATAGCATCCCAAAGAACATTCCAAACTACAGTTAATGATGATATATTTGTTTTGTTTCTACACCATTTTAATTAAAAATATTAAGTCAAAGCTTAACCAATGTGGATGGATACCATATTAATGTGAAATGAATGCAGGGGAAAAATATCCAGCATGGTCTGAAAGTGAAGCTTATAAATAACACTGGGTTTTTAGAGCAGAAGCTGAGAAAGATCCACAGGGTTATGTCTGCAGAGATGTTTTTGGAGGCATTAATGAGAATAAATCTATTAGAGGTATGGTTGACTTTCAAAAAAGACATTGTGACATAAAGGAAAATTCACAGAAAAATAAAATAGTCCCTTTATTCATCAAATATAGAGAGGGAGGCATGTTTAAAAAAGGAAAGTAAGTAAAACATGCCCATTAGCTTCAACATTACCAACATTATGCCATTTATTGATTCTTTTGCTGCTGTAAATATGTCTCCCCATAAGGGAAGATGAAATGCAGAAGTATGAGCTCGCGTGTCATACAACTCAGACCACTGAAAAGTACTGTTCCTCTAACCCCTTCCCTCCTTTCTCATCTCCTCCACTAAGTTTCTGTCAGCTCACCAGACAATCTTTGAGAACCAGGTTAAGCTCCATGGGAAAAATCAGAAAAAAACCAAACCAACCAACCAACCAAACCAACCAACAAACAAACACAAAACCAAAAAACAACAACAACAAAAAAAAACCCAAACAAAAAACCCCCACAACAAAAAAACAAACAAACAAACAAACACACCAAAAAACCCACAAAAAAACCCCCACAACAACAACCCAAACCAAACACACCAAAAAAAACCACAAACACCAAGCAACTGGACATTTTGTACTCTTTAACTGAGTTAAGGCAGATCAAAAAGGGATCCGGTAATCTTCAGGGAAGCCAACTAATGAGCCCAGTGGAGCTGGGAATCAGGGAGAGGAACAGAAAGAACATCATGTAATGGGAAATACCTGGGAACAAAAGTAAGTTAAAACATCGAGGTAACATATTCTGCACTACATTTTTCATGGAAGAAGTGAAGGTACATTAGTTTTATGGTATTACTTCAAATGATGCATAATTAGGATGAAAGTGTTCTTAATGACTAGAATCAGTATAATGATTTCTTCGAGGTTCACTCCTCCCTTATAGCTCAGCTAGCTTGCTGAAATAGCCATTACCTGTGTCTGGACAGAGTTTCACATGAGACTTTCTTATTTATAATTTGTGAAAGGCATACATACAAAACATTGAGATTTCTAATATTCTGGCCAGAAATCTAAAGTAACTGAAGTATTCAAAACACTTTCAGATTAATTTAATCCAAATATCGGGAAATGGGAAGAGGAAACAATTAAAATATGATTGTATCATTTAGGTCCAAATGCAGCACTATATCCCTGACACAAACAGGTCCAGGACCCTGCTTTTGAGGGAAGAACATTCAATTGAATATTTGCTACTGATACAGCCTCTGATTCCTTATGGGACTAGCTTTGGAGAATTTAGTGAAAAGACCCATAGCTATTGATGCTAATTGCTGATCTCTGTTTCAAATTACTCCCTTTATGAGCATAGATATCATAGATATAGCTGCTCTTCCCCTCCTACAGGAGGAAGCTTTCCATGTCCATCATTTCCATGTCCAGACACTCAGCTCATGCCTTGAGCAAGACAAAAATCTCCAAGACATCCATATTTCAAAGATCATGACATCCTTAGGACCTCCTTTTTGATTTTACCTGCTACAATCATTTGGCACACTGTTTGGGGCTAATTATTAGTGTAATCTGGATGCGAAGTTTGAAAAATGAGAGGTAAGGAGAAACCTTCAAATGAATTTTTGAATACAGCACTCCAAACATTAAGTGTCAACAATAATGTTAAAAACACATTCAATATTAAAAAGAACTTCTGCGAACAGTTTGAATGTGCTTGTGTTTAAATGAATATACCTCAAGGATAAAAACTGAAATTAATTACAGAAAAATGGGAAAATCAAATATTGAAATTTTCAGGTGCACTTTTTCATTAGGGTTTTATTCCCAAGATTAGATTATATGAAAGCTTAAGTTTTTGTTTCTTAGAGATATACACTTGGTTACTTGACTGCAAAGACAGACAAATTTGGACTAATAAAGGTTCAGACACTAGGAAGCATGTAAGAAATCTAAAACTAAAAATAACAACAACAAAAAAGAATAAAACACAGAAACAGAACAGCTTCACCCTTGACAACTACCTCAAGATTTTTTTAATATGTAGCATCACAAATAATTAAGATGGCCGTATGACTTTCCTATCCGCTAAAAATAAGTTTACGTTTATATCTGTATAGAAGACTACAAAAAATACAGAAATGGTAATAACACCAATACCACATAGAATAACTTGGGAAATAGGTTATTCAGAAGAGAAATTTCTGAATTATTAGAAAGTCTTACTAGCTGTTGTTACTTATCCTAAAAGCCTACAAAATTACTTTCTAGGAATGATAGAATAGGTGGGAGTCAAATACACAGTGAGGAGATAACATGGAGCTCAGTGATAAAAATCAGTTTCTGCAGTCTCTCCCAGTCATGCAACACATGACAATGAGCTGCACAGAGCCCTAGCAAAACTCTCAAATATTTACATGGGTCTATCCTAGCTGCAGAAGTATAAATATACACTGAGGAGAAGAAAAACCCTTCCTAAATCAAGATTAAACTAAAATGATCTCACAGTGAAAGGTAGCAGAGGACCACCCTGCAATTTATCATCTTCTGACGTAATAGTTTTTTTCTTGTTCTGTAGTGTGCCTTTATAAACATTTGCATTATCAGCTTTTGCCAAATTTTATCACTTGATATTTAGGATCCAGACAGTTGTGCCAAAAAAGAATTGCCTCTAATGATGGTCATGCTGTACTAATCAGCACAAGCAATGTCAATGACCTGGCCAATAGCTCTTAAAGAGCTATTAGTCCAAATTCTCCCAGAGAAATGTAATAAATGACAATGTTAATCCCTTTGGGATATTTTGTGGTATTATAACTCTGTTTACTCTCAAGCATTTCATTTTCAGAGTACTTACACTTTCTTATTTATTATATTTAAACAACCTATTGAACCAAATTATTTGGGATTGAGTAAATTATTCCACAATGGCTATTCAGACAGAGCACACTTTATTTCCACAATGTCCAGGCTATAGCTCATCTCCTTAACTGGATATACTGAAGTTGCAGTATAGAAAGCCATGTTCTTAGCCTCAATTTCCCGTTGTGGTTATACTCAGGTGAAGAATGTTACAGCACACAGTTCCCTGTGACAAGACACTGCTACCCCCACGCCTTTCCAAACACATCCAGTCACAGAACAGACTTCCCGGATCACAGGCAAATAGATCTGCAGGGATTATACACCCCAACTACTTGTCAAAATGGTACTTGTTTATTAGAGCATTATATTAGAGCATTTCTTTCACTGAAAATGGAAACTCCACCTACAGTAATCACTTGCACTAAGGCCTCCTTACATTGGAATTTTGCTTGATCCCCATAAAATCCACCTTCAAAATGCAGATTACAGGGGTTGCCTCAATATACAGATCACAAGTGATAGCATCCTGTCCTCTACACCCAAAGTTTCAGTAAACTGAGAGACCACAGAGAAAGAGTTCAAGTAGATTGATTCTAATAGATAAGAATTACCTACAAGATTAAGATGAACTGCTAAGACTCTGCAAACATCATAAAAAATGGTTGACCTGGTAAAAATAAGCCTTACTCTTCTCTTACACACCTGACTCCACTGGAGTTACCTCAATTTACAGAGAAGTTTTACAAGGCTAAAACTGATTCCAGTTAGATCTGAATCTGGCCAAATGCCTACAAATGGAGTGGCTCTAAGATGCTGGCTTAAACTGAAACAGCAGATGTACTATCACATGGCAATCAGGAAATTTGTTCTGCTTTCTTTCCCAAATTGCTAGTGACCCCAGCCATAGCCTTATGTCAATAAGGAAGTGTGAAAACAGGAATCTGAGGAAAGAGTAGACTATTAAACAGCTTAGAAATCTGTTTTTAAAATTGTGGTTTTTTCAGCAAGACTATATCTAATAGCCTTGCTTCAATACTACTTTTATGTCACTAAAAGCAGTTACTAAAAATTTTGAGCTTTTTCCCCACGCAGCTTCCTCTGTCTTTTATTTTAATTGCACAAAAACTAAACAAAAATCTTTCCCGATAAAAAAGAGTGCTGAATGCTCTGTAAATAACTGACCCATTTCAGGCTTTCTCTTCCATTGTGTCTAATTCCATATTCCAGGATAAATGGAGAAAAGACTGACTAATCAGAGAAGCTTTTACAGTTACAATGGACTTTTATGACAGTTGCAATGTATTGATGCTTTTTTAACAGCATGGGCCAGCAGCAAAAGAACCTTGCCTCTTTCCCAGATGATTTAACTCATTGACCCCATGAGGGGAAGAGCTATGGCAAAGCACAGGACAACCTGTCAAAAAGTGGCCCTTTGTTAGCAAGAGAAAATGCACAAGTCGGTGCAAGGAAGGATTTATAAATCTAGAGACCACAGAACCACTTTGCCAGTGATTTTGTTGTGCAACTCTGAGAATTTCAGTGTGAGGGCAGCTAATACCAGAAACCTGCAGCCTGGCTAAGGTTGCTCTGTGTAGCAAATCCTGCCTTTTCAAGGCTTCTTTTTTTGGGCAAGAAAACACATCCACAACAATCATTTAGACAGAATAGTTTTATCTGCCCCAGGTTCTTTCACCTGAAGAAACCATCATAGTCAGCAGTTTTGTCATTAAATATCCCTAATATTCCAATCTTCATAAATCTTTGTTTTTCTATAGCAAAGACAAGTCTCGAATGGTCATTACTAGCCTGCAAGTAAACTACATAAACAGAAAACTTGTAAACTGTGGTTTGTACCACAAAGACAAGACACACTTTAAAGTAGAGGCATGACCAGGTCTCAGCTGAAATAGGCAAATCAAATAAAGTAGGTTAGCTGCACCTTTGCATGCTTCATGAAGAGGCAGTCCTAATGGCTCCATACTGAGCTTCTGCTACGGGTTGAAGGGCAGTTACAGACAACAACAGAGCCAAACTCCTGTGAGCAGAGGAAAGCAAGCTCAACATGGACCAGAGGCACAAACTGAGCACTGAGACAGGCACACACACACAAAACCCACCACCAAAAGAGACTACAATGGAAAAATCTGGGAGGGCCATGCAGCACTGGGACAGGTTACCCAGGGTACTCAGAGGGACTCCATCCTTAGCAGTTTCCAAAATTGGAACAAGTGGTGGCAACAATCCCTCTTTAAGGAAAAGGCTGGGCTTCAAGCCAACCCTTCTAACCACCCTTGGTATAATCTTGGGAAAACAGTGGTCTAGGTGACCTGTTTTGGAGATGTTTCAAAAGCTTTATTATCATTTTGTCAGAGCCAGGCAAAGCAAGGAGAGGCAGGACATCCCTATGCTGCAGGCAGCTGCTCTCAGGCCAGGGAAAAGGAGGCTCCAGGGAAGTATCTTGTGACACTAGGGCATAAGAGTAATAAGAGAGTAGTGTCATTACAGGGACAAAGTAAGAGTGACAGATAGAAGGTATTAGATTAGTAAAATGATGTGAATAACAATTTTTCCCAGGTCTTCTAGAAGAAGGAGTGAAAGACAAACCAGAAGTGAAGCAGAAGTGAAGTACTGACCAGTATAAAAGCTGCTATACAAAATGGGTTCTAGGGTAGCAGCTTTGTTGAGTACCCTCTGAGGGAAATGTTGGCTAGAACAGCTAAGTGTGACAACTTCCTTTCCAGAGTTATGGCTTAAATAGACAAAGAATTTCCCTAGACAAATAGGTACAAAATCCTTTTACAGGCTTAATACCCCCTCTGTAGAAAACATCAGTCACATTCAGAGGGAGTTTTTACACTTTTAATATTGTAGGTTATAAGCTATATTTATTAATGAAAAAAAATAGAATATCCTTTACTCATTTAACCTGTTCTTTCTTAAGACCTGGGTCAGATAATAAAATTAATGATAGACACCTAAAAGTGTAATTATCTTGGGATAGCCAAGGCTTCTTGGAATAAATCCTTTGTCCCTGTCTTGCTGCATATTATGCAGATATCATGCTCATGCCATAGTATCTGTAGCTAATTTCCTTCATTGTTAAGCCCAGATCTTCTTCTTTGTTTCAATCAATTGTACTATATCACCCAGGCTGACTGATCTAAGACAAATGTGACAGGACCTTTGAGAGTCAGTGTAGCATCAAGTGATCTTCTGATGACACAGAGCGGTCACATCAGTTGGTGTGGCTGTGATTTAGACGAGTGAATGCTCCATTAGGTTCTCCCTATTTCTTAATCATTTCTTCCAGACACACTGGCAACTGCCCTGCAGTGGACAGGGAGAGAAAAAAACACCCTCCAGGACAATTGTGCTGGAAAATATGAGACCTCTCACTCAGCTTCAGTGATTACAAACAAGAGATAAAGAGACGTCACTCCATCAAAATTAGACTGCTGTAAGGAACAGTGGAGTTGGATCCAAGCCAGGGTGATTTACAGTCAATAGTACAAGCCAATTTTTTTGTCTCATACAAGTCTTACCAGTCTGAGACATGTTAATTATTATTATTATTTAAGCAATTACTTAAGTATTTCAGAAATTGTTTAAGAAATTAAAAATGAGCAGAGGTCCATCCTAAGAGAACGGGATGTACTGTGTTCAACTTCCTGCATGCAGGGAACGGGAAAGAAGAAAAAAGATAATTTCCAGCTAATTGTTTGTGTCCTATTCTTTGGCAACTATGCCAATAAAAGCACTGAATAATGATCCTGAAAGGACCAAAACAAGAGAAATTACATGTTCAGCAGTTCTTGTTATTTGAAATCCAGAAGTGTGTTTTATTTGCTTTTCAGATTTACTTTGGTGTGGCCTTTCAAAAGGAAATAATCCTGTGAACAAAATATCTGGCTGAGAGACAAAAGGGCTGCCAAGACTGATCCACAGGTGATGAGTACCTGGCCAGCAACCAAACTCAGGCTAAATTAAATACAATTAAAACAGACAAAATTGTCCATCTGCTTGTACAGTTAATATAGACAGAGTGTAAAAAAGGTGCTAATAATGACTAAAGAGAAAATCTTACACTACATGTTGAAGACCAAATGTCCAGAAAAAAATTCTGTAGTACAAAACAAGCCAAAGCAAAAAGGCTGTACAAACCCTAGTAAAACATTAATATGAAGTGCCTAATTTTTTCATGTTTGGTAGCAATAAACATTAGACACATTTTTCAGCTCCTCTGTGAATGGCAGAATTTGATCCCCAAATCTAACATCTTTTCCATTTAAACTGTAGTAGGTAAAGGGATATTTAGGAAAATTTTAAAATTATGAATCAATCTGAAACTAGCATGTATACTGAAATAACATGAGTATCTTTTGAGTCCTACACATGCAGTGTGATTAAATTTATGTCCGTAAAATAAGTCATGTATCAAAAAGGAGGAACATAAATAATAAAACACCATAACCACTTAAATTTTATATAACTGAGGTTCAATCTCTGTCAAAAATCTAGCACAGTTAAAACAAAATTTTCCTCTAGTTTTCAGTCACATGTAAACCAGCACATTCTTCAAATGACCCAATAGCACATGTGTTCTTTAACAGCAAGTGGGACACCCAGATTGAATTCCTTGTTTGACTCAAATCTACAGCTTTTACTCAAATCCCCTCTGTGTTTTACTTTACAGCTTAATCTGTCGTAGTTTTCCACTGCCCGTAACTAATCTGTGTGTCCCATGCTGCCTGTTCATACTCCCTGATTTCCCTGCACCCATAACACACTGGTACAGGAAATCAAAGCAAAAGACCACTCATTTCCTTGCCAGTGTTGTGTGTCTTTGCTGATTGAGATGCCTGAACAGGTCCAAAGTTAATAGCTAGAGCTGGAACAAGGGAAGCAGCTGAGCACACAGCATACCAGGAATGCACAGAGAAGCAGGACTGCCTCTGTCAACAACAGCCTGTGGTTCTGCCTCCTTAGTGCTATCCTAAAACTATACAGTGCTATCCTAAAACTATATCTTTAGCTCCATAACTGTTTCAAATGAGATAGCTGTGGGTTGATGACAAAAACAGGTTGATGCCTTGCTCACTCCTTTCCTTCCTGGCATCATTCAGGCAGCCATGCTGAAATGCTGGCATTTCATTTGCAAGCTCATGCTGAGTTTGGTTACGATTTTCTGCTATTAAAAACATGTTTATAAAGACAGGAAAAGTGGAAATGTTTTTTGGATATTCAGGAGTTTTCACAAAGTGATATTATTACTTTCTCTTTCAAAGAAGAGTCGTACATTTTTAGCAAACACTCAGTGCCTCATTAGTGAATATTCATGGCTTAATGCACATTTTGAACGCTTTAAGAAAAACTATTTTTTTGTGATTTAAAATATTTTAATAGCTTATTTTTTTTCTTTCCTTCCCTCCTTAAAGAGAGGTACTAAGCTGGGACTAAGCCAACACCATTGGATGAAAATATATTGCCACCTCCAAGACGACCACTAATGGAGACTGGAGAGTTTATCTTAACAAAATGCCCACAGGTATCTTAAATCACTCCTAATAGCAATGAAAGTCCAAACACCCAACTTTGTGCATTGGCAGGGCTCCTGCAACCTGAATCCAGCTGCAGAAAAAATGTCACCAAAAAACCAAAAACCAGTCACTGCCAAGACACAGTTTTTTGCCCCATGAAATGGTTAAATTGAGATGACTTAACCCCTCTAAGAAAGGACACCTTGGCTGGCATGTTTAGCTTGGTCTCCTATGGTCACTGAGCAGAATGCACAAGCTCCCTGCTTACTGAACTGAATACTGTTCTGGTCTGAATCCCACTCCATAGTGGAGAAGGAGCCAGACTCACCCTAACACTTCTAGACTAGCAGCACCATAGGTTTAGGTAATCCAGGCCTAAGCTCATCAAAACCAACTCTAACTTACAGGTCTTTTAGTTCTTGATCTTTATCAATTCTTCCTCTAACACTCAAAAAGGAAGTAGGCAGAAGAAGGAAGGAAACGGGAATAACTACACCAGTTTCTGAAGTAACAAGCCTAAACATAGTAGTGTTTCATTAGACAAGGACAACATTTTACACATATATAGATAATCATCCCAAAACAGAGTAGCAAAGAATTCTCACTATGAATAGAAAATAATTTATATTTCACATATGTCACTAATTTCAATAAAAGACGTAAGAAAATAACAGCTAATTCTTTTCTCTGTTTACATCTACAAGTGGTAGCTACTCATCAGAGATCAGGCAAGATTAGTTAAAGGAAAGGAGCAGGACAACATAATGAGAAAAGAGAATTTTAGGAAGTTAATGTTTCTAGAAAATCCATCATCTGAGTACAAAGTTTAAAAATGCTTCCTCCCATGCCCAGCCTTAGAAGAGACAGATTAATTTCTTGGATCACTTTTAAAAATTTGTACTCAATCTCTGGTAAATATTTCTGATACGCCTTTCTACCTCATCAAGTGCTCTAACAAAACAGGCACAGAAAGCAGCAAGTATACAGCATGATTTGCTTTCTGAAAAACAGGCAGTTTAGAATATTACTCATCCCTCAGGCTGGATATTAATCCTCATTTTTGAGAGCAGTAAGATTCTTATTAATTTTTTATAAGAGTAAGGTTCTTATCTGTGGATATGCTCCAAGGGGTGGAGGGCAAGGCTGGCTGGGTTTTTTTTCTAAATGTGCCTATCTTCATGCACACAACTATCTTACCAGAGGCTTTAATGCATTCCCGTAACCTCCGAAGGTCTGGGCTTACGCAAAGCTCCTGAACTCTGTCATTCCAACTCAAAGCTGTTTATACCAGAGAAATTGCAGAGCAAACACACCAATCATACCCTTATCAGTCCCAGCCTCACAGCTCTGCATCACTCATTTTTATTACTGAACAGTTTGGGCTTTTTTTTCCCTTCTTCTTTTTAAGCTGCACTAATTAAGAGAACCCAATGAAGTACATTGTAGAATTTCTCCAGCAGAACCCCAAGGGCTACTATTTGAACAAGAGGGCAATCTTATAAGCAGAGTTATTATCGGTAGGGAGAGATTAGCTTGCCTCCAGTAGCACTGGAGTACTGGTAGCCAGAGGTACACACACGGTGAGCACACCAGCATGGTATGAAACACCAGCCAGGATGGCAAATAAAGCTGCGCTGCTAATGAGGAGCTGCAGGAATCAGAGCATGAGGAAGCACCAAACTGAGATGCCTTCCTGTCTCAGCACTGCTCTCTTTAACTGCCTCAAAGGGCCCAGAACCTTTAAGTACCCCCCAGCAGCAGCATTATATTTACTTCAGGTCTTACCCAGAACCTTCTTCCCTCAAATCTCAGGTCATAACCTTTTATATTTGGCTCACTGGCTAAAAGAGGAGGTGTTTGCATTTTATATGAAAATGCTGTTAAAAAACAAGTACATTGCACTTGCAATATCTTCTTATGGCAAACATAGGTGAGCTAAGGACTGGCCTCAATTGCCCACAAAATTAACACTACTCTTTAAGATAATAAAAATTATTCAATACCGGAATTAATCCAATATTTGAAACTTTCTTGATCTTTCTTCTCTACAGAAGGCAGAAAATTGACTGGAAAAAATGTTAACAGTAAAAATCAAATAACATAAAAGTTTAATCACACATGAACCATGTCTTATATCCTCTCCACCACAGACCTTACAGTAACACAGCCAGTAAAAGACAAAAACAGTGTTCCAAGAAGGAAGAGTAGTAGGTGTTTGCCTAAGGGCTGTCCAGTTTATCAGTACCTGATGAGATTATAACTCAAGTTGTTTCATTTTTATTTTGTGTTGAATTCGGGATCCTCAGAATTATTAAATGCTTCTTAAAGCTCATTCTGTTAGGCCTTTAATTAATAATTGTAATCTGAAATGATAATTGGAAGGGAAGAGGAACAACATGATGGAGAGTGGACTTCAACATTCTCCAGAGTGTACTCTCTGCTGACGGGAGAAGGCAAAACAGGACACATGCTTGGATCCCTGCTCACTGCTTGTCATGTCGATGCAAGGCTGCCTTTGCTGGCAGTGCACAACCACCAGCCAGGCAGTGACCAGCAGCACTGCAGGAGCCACACACACACTTTCCTTTACCCCTTACTAAATCCACCTAGGGGAAGGAGTAACATCTTCCTTTTCAACAGGTCAACCATCAGAGACCAACCCCCGGACACCCCTACTGAAATAATCACATCATGTTGTGAAGCAGTTGATGGAAAGACAGAAACTGTTAGAGATTAAGATAAGACTAAGTAGTATTTATTGCTTCTCTGCAGGCTTCAGGTGAAACCACACTGATGAAGGGAACTCCCTCCCCACCCTCCACAAGTTAATAGCGTCTCGCCTCAAACACGTCAGCTGACAAAGCTCCATGTCAATCTAAATTCTTTCATAACCCATATCTGGCCAAAGCTTTACCTTGTTTTACTTTTGCAATGGGACCTGGGGAAAGCTAAATGGCCTCTGAGCAATCTCAGGAAAGCCTTTTCAGAGTGAGGGGGAAAAGGATTGTGCCAATTGACTGTGAAACCCCAAAGACTGCATTCAAACAGCCATAACTTGAAAGCCAAGATAGTCTGTGCAGTTAGGCAAAAAAGCAGGCTACTTAAAATTGCTGAACAAGGCTTAAATCCAAACTTGTGGAAATTACTTTCTTTCTTTTCCCCCATGTTATAAGAATTCTATAGACACGTTTCTAATTGCTCACATTAATTTGCTATTAACAAAACTGTCCAAATACCAGTTAAATACATAATTTTGGAAGATGCTAATGAATTGTACAATTATTAGAACAACAGCTGAACAAATCTGAGTCCCCAGTGGGAATGGAAGACATCCAGTTGATGTAAACTGGTTTTTAACTCCCTTCAAACACTTGAAGTAGCACTGATTTATCCACATCAGGAACCTTTGTAGAGTTTAAACTCATTTACAACCCTTCTGCTGTTTCTATCTTTTTCCTTTAGCCAGTCTTTTAACAATGACAAACATGCTTCAGCTGGTAGATTGTCTACTGAATATTGAACACCAATATTATTTTTTATGTTTGCTACTAAATGATCACAAGCAAGAGGCAGTTTTTTCTATTTCCCAATGGGATTGCTTTCAGGAATGGGACTTGAACAATTTTAGTCCTAGCACTTGTACATGTAGAGGTTTGTGCAAATCCTTGCATGCTAAGGTTGTACTGACCAGAATTTTCAGAACCAGTTTTATTGACAGAGCTTTATTAAATAACAAATTCTACTGAAAACTAATCTCATCACTATGATTACTCATAGAACAAATTCAATTTACATAGAATATATTTGCTAATGTTTTCTGCAGTAACTACCAGATGCTATTTATAAGACAGAGGCTGAAATATATACAGAAAAGAAATTAAACCCATTAAACAAGAGATAATAGATGATCCTTCTATGATCCTCTCATTTTTTTCTGTCTAAAGATGAAACTAAGCATTAGTCAGTTATTTTTATCCTAGGATATCCTACAGCTATTACACAATACTGGACTGAACAAGTCTAACGTCTCAAAGCTGCAGAAAGATGGATGTCCTTCCTCCATATCTCCTGCCATTCACTTCCAGCTTCGTGTTCCCTGCACCGACATAAATACACCTATCTTACAGCAAACTGCTTCAACACACTAGTCTAGTCAAAAAAATAATAAATAAAAGCAACCCCAAATATGCATAGCTTTTGTTGAGTTAATGAATTTAAGCACCAGCCATTCTGGTGAGTCATAGAGCAAAGGCAACACAGAAAAAGACAGATCCTTGAGGCTGGATGCAGGAGACAGGTAGAAAAAAAAAAAGGAAGAATTGAGGACAACCTTTTAGTGACAGCAAATGAACTGGCTTAATGCCAATGTCATCTTCCCCATTATATCAGAAAGGGGTCCAGTCTTTTTGCTTATGCATACACCTGCAATGTAGTCACCCTAGCAAATATTAAATAGATGCTCATTTACAAGACATTTCCAGGAAATAAGATTCTAAAATATTCAGAGACACCCACTCTCATCCAACAAAACCATTTTGTATGGTGTCCTGTTTGCGTGACAAGTAGGGTAGTTTGCTACAATAGAAATTACACTGAAAATAAGGTTACTTCTTTCAGTTAAAATCAGTTCTGCTTCAGCGTTTCTAGTGCCACACAAGTACATGTAAGATCCATATATATATCTACATCCATAATGCAGGCACTACCTAGACTAGTCAAGTGTTTTTCCATCTCCCCACTTTCGTAGCCAAGAGAAATATTTGTCAAAACATCATTGTTTTTTGCCTGTTTTCAAGCAGAACAGAACTGGAGTCCCTTCACTCAGAGAGTCACATTTACTCAAAATCATTCTGTTGCACCTGAAAAGCCCTTTGAAATAAACATCGTCAATGCTCAAACTGTCCAGAGGGCTCAAAACTAAGGCCCAGATTGAGTGCACTATGGAAGACTAGAAGATAGAATAGCAGATGACATTTTTTTCTTCTTAAATTTGTCCTATTGTTACCAAAATTGGTAGGAAATACTCCTTAACATCAATGTAGCATTAAGAATCAGGCATTTTTTATTCAGCACTGGATGCACAGGGAATATTTCTTCCTATTGTGCATACTGAGTTTGTCATCTTGGTTAATGTTTAACAGGATTTTGAAGAATAACCACTGTAATTTACATAAGTTAGGAAAATTGTTCATCTGGTGACCTATGAAGCATTAAATTGCCTGGAACAGAGGTAGCAGCCATCCATATATGCCATTTCTATAGGAAGCACATAGCACAGAGGTGTCAAATGAGAGGACAGGGATCAATGAGTAAAACACTCAACAACCTAAAGTCTACATTGCACTGCCATTTTCAGCTTTGCTATATGATATACCTCAGATGAGACTCAAACATTGCTGGCCTCCAGCAGTTTTGCATATAACACCAGGGCAAAATTAGTTATGACACCCATGACCCAGCTCAAGCATGGAGCCACTCCTCCTGCTCCTCTGCCACCCTGTACTACACCATTTCCCACCTCAACCCTCTGGAAAAACACCCATGAGGCCATGATATACACCAGGGAATGTTTACTGATCCACTACCAATTGCTCACAAAAACATTTCACAACTTTCAGGTGATTTCAGAAAATTTAAGTGCCTTGGAGGATCTATTTTTCAATACAAAACAATCAGATTTCTGTTCAAATCTCTGAGTCATCATTTTAACAGCTGTACAACACAAGTAAAATATTTTAGGAGTAATTTGCCTTTCTTGTTTTTTCTAAAGTCATCTTATTGATATGACAGTGCTTTCCACCAATCTTCCGTACAGTGAAATGCCAGACAGGTTATCTTTCCCACATGGATTGTGATCTTCTGAGGGGCAGGAGGGAGGGGGATAAGGCAATAATCTTCATTGTGGTCCCTGGATATTACACCACTGATTTGCTCCTAGTGGCATTAAAATTATCCAAAGCTATTCCAGGAACACAGAGCTGCCATTGATCCTGAAAGTACCAAAAAGCTAATTCTTTACTGCCAAGAAGTTGGGGCTGCCCTATCCATGGAATTCTTCAAGACCAGATTGGATGGGACTCTGAGCAACCTGGTCTAGTGAAAGGTGTCCCTGTTCATGGCCGTGGGGTTGGAAGTGAATGATCTTTAAGGTCCCTTCCAGCCCAGGCCATTCTAAAATGTTATGATCATATTAGAAGAGACCTGTCTTTAAGCACTTTATAATAATTCAGTGAAGTACTTTCTTACAGCACAGTCCTTGGCTCTCCCTCCAGCCATGAGGAGGACAATTGTCTCCATTAATGCAAATTTTAAAGACAGGGCATATAATTCTTCTACCATTAGTGGTTGCTCATTGTTTTCTTCAGTATCTTAACAGTGTGGGGAGGGGATGACTTGATGGCAAAAACAGATGCTAGGTGAGAAGCCTGGAAAAAGGTCACCCTGGGTTCATTAATTAAAGGGATGTACCTCAGAACACAGACCCTTGAAGTCTAGGAGTTTGTATTAGAGGATCTTTATGGTCAATTATTCAGTCTGTAAGTGTTCACTGTGTTTATCTAGAAGGCCTCATGTTGGAATTCATTTGACAAACAAACTGCCACTACTTATCAGGTCATTCTTGACACTGATGTGACAAAATAATTCATGAAGGGATTTTAAAAACTGTATCTGATTTCCCTCCAGCTAGCTGTGGTCTCTGGCACTTAGGGAATAGCTGTATGGAAGTACTTGAGGCAAAAAATAAATGTAGTTTAATAACCTGAATATTATTTTTAAAAAAATCTCCACGTTATATTGAACATTCTTTAGAATTAGTCTGTCTGCAGAAGTGTAGCATTTCTAGAGGAAATTTGGAAAATTTACAATTCTACTTGCATTAGTCAAGAGAACTAGGAAAATCAGTATTTTGCTCATTTAAAAGAGTCAGGTAAAACATATTAACAGAATAAAGGATTAAAAACACCAGCCTGAATTTTGAACTGAAAAATGTGAGAATTACTTACGGCATACTAAATTTATATTTGTTTAAATTAGGCTAGATACACAGGTGTTGCCTTGTCTTAATCTGAACAAATATTTCTAAAAGGTTTTTAGAGTTATTGGGAAGTTACATAAAGAATTTTGGTGGAAAAAATCCTGAAGTTGAAACCAGACCATAATCCAACATAGCCTCTGCATGACCTCACCAGGTGCAGAACCACTCTGGGCTGAGCCACCAAGCACCAGGCTCCCACCACAGATGCACAAAGGTCTACAACTCCTCTACACAAACTCCCAAACCACCCGGCCCCATAGGTAAACTAAGAGTGTGTTTATTTTTTGTTTGACAGATTCAAGCTTCCCTTGAAAATAAAAGTAAAAAATTAAAAAATCAACCCATAGATGTGAGGTTGGGTGGGGCTTTGGAATCTGCTCCAGTGGAAGGTGTCCCTGCCCATAGCAGGAGGGTTGGAACTACGTGATCTTTAAGGTCCCTTACAACCCAAATCTTTGAACGATTCCGTGCTTTACTCAGGGAACTTTGAGGTCAGGTACTTGTATGTCAACAGACAATCAGGGGAGCTAAGACCCACGTACCTAATAGGAGTATGTTTTTCTAACAAGAGGAGCAGACTAATCCTGCAAATGGTCATCAGACACGCATGCGGAAGAAAGGAGGCTCCTGCCCAATATTTCTTTGTTCCTAAAAAATGTATATGAGTTTTATATGGTTTTCACAGTCATCGGCTGAAACATCTAAGCCATTTGTTTCCTAAATTTCAAGTCAAGATAAGACAGAAGTGCCTATTTTTATCTTGGATAATCAGAGGGGGAAGGGCGAGGTGACTGGAGCCCCTTAAGCCCCTACTCATTTATTCCCAGCCATATGACAAGACACAGTCATCATCATCCTACTCTTGTATAAGAAAGTTTAATAGATAGAAATTAGGACTTAAACCAGTGCCAAACATATCTGTAAGAACTCTCAAACCTGGCAATCCATCATGCACTGACACTTGCTAGGCTGTTCAGCAATCCTTGATCATAAATGTTTCCAACAAGGCAGAATGAGTTTACAGTTCTTATTTCAACATATGATACATAAGGACACATACGACACACACCAGGCAAGAACATTGTAATTGTTTCAATAGAATTACTTGAATTATTCCATTTTTTTCTTTTATTTATGGGGAAAAAAACCCAAATGGAGGTCGTATCTTTTTTTCCTCCCATTGTTAATATTTTATGCTATGTTAAATATTTATGCACGTTGGAAAAAGTTCTTTTCTGTCAAAATGGTCTCCCTTCAGAAGAACAGCCTAGTCTTTTTCTAGTTACTTCTAAAACAAATGAATGATTGAATATTTTCTTTTTACTGTGAGACTTGCTCTTGGGCCTTATTTCCACTGGCAGATATAAGACCATAGTGTTGAAAATAGCACCTAAAACCCTTCTCAAACTTTCAGTTTTTTAACCATGAAATCAATTTAGTCAGGTTTTGATGCAAAATTAAGTACTAAACAATAGAACCAGACCATTAAAACAGAGATACAAAACCAGTGTCACTGGTTTTCTTAGTCTTGGCCACAGAAACTCATTCATTACAATGCATGCAAACCAAAGGTTTTTCTGTAATGGTTAATGTGTGTCTCAATCACATATCCCAGTTTTGCCCATGTATCTTCCTGGACAGCACCAACTCATGCTGCTCTGGTGTGACTCTAATAGTCCAACCATGCTACTCAGGACTGCTGAGGGCATTACTCAGAAGGTAAGGCCTCACCCAAGGCCTTGAAGGAAAATAACAACTCTTCACTGAAGGAGTTGAGCAGAATTTAGGTTGTAGGATACCAGACTGTACTTAATACCTCCTACCCTGAGTGGATATGTAGTTTTCTCTTCCTCAGCATCATGTTAGTGAGTTTTAACTAGCTGAGCACCGGTGACTTGAGACAGGTGCCTGCTCCATACCCCTGGTATGTGTGGCCCTCTGAGACACCCAGAGATGTCTGCCACAAACACTCTCTGCCCTTGCTGTCACAGTTAAATTACATGGCTCTTGCAAACCCTATTTATTCCACACCTCTGCAGAAAGGGTATGTTCCCAGAGCAGCACTGGCAGACAGGGATGTGTGCCTGCACCACAGGCACGTTCCCACAAGGTCTGACAGAGCACATCTCCACTGCCTCTCCAGGCAGGTGTAGCTGGGCCAGCTACTGGGAGCAGCTCTCATTGTCCCACACATCCCTCTGCAATGGCTGTGCCTTGTAGCAGGGACAGCCACAGAGGATGGGAATCCACACCTCAGCTGACAGAGTTTGCAAATGTTCAGTGTAAAGTGTGACAACCAAGAGTCCTGTCCAGCTCTCCTTCCCAACCGTTTTGTATGGGGACGGGACAGACCCTGTGTGGCATCAGGAGCCAAATATTCCTGAAAACATGAGACAGAGCCATTATGAGTCTAAGCAGATATTCCAGATTATGATTTTAGGTAGTTTTGGTGTGGTTACATTTTGCCTTTGCCAGCTTCAATGTGGACAGCAGAAATTCCTACAAAACAGCAGAAAGATACCACTGCAGATAGCAACTCCTTAAACTGCAACAGCATATTCTTCAAAGTCATCTGTGGCTCCCTTTGTCTCCCATACATCAATCCTAGGCACATGATACATGATGCCTTGGATTGCATTGAGGAGAAGACACATTTAAATCTCAGTTGCTATAGCAGCAGAGAAATAGATTGCTTCTTTTCAACATAATTGTAGAAGCAGCACAGACCAGAATCCAGCATCATTAATACTAAAGTGTGATTTTTCTTTTCTTGCCATGCCATGACACCCTTAACATTTTGGGTTTGCAACACACAAACAGCAAAGTTGCAGCTACACCCTGCACAGGCTTGTCTGAGTCAACTTGAAAGCAGCTCAGGGCACTGTTCTGATGCTTTAAGACAATGCTGTTTTCAATACAAACTCTGTATCAGCAAGCAATTCAACTCAGCAGGCATCTGTGTAACTCTACTACTGGCTCAAGAAAAAGGACAGGACTAGTTTAAACTTTTCTTGGTGAGTCAATGGACCCCTGGATTTTGGCAGGAAATCACACCAACAAGCAACAGCAATGCTTCCTCTACAGCAGCTTTCATGTGGAAACAGACAAAAAACCTTCCAGCGGTAAAGATGCTTCATGTTGCACAGTCTGTATTTCTTAACTAGTTTGCCTAGCTCAGGTGTACCTGGACAAGCTGCAGCCCTCTTCTGACTACAGTGTGAGAAAAGGCATGGTGACCAGATGGAGTTCAAATGATACAACCCAAGTTAGAGACACCATGTCACCTATTGTATATTTTAAAGCAAACAAAAAGAACAAGAAATGAAACAACCAAGGAAAACACCAAAAGCAAATCTCTGAAAAACAATCCTTCTTGCAGAGTTCAGGGCAGGTACTGGACAGCAGTAATTTGCATTCCCAAACATTGTCTTTGTTCTTTTGTTTAGAGTACCTCAGCTTCTTCACAGATCTCTTCATTATACTCTGGCATTTCATACAAAATGAGATGTTTTCATTTCATACAAGATGAAATTACATATTTTGTCAGTGTCCCATTCAGATTTTATCAAGAATCAGGCAAGGACTGGAGATCAGAACTGACACTCCTCTTTGGTGAATCTGTTCCACATAACATGATGTTAGGTACATTCCATCCAACTTACATTTTTCACCTTCAGTCATGGATCAACTCTCAAGTACTCTTACCTTCCTAGGTTTCTTTGTTGTTTTGTTTTTTGACAATCCTAAACAGCATTCCTAGAGGCAATAGATAGATTGCACATGCCATGGCATTTACCATTATCAGAGGAAACATTAGTAAGGTATGAACAGCCTGTGAACATTTTAGTATCTCTTCAGACCAGATCTAGAACTCTAGCCACACAGATACTGAATTCAATATCAAAATTTTGTATATCCTATCCTGAATTATAAGGTATTTGTATTTGAGGGAGTCAGAGTCCCAAGAGCTTGGAAAGGAGTCTTTGTACAGGCATATTTCTTTCATTATTTTCTCCATAACAAAAATCCTCTATTCTAACCCCCAAAAGACAAAAAACAAACAAAAAATACACAACAAAAAACTCCAAATAACAGCAACAAAAAAAAACACCCATCCTTTTTGAATGTTGGAAAAGAAGGGGAAGGATTTAAGACATGTAGGACCTTCACTATTTCAGCTGCATGAGTTAATTTTTGCATATGCTAAGAGATGTTTCTTTACATGCATTTCATTTCAGAGTTCTCCCTCCATGAATTTTAATGTCTTGGGTTTTTTATATTTAAATTTTGCAATAGGTGAATTCTAAAAGATGGATGTGATGATGGGATGTGCCGGTCCTGATCTGAGTTGAAATTGTCTCTGCACAAAACCTGATTTGAATGGGGCTGCACAGGAATATTTCTGAATCATGTTCTTCATAAAATAATAGTACATACAAAACATCTACTCTAATAACAGACCTTACCCTTTGTGGCACCATATTTTATTTTAGGTCAACAAGTGATTAATTCCATTCAGTGATCTATCTTTCAGCCATGAAGTATTCAGACCTGAAAGTTTGTTTTTATAGTCATTTTCATAGAATAGTTCTTTTCAACTGCTTGAAAGTGCGTATCTTTAAAAATCAAAGTATTGGTAGGTCTGCACAACTAAACAAGTGCATTATCAGGTGAAATTTTACATAAGATGCCTGTGAAGTTTACCTTGTCTTCAACATAAATTGCTGATAAATTCCCATTTTTGCTACCGGCTTTGCCAAGTGGGTAGTTTGGCACATCTGAACACATGAATCAGAATATAGAAAATCTTGGTACAAAGGAACAGTGCCTGGGATTTGCAATTCCCACAATGTCTCTTCTAATTGCATTTTCACCCCAACTGATTTGCCTGCAATTAACAGTTCTGCCTCCCCTCTCTTTGACACTGACTTAATTCCTCAAGAAGACAGATTGTTGCAAAAATTGCTCTTGGCTGAAGGATAAAGACCCAAGTGCCCTCAAAAAAGGGCAGGGAGAAGAATTCCTTCCTCTGGCTTTTTAGGGGTGTAATAATACGTTTACGCTCGTATCTTTACAGAAATGAAGGCCAGGGACTTCCCTGGTGGGTAGCCATTATCAGTCAGACACTATCATTTTCCCCCAGACTCCTCATCTCAGACCTGCGTGGTTAACATCCTCTAGTCATTTAGTACAGCTTCATTTACATGGAGCACAATGAATTACATTGACTCCAAAGTCTTGACTATTCAAGAGCAAAACTAGACAAAGTCACGTACATCATGGAGTTTGGCTGGCAAAGACTGCTTTAGTAAAATACCTTTGGTTATTTCCAATTAACAAAATTCAGCTTTCTACAACCCTTACTACACTGTGTTGATACCAGGTGCAATTAGTCCATAACAAAAGGGCACAACTGGCAAAAAAGAAAATTTAATAGCTTAGTCACAAGCAGCTTCATTGTCCTTTCTTCAAATGCAATAGAAATCATACAGCAAAGATAAGTTAATTTCCTCCTACAGTGAGTTATTCTGGACAGCATGCTGCAATGCATGTGATAGCAGAGCAGAAAACAACAAAATCTAAATACATCCCTTGACCAAGTAACTGTTAGATAATTCAGTCTCATCATAATTTCCTTTGTCTCATTCTTAGTCATGAAGTTCCTATTCAACACAAGAAGAGACAAATGTAACACCTCATTGTGTTTTGCATCTGATAATCATGATAAAATCCATACCACAGTTTCAGGCTGAAACCCTAATGGACGAGATCCTCCAAGCCTCTCCAGTCCAATCTGAAGTTTATCTTCAGCTACAGTTCCCAAATTTAACCATCTATTCCACCTCAGACAGCAGCCTGTGCTTGGGGATGGTTGTTTAAGAAAAGCTCCTAAAAAGCTACAGAAATCAGAAAATCTTCCCACCTCCAGCATTGAACAAGACTGTGAGTTTGTAGAAGGGGAGCAAAGAATGACCTTTCAGGAGTTCACAACAGGGCAGGTACAAAATCCAAATAGGATCATAGGCAAATAGCAAAATCCCTCCATTGACAAAAACAGTTCCCTAAGAATTAGGTGGCATCACCTGCCTCTCTTTCAACCATAAAAACAAGCTTTTGAATGCATAACTCAATTCCATATGTAATTTCCCTCTCCTCTAAAATGCCATCCTCTATCTCTCCCAGGCACCTCCAGTTGCTTTACTTGGAACACTTAGTTATACATTAAAAAAATAAAAAAAGCAGTTTTGATCAGTGATCTCAAAGCCTATGCTATTTCTGTAGCAAACAGGGATCAGGCAAGATTCCGGATTAATAACTAACCGGATCAGACACAGTGGGAGCCAGTCCTCCATCCCACCCTGCAGCGGGCCAAAGACAAGAGGTACCCTTAAATGAGGTTGGCAGCATCTACTACAACAGGGTGGGGAAAATAGGATGGCTTACTGCATGCCAGCTTTAAAAGCAACCCTCCAGTGATGCATAGGAGCCTCCTTCAGTTTTGCACAGTTCCTGATTTTGTTCCCAGGGGAGCCCGCTCCTCCCAACCAGACCCATTTGCCTGCAGTGCCATGGCCACCCCGACCTCCCTCTCTCAGTGCAGGTGGACACCTTCCAGCTACACCTGGCTAAAACAACCTTGTGTTTCTTAGTGATCCCTTCACATTGTTAGGAAGGGCATTGATGGTAACTCCTTATCACAGCACTTAGATCAGAAAAAAAATTGCCCAGAGAAGAGCTGATTATCTTGCCAGACCCAGAGAACACATGCAGAAAACAGAAGAGAGGAAAGCCCCTGGCTTGGGTTGAGACCTCAAGGCTCACAGAAGTTCTGTTGCAATGTCTTTCTCCTCCCATACCAGGCTGGAAAGCCATCCTGCTCTCACTGACAGCCTGACAGTTCAGGGCCACCATGGCATGCAAGGATGCTGCTGAGGCATTCAGGGAAGCACTCATTCTTACAGCTCATGCTCTCACACACCAGACACTGTTCCAAGTGATGTCCTGCCACAGCTGGTAAAAGTGGGAGTGCAGCAGTGCATCCATCTGACAGCCACCTCGGTACTGGAATTGGAGGGGAAGCAGAGCCTGGATGGGTCACTTGGTACCAGCCCACACCAGGAAAAGTGTCAGAGATTAACTAATCCAGGAAAAAATGGCAAACTCAGTGATACTCCCAGATACAGCCAGTTCATTAGGCTGAGGTAGAACCACCACTGCCATATCCAAGAAAAACATTTACTACCACCGTGATACCACCCCTGGCAGGCTCAGTGTCTGAAGTGACAGACTTTTTTCACCCTTTTCCACAGAGAGGAAAATGACCTTCCACAGCCTGATGTCACTGTTGGTGGTGTTCTTATCAAGGGTCAACCTTGTGAACGCACAGTGCTACGTGGTGTATATTTGGAATAAAGCAGTTGCCCCCAGTCTACACAGCACATGCAGGACTGTTAAGTGGGGAAAACCCAACACGTCTATATTTACACGTGCATGAGGAACCACTCAGAGATCAGCGCTGCCTGCAGAGAGATGGGGAAACAGAGACAGCAAACCTTCAGAAGAGCAGTCCTCAGCTGGAAAGGCTTCCTGGAGGGAAGGGCTTCAGGCACCTCCTGGACCCCTGGCTGCTTTGGGAGCTGGATCATCCCCACAGTGCTGGTCGGGCTGGGCAGAGCTAGTTTCCTTTGCAGTGTCTATTATGGGGCTGTGTTTTGGATTTGTGCTGAACACAGGGTTGGTAATACAGAGATGGTTTTGTTACTGCTGAGTCAAGGCCTTTTCTGCTTTTCCAGCTGCCACACTGGCAAGGGGGACTAGGGGTGCCTGAGAGGCTGGGAGGAGACACAGCTGGCAGAGCTGGCCCAAACTGACCAAAGGGATATTCCACACTTTATGACATCATGCTCAGCATTATAAGGTAAGGGGATGGGGAGCAAGGGGGGATGTTTGAAGTGATGGCATTTGTATTCCCAGGTAACCATTATGTGTGATGGGGCCTTGCTCTCCTGGAGATGGCTGACACCTCCTTGCCCATGGGAAGCAGTGACCTAATTCCTTGTTTTGCTTAGCTTGTGTGTGAGGATTTCCCTCCTAAGTATCCTTTATCTCAACCCATGAGTAGCTCCATCTTTTGCCCTTCCAATTCTCTCCCCAGTTCTGTTTCTAGGGGAGTAAGGGAGTGGCCCTGTGACTGGGGTTAAACCATGACACATAGCCTCAGCCTGCAGCAGTGGAGATGCTCAACCAAGTGACAGTTACTGTCTAGTCAAGGCCACCAAGGCTGCCCACGACCTCAGGGTCATGCAAAAGCTCTGAAGCTCTGCAGCCTCTCCCCGTCTCACCCTTGCAGCCAGGCAGTGGGAAGAGGCTGAAGAGTAGAATAATATTTTCTTAAATCAAGGGTTTTCCCATAAGTTTGGTACGCTGGAGTGCTCAGAAAGCAAAGGTCAGAACAAAAGTCCACAGTGAAAATCTATAAAGAAGGTAAGTTTCAAAGAACCACCAAAGGTGACTTTTTCACTTTCTATCCAACACCACGTTTCCCCTCCACATAGTCCTGCTTCATTCAAGACCAAAAGCAGAAATGTCACAGTGCCACCAGACCACTGTATTATCACTTATAGAACGGCTTTTTATTTCAACATCTTCCAATCTCTGCCTCTGAAAACCCTTTTCTCTTTCTCTGAAAATCTATGTTTTATGGTCTCAAGAGTGCTATATCCAAGTTCAGTTGCAATAGTATTTGGAATCTGAGAACAAAACCCATATCAGCAAAGACCCAAAAAGGTCACAGCGACCCCAAAGCAAAATTCATATTACTTTCTTTACACTTCCCTTATAAATGTAACTGAGCAGTTCATAACATATTTAGATGTTGAAAAAGAAAAAAAGATTTTGTTATGTTGTACTTGTGGGGTTAATAAATTAAGTATTTTTAGTTAAAATTAGGTCTTTTTAACTTGACAAATGCAGAGTTAGTTTCAAGATTCCTCAATTATTCTAGAAACATCAGTGCAGTCAAACATCTTCTTTTGAGACCAAAAAATTTAAGTGCTTCACAAGGGATTTTTGCAGGAAAGGATATTGAAGAGATAAATTTCTGGATTTTTGCTTTATTAAGAATCTGGAAACCAACACACATTATCACACTACTGAGCCTTTTACAGGGACTGGAAGACAGCTCAGGTTAAAAACCACGGACAAGATTAAGGCCTACATCACTACTACAGTTAGTAAATAACCTGGCCCAGGGCTGACAATCCTTTATAAACTCCATGACCTCTCTTTGGAGGTTTTAGATGAGACCAATAGGGCATTAGACAATCTCCTCGTGTTAACATTAAAACTTTAAAGAGAACAAAGAAAACAATCTTAATTGTTATCCTTTTTATATGCAAACTATGGTAAATTGGGAGAGAGCAAATGCATCCCAGTCTGAATTGTTTTTCCTTTTTTGAATGTTGGCTTCGTTTCCTTGCTGCTCAGTACAGTATGTTCCATCTTCCACTTTTTTTTTAGAAGACACATAGGAACTTCAGAAAAACAGCACATGCTCATAGGGAAAAAAATCTCAAAGGACTGGCAGATACTTGTGATTTCTGAGCAGCAGCAGGGTTTTCTAACTACAAATTGTTCAGATGTTGTGGGCTTGACAGAATCTATTCCAAGCCTGTTGTTTCCCTGCTCTTTTTCACAGATTTAGAGTCTCTGATGAATGCTATGTGTAGCAGCCCAGATGCTCTGTTCTAGCTATAAAACAGTTTTAGTCAGCTAACTGGATAAGAGAGCCTAAAATAGTGCAGCTCTTTACTCTTTATCAGCTTAACATTTTCCACTACACATCACTAGACTCGCAGAAGTACAAACCAGCCTGGTTACAATTGACATACATATTCTGGGGTATTCTTTAATGCTGCCTTAATATTGGGTTGAAAGTAACTAGAATTTAACTCATTCTAAATACTGCCCAAATATCACACCTAACTGAGCATTTAACTATCACAGCAATTACTTGCAAATTAACAGACTATTTGTAAGGACTTGACCTTTCTTTCAGTTTTAGAAAAGATGGTTAGAGGATTTGTGCCTTGTGTCCTCAATCCAATCCTGTTTTCTGAACTCTCTCTAGACACTGGCAAGAGTCTTATTGTTTTGTTTCTTGTTTTCATTGTTTTTTTAATCTTTACTAAGACCATTTCTCCAAACCTCTAAGATCAGAAGCAGAGATCTAAAACTTCTCCAGTTCTAATCATTGCGGAATCAAGTATCAAATAGCACTTATTTTAAGACCAAAATAATTTTGACACGTTGAATCTCTTAAATCCCTAGTGGCACCATGCCTTTTGGCAAAGCTTGCGACACTAGTCATGCCAATAAAGCAGTTTGAATTGAGCTGCCTTTTTGCCCAATCCCACTAAAACCATAGTAATTGGTTCAGACAAAGAGGCTCAGCTGTTTCAATGAGGGCTAAAGCTACCAGTCAATCTTGACAATGGCTTTTTTTCAAGCCTGGCAAAATTAAATGTAATGCTAATGTTCCCATTCTTGTTACTGGCCTGGAACATTTGCATCTTTCCAAGCTGTCTGATTTTTCATGTGTGTTCACATTCCAGGACATGCTGACTAGTTTCAACCAAATGTACCAGAAGGTGAAAAGTTCCACACATATCAGAGAACAAAAAAGAAAACCTCATTATAACCCAGAAATCCTTATAGGAGGAAGATGAACACCTCAAAACCAGAAAAAATTTCCTCAAACTCAAACCACTTTAATCAGAAAATTTATTAAGAGACACAAGCCTTAAGAAGCCACAATGTAATAGCTAGACCTTTTGTCTCACAGAACTATTTGACTTAGCAAAAGTTGAGTGGGTTTTCCTCCTTATAGAATAGATTTTCCAGATTGTTTTCTAGTTGGAAACTGGATTCTCTTGTGCTGCTTAACTTCTTATAGCAACACCATGCACATTCAGCTTGGGCACTCAGAAAACACTCCCTGTCAGAAGTGTTATACCAGAACCTGCTGTTTTGTGGCTCACTCAACACACCTCTCTAGATATGGCTGTCATTTTTATCAAAACCAAATATTAACACAACAACAACTACTCCCCACACCAGTTCCAAGTGTTGCGTAAAAATGTTACACCTTCTTCAGGATTTTCATTATTCTGTATTATCACACAACCAGCCACATGAACACCAGGGACATAAACATGCAGTACCAGGGACAAAACCTTGGAAGTCTTTTAATATTGAAACAGTGACAGTATTTTGGCTGCCATGTATGACTCCTATGAGAGATGCAAATGCAATTTATTTTCACCAGTCCTTCCCAGTAGCAGTTTGATGTTTCAAAGAAATTACAAAATAAGTTTTATTCCACATTTGGAAGTTAATTACTTGATTTTGTGAAGAGCATCTAAGGAGATAAGTAGGGCAAAATGACAAAGTGAGGTTTTTTTGGTTTTTTTGTTTTTGTTCAGCCAGATCAGAATTGCTTTGTTATTAATCTTGTTTATAAACAAGATTGGGGATATCTCTAATTGGAAATTCCCTCCTGCCCACCCTGCCTTCTTCTAGTAGGACTCTTCTAATCCACTTGGGAGCAGCAATCTAACAGAAAAGAATCAAACTGATAAAGTTTTCCTTCCCATCATTCTTTTTTCCTTTTGCTGACACAGCACCTCTCACAGTCTAGTCTTTTGCCTGTAATGTAAATGAGCACGTAATTCATTCTAATATTGTAGCATCCTAATGAAATATCCTTTTCCCTTGCTGAATTCTTGCCCTATGGGACTTGTTCTCCAGTTCTGCAGCATTCCCTTCCAGGACACACAATCCACATCTAAAAGAAACATTAAAAAACAATAAACCACTTAAAAACAAATTAATCTGTCAGTTTATGTTACATAAACAAGAAAGAAACAAGAGAGCTGTGCATTCAGAAGAGGTATGAAAAATTCTTCACTTTTGCAGTCTGCTTTGACTCTGTTCTAAACACAGGAAACAGAATCTTCCAGTTCCCCCTTATTTGGAGCTGCTCTGTAATTTATGTCTTACAGAAACCTCTGAAGCGTTGCACACCCCAGGAATTCTGCAGGTGCATCTAACTGCAGTGCTGCACTTTCCGTGATGCTACCAAACCCTTTTCTCCCTGTGCCTGCATCAATAGGACTCAACAGGAACAGCATAGGATTCAATTCTCTTAAGTGTCAGACGTGGATTTCCCCTGGCAGAGCTCCTAGTGACGTACAAGCCTTACCGTAACCAGATAGGAAGGCGTTACAATTTCCCTTGCTCTGACAGGAAGGTGCAGTGCTTAGCACAACCTGGCCTCTGCTCACATCTACATCTCACATATCCACTAACTGTGGCAAGCCTGCTGTAATGTAGGGTATGCTTTCCTAAGAGCATGTCTGAAGGTCCCTCGAGCTGCAGCAAAGTAAAACTTTGCACCCAAAGAAAGGCAGCTTCACTGTGAAGAACTATAAATCTCTTTTTATATAAATATGGAAAAAGCAAGTAGTTGTGTTTTATTCATAAATACTTATATTCCAGTCGCATACATGATATTCCTGACTGTAGAGGTAGTCTGAAAGCTGGCTACTATCAGGCTCATAAACAACAGTCATAAACACTGCTACCATGCTCCAGTAGCCTCTTGGTTTCTGGCATACATCCTAACTATCTGACCTGAACAAAAAGGGAAAACCAAACCAAAACAACAACAAAAGAAAAAGCTAAAAAATACTATACACCCCCAAACAAAAAACTTGTTTTCAGATTAAGGACTTTGAAAATGTTTGCCTAGCTTCTCTCAAAGTCCTTAGCAGAGTTTTGTGAGTTACTGCTGGGGTGCAAAGAGCACTTTCTCTGTGCAAAGGGGTCCTGTACTGTCAGGATTCAGTGAGGCCATGTAAAGATCAGTCAATCTTTCTGTGTTTTTAAGCATTTTTCCTCAGATTTGTCAAAAAACATGTATGTAGTTACACATGGTTTCACACTTTGTACCTTACAGAACACTGTTCTTTTAAGCACCACACCGCAGGCTTAGAGGGCAGGGGGGCACAGGAAGATAGAAAAGTCCTTTACTGAAAGTGCATTTCTTGTGAAATGCTCACCCTCTAGAAGAATTCTTACCTTAGAAGAACATAAAATAATCTGTAAGAGAAATGGGGAACCTGTTGAAAATCCTCAACACCTGCAGGATGGGCAGGTAAAAAACCAAAATCACTAGTCCTAGGGAATGTAAAACAGCACTTAGAATCTGAACTTCTGCTTCCCGTGTGAAAGCTGCCCATGTTCTCTTTTGTTGAGAATATACTCAGTAAAAAAAAAAAAAAAAAAAAAAAAAAAAAAAAAAAAAAAAAAAAAAAAAAAGAGAGAGAGAGAGAAAGAGGGGGTCTGAAATCAGGAAGTCAGACTACAGCTGCCCACTTGACAGCAGCTGCAAGGGCCAAAGAAGTGTATCTCTCTGTGAAGAACAGACTTAGGTTCATTGGAGGGGGTTTTTGCCTTCTCCATAGCATCAATACAATATGCTTTGATGCCAAAACATAATGTAGTCTGAGATTTATTGCAATTAGGGTACATAAGACATTGTAAATAGAATTAGTGGTGGAGCTAATAATGGGTCTGTCCTCCATCATCCGATTAAGAGCAATAAGACCAAAAGGAAATAACCAGAGGACCAGTTCAGAATTGCAAAGCCTGGATACAAAGAGCCCTGAGGAGGTAGAAGAGACCTTTGCTTCTTCCTACATGAGTCTTAACTTTATCTATTCTAAGAGCACTTAGGGACTTCCCAGCTAGAAGGGCAGTAGTGATGACCAGTGCCTGAGACATGGTACAGAAGCAGCTGCAAAATCTGTTTGCATGTATTAGGTAAAGGCTGAAAGTCAAATCTGCAAGGAAGACCTGAAGTAGTTTGAAAAATCATGTTATGGCAAGATATGCAGAGTACAGAGTAAGAAGCAGGATTTATTCTCTTTCTTCCTCCATTGAAGCCTCATTCCTGTTTGTAACAGATGGCACATCAAACATGTGCTGGGTAATCTTTGCTAACATTTAACATTTTGGAAACTGGCTTCCTTTAATCTGGCTGTTCAGGGAGGTACATGTGACAGTTGTAGTGCGTAAAAGCTGCAGGTCTGCATTTCAGGGTGCTCCTCACTTAGAAGGAAACTTCCTCTCCCAGTGAGGAAGGATTAGGAGGGAATCAAAAATGAGGGAGACAGGGGTGGAAGCTAATGCAGGTAGTTGACTCAAAAGCTTTAGGGAGAAAGCCCCAACAACCCCCCAGCCAATAAAAGCAGAGTAACTCCTTGGAAAACCTGTATAAAGAAAGAAACCTATAGAAGCCTACAGGCTGTAAAAGTCCTATACAAGGAAGCTTTAGTAGTGAGGCTAAAGCCTTTGATTAGAACAAGGAGAGATCCTTCCAGACTTCCAGAGAATTTTCTAACCATGGTAAAAAAAAAAGAAAAACAACATGGAAAGCACTTTTTAATGGAAAAAAAGAGTACAGTTTCCCTATAATAACTAGAGATCCTAGAGAGGCTCTTATAAAACAGGAGTAGGAGTCTAAGGGAAGAAAAGTACAAACAGATACTTACTTTTCTTGTCCATGCCTGTCTTAGCAGATCGTGACCCTTCCTGAGCTGTCTACAATCTTAGAGGGAAGGAGGAAAGAAGACCAGGGGGAGCCCAGTACTACAAAAATTGAAGCTGAGCAGGGGGAGCAGCTGGAATTATGACAATATAAAGCTGGACTGGATTTGATCACCTAATATGAACCTGCCTCTTACTGCTTGCTAAAACAAGGGTGAAAAGTTTTGATGTTGTGCATCAGAAACAGACTTCAATTTTGCAGCTTTGTTAAAGCATTGGGTTAAACATCATTCTTTTAAATATTTTTATTTTAATTTTATGCACCTATGATTTAAATATAAGATATAAAAGACAAAAGGTCTTGCATTAAATTACAGTTTATTCCTTTCAGTGCAGATATTGCATTATGTAAATAGTACCTTTTGACGTTGGAAGAGAAATTGCCACAAGGCCCTTCTGGGTTCTGTTCTGATTTCCCAAGTATTTGTTCTATTTCTATACACAGCTGATAGAATTGCACTGAAATAAGGGTTTCTTGGTTGCTATCACTGCAAAAGGGAGAAAAATGGCAAGCAACAAGTGAGCAATGCAACAAAAGCCTTTAAATTAGGCACTTCAAAGACTATGGAGTGAATTCAGATGACTTACTTTAGGACTGCAAAGGCATACAGACCAACAGGGTGACTCGATGAACTTATGCTAGGAATTTGTGTTTCCCCTGCAGTCAGTAGAAAGAAATGGATACTTCTGGGGAGTAATTCTAAATCATATAACAGAGATAGCTTTGGCTCCAAACTCAGCCACTTCATAGGGAATGAACAGAGTTGCCTGTAATGTACATTGAATCATTAAAACACAGACACACATCAAAACCTGGTGTACAGGCAAGGACCAACACCTATCTTCTCCAGTGGATATCCTAAAAACAAAGCACACACACACTTATGAGAAAAGGTGCTACATCATTCTCTTGAGTTGGTGTCACCACAAGAAAGAGCTGACACAGCTGGAGGCCAAGGACTTGTCCACACTGCAGAGCTGAATACTGATGCCACAAAAATTGGACACAAGGGTAATCCTCATGCATGCACAGCACTGAGAGGTAGGTGTTTCAAAAGTATTATCACATTCCCATAACCCTCAACCTGCAAGATTACATAATCCAAGACCAGTCGTGGTATCCCTCAGCTGCAGTTTGAAAGACTGACCCTAAAAACAGAGCTTGGAAATAAATCTGACAGATTGGAATAAATACACCATAGAAATAAGCACATCCTGCCTAAGATGTGGAAGTGTTTTCCTGATGACAATAACACAACCTCCAAGAGGAGCATCTACCTCTGAGAGTTTCTCTGCTCCCAGGAGGACTGAACAGCAATAGCTGCTCTGCTGACCATTGACACAATTTAAAAAAAACAGCTGGGTCTTGCAGTTTCCACAGGACTGGTCCACTGCCACGGATCTTCCTGAGCCCTTCTGACCTTCCAATGAGAAAACTAATGAGACACAGTTCCAGAAAACGCTATTTGAACACTCTCAGGGGGCTGCTGTTTTGATTTGTACCAGTGCTCCAGTACAAGAGGCGTGATAAGACCTTTGTCTTCAGAAGCAAATTAAGCAGGCTTTTGCCCCACTGTTTCCTTTCCATCCTCCCAGAAACAAGCGAGACTGACATGGACGAGGAAACACAAGTGACCCTGCCAGGGACAAAATAAGGGAGTGTGAAATCCTCATTCAAACACTGCTATTTTCAACTGATTACGTGACACGCACAAAAGCGAATCTCAGCCCCACTCACAATGAACCCAAGAAACTTGGCAGGTCTCTCCGACGTGTCTGGGAAGCAGCCTGCTGCCATAGTGATTCTGCTCCTCCCTCAAATGAGCTCTGCTGGGAAGGAAGAAAGATTTGGAAATATAAACAGAGATCAGGGACCATTTGCAAGGGGATTTGGCAAAAATCTTCTCTTTAGGCAGAACAAATGTGATTGTTCTCAGAAGGAAAAAAAAGAAAAATATCAAAGTCCTGCAAAAACTTACTAGTTCTGTTTAAAACAGCATAGGAATAATAAATGTAGAATTACTCTATATTTGCTTCTGAATATCTATTTCTAAGGGTAGTTGGGGTGTGACTAGTATTCTTTTTTTTCTTCTGAAAAGGTGCCAGCTGCTGCTACCTCAGGAACACCTCTGACTGGAACAAGTGGGAGCATGTTAGGTGTGTGCTAGACTTCAGTTCTAAGTCTCATGTAAACATTTTTGCCTCATCTCCACAAAGGTGACAGTAAAGTGCCTCAGAGTGGATTGTGCTTGCACTAGTGGAGATGCATCAGTGCTGACAGGGAAGAAAAAGGGATGTCTTGCAGCATGAATGCAAGGCAACCATCTTTTAGATCTCCTTCTTAGTGTGCATCAAAGGGTGATGAGTAAGGGAAATCAGAAGAGGACCAGGAATAGTCAGATCCAGAACTTTGTTTCCTTCTGCTTTCACTGTAATCTTTTTTGATTAACAATCTTTCAATGAAGTTAAGGTTATTCTTTGTATCAAGATACAAGGCTTGAAAAACACTATTCCTATGTCATCATGAAGTATCACCACTAATAAGGACTTCTACATATGTCATATTTCATTTCCTTGTTAACAAAATCTTAATTGGAAGGAATACTTTAAATTTTTTATGTTCTATGAAGCCTTGTGATAATTATCCTGATGCCAACATTTTAAGGGGGAAGGTCAAGAGTCAGAAGCCAGTCACATGTCATCAAGAATGTCCTCTAGAGACTTAGTCTGCTAAGAGTCTTATCCTAATCCTTCCAAGGTATTCCTTAATGCTAACAAATCTGCACTGAACCCTCTGCACGAAACTCCTGAGCAGGACATAATGCCTACTCAAGTAGCTACTTATTGCAGAAAAGGCAGAATTTTTTAAAAATTGATTCTTTCATACACTAAGATTTTAGCAATCTCTATGACTATAGTTCAAATTTGGATGTCAGATTTTTCCTTTAGTCAGGTTTCAAATTGTACTTTCCCAATACAGAACATAGCAATATTCAGCCTGTGACCTTCAGTCACAGAGACTCCTGGAACAGACAGTATCAGTGGTACACAGCAATGTTGAAGGACACAGGCTACATGTGTGCAGCTCTTGAGGAAGCTCCCCCACAGAACTGAAGAAAGGAATGAATCCTTCTCCATGCCCCCTTGCAACCCACCCCCCATTTTAGTCTGGAACACCACATTACAAATATATCTTTTGGAGGGGGGATTAATGTTCAAATTGCTGTTCAAATAAGTCAACATGGGGTATTTTCTTCCTGCTCTTACTGCATTGGTGAAACATCATAGAAAGCCCCAAATACTGAAGAGTTTGACAGTTCTTTTCTCTGTGCCTTCTGTTTTTTTACATACATTTTTAATTAGGCAAAGATGACTAATGCAAATGAAATTGAGACTATTAAACTGTGTCTCTTGGGGGAGATTTTCAGCATGGTGAGCAGGGAATTAGGCAAACTTCTCCTTTAGCATCAATGAGAGTTTTGCTCCCGGTTCCTCTACAGTACAGCTCTGACAGCACCTGTTCCAGACAAACCCTTCAACTTGCAGTACCTTTGTGTGAATCAAGACTGGGCCTGTTGAGGACTGTGACACACATATTGCTCATTTATAACTGCACAGATAGGTAGAGGCCCAGGCAGGTTCCAGAGAGTTGGAAGTGTATTGTTAAGACAAGGAAGACGCTTACAAGAACTGCAATTGAAGATAATCTCGTAAAGCACAAACAGACACAGAGCACGGCTCCTCTGTCCAAGAGACCCTGGAATACACCCTGCTTCTCCCTGCAGCCCAGACACCCCCGTGCTGCTGCTCAGGATAGGTCCCACCCTCCTGTCTTCTCCAGGATAAGGGAGAGCAGAGCACAAAATGAGCCCCAGCACACCCAAGGCCCCTGACAGTGCCAAGGCTGCTCCCTGCCTGCCTGCATCACACCCGGGTTACACCAACATCACTCCACTGACAGCACTTCTCATGCAAAACAGTGTTCTCCTGTAGGACAGCTAGGAAAAGGCCACTGAGTTGCTCTCTTTGTTCTTTTTGTTGTTGTTGTTGTTCTTTTTTTTCTTTTTTTTTTTTTTTCCTGTTGGTTTTGTACTACACACAATTCATTATAGAAGAAAAGCAACTGCCAGAGCTGCATTTTTGTTTCCTGGCTCCATAAATGACAAGACCCTCAGTGAACAGTTTTGCTGGGTGTTGGTTTTGCCCTTTTGACTCACTTTCCCTTCTTTGATTTTGACAGAACCAGAAAATAGGGAAATGAGAAATTGGCATGCATTCCCTTTTCTTATTGACTTTAAAAAGTCCCAAGTTTTTTAGATATCATGGTCAAGCAAAACAATTTATGAAAACACACATGGTTTTCAAACACTACATGGAACTTATTTGCATTTCTGACAAGTCTGTTTACTACACGCTAGCTAAAGTTAGTTTAACTGTTAGTATTTAATAAGAGGAGTATCAGAAGTATTTCAGAAAAAAATGGTTCTTTTCAAATTAACTGAAAATACTCATAGAAAGGACATTTTCTATTGTTATAGAATTTCCTAGTCAGATTACATTTTCTGCTTTTGCATCTATCAAAAATTATTCTTTTTTCACATCTATAACAGTTATCTGTAAGAAAATAAACCTACTTTTAAAATTTTATTTAAGCTTGTATACTGCTAAAACAAATACCAGTTTGGCAACACAACCCTACAACCAGGCAAGAAATGCAGCAGTAATGTTAATGTTACTTAACATCACGTACAATGCAAAAAGAATTGAACCTCAGAAGGAATAAAAAAAATAATTGTAGAATTTGGAACCTAAACACATAACCTGAGGCATTCAACTGTCTGCTTTGCTGGAAACTAGGAGTAAACAAGTGAACCTAACACATACTGGCTTTTACAGCTACCTCTTCATAAAGAATGCAAGGTACAAAATTCCTTCCAAAACCAGCAAGAAACAGAAACGAGTTGGCAAAAAGAGGAAATCCCTTCACACACAGTGTTTACGCTGAAAACGCAGGCAATAAAGAGAATGTCAACTGCAGCAGCTCCAACCTTGTTTGTCACTAGATTAACTAGAGAGCCGGCAAGGACAATGGCTCAGCCATTCATGCCTGTTAGGCTTGCTGTGAAAGGCTCCATTCATTCACCAGCTGGCACGGTGGAGAGATAGCTAAAGATGTGAACAAGAGCAAGGGGCAGAGGCAGCCTGGCCCCGCCGCAATCTAAAACCAAAGCTGCAATTAATTATATATGGAATGCAGCCAGGCTCTCCTAGCATTGTAATCAAATGGGACCACACAGAGAAAAGAAAACCCTTTATCACGTCACATGCACTGCAGACAGACAGAGTTCTCGCAGTAGAAGATTTATTTTTTTTTAAATTCCTCGTGGCATTATTCCTGTTGACAAGCTATAGTGAGTTTATACCTTAAAACTTCCAGTTTGCTGCTTCTGTTTTATTTCCAACAAAAGACTTACATGTGTATTTTTTACCACCAAAATCAGCCATGTAATAGAATTTTTCTTTGTTTCATATATACTTTTTGTCCTCACACACATAACAATAATTTTATACTATTCCAGTGCTTGTACCCTAGAGATATTTAAATCTGCAGGATCATCACTCAAAGCACTTGCAAATTACAAATCTAACCTGGGAAATTCCTGATATTCCCAACCACACACTGCCACAGCCCACAAAATTCACAATGCTTCAGGCATGTTTTGATGAAACCAACTTCAGCTAATTTCCCCTTAGTGTAATTCTCTAGGACTGCACAACCATTTTTCCTTTGAGAAAAAAGCGACTGTAGAAAGCATGCCTCTAAACCAAATGAGAAAAAAAAGTGGCTATGGATAACCAGAATGATGGAATGCCATCAATATCTGCAATGAAACCAACAAATTCCCAAAATTTATCTGCTTTGAGGAGTCCTAAACTTATATCTTCCCATCGTGACCATCATTAAACACTATTACTGTACTATTTTGTGTATGTAACCAAACTAGGACCCCAGGATTTACTCCCTGGCATACACATCAACAGCAAGATACTCTAGCTGAAGAACTTGTAATCAGATAAAAACCCAACCAACCAGTCAGAAAAAAAAAAGTCCATTTTACATTTCTTTTGCTTAGAAGGTGGGCACACAGGCAGTTGATGGCAGAAAGAGGAAGCAAAGAAAGCTCATCCTAGGCAGGGATTTAACCCTATATACATCCTCCTCTATCTTAATCCCTCTCTGGTCATTATTTCTGTCGTTTGCTTATTTTCTGATTAATATAATTTCAATATACTTATTTAACCACGTAATTGCTCTTCAGAGCGCAACACTAAAATCAATGGGAAACATGACTTAGAAATAAAATGAACTTCAGTCTTTGCAGAATGGGGTACAAGTTTTCTGAGGACAGGATATTACTTTAAGCTTATTTTTTATAGTGCAAATAGGTCTTGGATTTCAAGGTACAAGAATATTGAACAATAATTAAACTCTTCTGATGATGAATAAAAAGATGTGAAGGCAAAGGGAGGTGTTTTAACAACACAGATAGTGAAGGCCTGTATCTGCTTTGTTACGTATTAGACAGAACCAACCCCAAAAATCTTTTTAAAGGTAAGACTGCAACAGCCATTACTTTTTATGAAGACATGTTATGCATTCACTGTGCAAAAAATATGCCATCCTGTAAAAGGCTGAACCAGGCCCAGCTCAGTGCCTACAGTGCAGCTCTTGTTTCACTGCCTGGTGTACTTCTTGTTGGCAGATGTGACTTTCATGAGCTGTCACCATGTATTTTGACACAGAAGAAAAAGGGGCAGATTCAATGTGCATTCAGAGATATACATACTGCTAAAATATGCAGATCTAAATGCCCACATAATCCAGCACATAGTAGAGCACCAGTTAACATCTCTCAGGAATACTGGGCTTTGTAGGAGGAAAACAGATTTTAAGGATTTTTTGGGGGTGTTTTCTTCTGTATATTTGGGATTTTTTGCTTTATTTATCACTGCTCATTCAGAATATTCATAAGGTCACAACACATCAAAAATTCAACCTGAAAAGGAGAAAGGCAAGTTTTAAAGACCAGGTCTGGCCACACCAGCACCCATCCAAATGGAAGGGGAGCCTGGCAGAGGAACTGCAAATAAGTGTGCCTCAGTCCCTCTCTCCTGTTGATAACCTCTGTGCAGGTGTGTGGGAATATTATAGGCAGTAATGAGTGCAGAGAGGGGCAGAAGAAAAGCACTCTTTTGAAGCCTGAACCCCCAAGCCCCAGCCAGAGCACCGCCAGCTCACTACTCGGAAAACCTACAAGGAGAAGGAGGAGGAGAGACACAAAAGGAGCCTTTTGGCAGAAGTCGGAAGTTACATCATCTCTAGTGCACTGTAAAATTTGAACTTCTCAGAGTTGGAAAAATATAGACACCTCCACAGCCTGTGTAGCCAAGGCAGGCAGAGTGCACTACAAGGTGCTGAGTAAGTTGATCTTTTGGCTGGTTTGTTGTTTTTTAACCTCACTCTTGGTATTACTGGAGAAGACCAGGTTCCCTCTATTGTGAAAACTTGCTTTATTAGAGAAAGTATCATCATCCTTCATACATGTAAAATGGCTAATGGCTATATTTTCAACATGATTTCAAAAGAGTAAATAAGCACCAAGTGGGATTTTCAAATGCCTGTAGGTGCTTCAGACTACTGAGAACTACACAGAAAGAGAAATGAGAGAAAATATTACTCTGAATCCTGGATAACTAATAACTTGAGTCAGTTGTAGATTTGAAGCCCATGGAAGGACTGAATCTATCAGCTGACCACTGCGATCCTCTCTGCAGGAAAGCGTAAGCAACATTTTGACCATGTAGGTATCTACCTATGCATATGAACAGAAATTCACATACACATCTCAGTCCTGTTAAACTGGAGAACCTACAATATAATAAGGAAAACCATTTGAGAGCAGCTGTCCAGTGATTTGGGGCATAAAGGAGGAGCAAAAGAACCAAACAAAAAGAAGTCCCACATACAAAATGAACACTTGATCTGTAAATATTGAAAAATGCCACATTCAGATGGACTGACCACTTGAGTTTAGGAAGCAGAAATTCTTATGTTCTGCTTTAGGATTTAAACTTTCAATGAAGTTAAACATCAGATATTAATGTCATGGACAGGTGTAGCCCAGTACAACCTCTTGCCTCAATTGAAGAAATTAGGAAACCAACAAGCAGGTCAACATGTCAGTGGGGCACTTCTCTGCTTGGTACCTCCTGAATTTATATCAAGGACCAAACTGTAAAAGGAACTGTGACTGTGCAAGGCAAGTCTGACAGATATGGGGGTCAAGGGGAAGAAGAAAGGCAAGACACCAAACATCAAATCTCTGATTTCTAGAAGGTATAATTAACCATTGTGCCCAATACTCCTGTTTCTATCACTGGATGTCAGGATGGATCCAAAGCACTGCAGGCCAGGGCCATTTCTACTGCTGGTATGCAGCAGAAGGCCTCTCCAGGCAATTCCTTAACAATATTATTGGTTTTAGTTCTCAGTTATTTGATGGTTTCCATTAGTCCGAGAAAAAGAACATGCAAAAGTCTGTAAAGACTGAAGAAAAAATACAGGCTTTAAAGTATTCTGCCATCTCTACTCTTGATAGTAAACCTACCCCTAATTTTCATTAAAATGGTGCTTCTTTCATAATCAGAGCAAGAAAAGTCGGTGACTACTTCACAGCAGTCCTGCTTATGTAGGACTTTTGTTTCTTGTACTTCACAGAAGTTATTTTGGAGCACAGAGGGTTGTGAATATCTTGGGATGCAAAGTGCCCAGTGGTGAGGGACTGTCCTCCCATTCAGCAGCAGCCTCCCATCTGCACACTGCTTCAGTGACTTATTGGCATTTCAGAGGCCATTACAACCAACCCTGAATAATGTGTTTATAATATCTAAAGAAGAAGAAAAGAGGTGTTAATGAGATACCAGCTCATTGTCATCTCATTTTTTCCACATATTCAGTTATTTGTCATCTGCTTGTGTCTTCTGAGTGACAACATTCATGCCAGCTGCGGGCTGAATGGGAGCCTTCCAGCACGCCTAAATAGACTGTTTGTCTTCATTAGCGCTTTGTACAGATTCATTCAGCAAGGACTAGCAGACTGCGTTTGGCAGGTCCAGTCTTTCAAGTTCTGCTGCCACAATCCAAGATGTTTGCTTTAGCAGACTTTCCCCTCCTTTTGTTCCTTTGACAGAGGAGAACCAGTTTCTATTACCCCAAGTTGTTGGGGTTTTTTGTTGTGTCCCACAACTGCGGTTTCCAGGCATACTTCCACATTGCACTACAACGGGAGAGGGAAAATGCACACACACTACATCTCTGGATAATCGATTTCACTGTATTGCATTTATTTGCTCCCCACCCCTCTTTCATAGAACAATTTAACAAAGAGTCCATATCAACTAGATCATTGAACGCCAAGGAAGAGAAAGACCTAGCCTGATTTCTGATTTTTCTGCATCAGGAAAATGATGAGATGATACAGTATTAAGTGGATAAAAGTGGCACATAACCTTGGTAGCTAAAGTTGAATAAAAACTACTTTTAAAGTAGCAAGATTATTGTTATATTTCAAAACAAACCTTCTTGTCCTTCAGCATGCTTGGGAAAGGACATGCAAAGCTGGAGTCAAGTTTAGATGCTAGAGGATATTTAAGAGAAACAGCAGCTGTTTTTTCTTTGAATTATTAGAACCACAGCCTTAAAAAAAATTTCAACAGCAATAGTAGATCCTTCCCCTACTTATTGTCCTTCTGAGGACTGGATCAGTTACTTACTTTTACCTGTAAATGTGTCATGGTTTAACCCCCATCGGCCACCGAACCCCACACGACCACTCACTCACTCCCCCAAAAAGAGATTTGGGCAGAAAATTGGAAAGGTAAAAGATGGAGAAATCATGGGTTGAGATAAAGCTACTTTAATAGGGAAATCAAAAGCCACACACACAAGCAGTGTAAAACAAGGAATTAATTCACTACTTTCTATGGGCATGCAGGTGTTCAGCCAATTCCAGGAGATCAGGGTCACACCACATCCAGTGGGTACTTGGGAAGACAAATGTCATCATTTCAAACATCCCCTTGCTCCCTCCCCTCACTGAGCATGATGTCACATGGCCCAGAATATCCCTTTGGTCAGTTTGGGTCACCTCTCCTGGCTGTGTCCCCTCCTGGCCTCCTGTGCACCCCCAACATCCCTGCTGGCAGAGGTGGCCCTGGCTCTGTGTAAGCCCTGCTCAGCAGTAACAAAACCATCTCCATATCACCAACCCTGTATTCAGCACAAATCTAAAACACAGCCCTGTCCTAGCCCCTGAGAAGAAAATCACCCCACCCAAAACCATGGTCCTGTGGCATCAAGCTTTTGACTGCAATTCACCACCTTCTCAGACTATTCATCACAGGAAATATATGCTAACCATAGGATATACATTATACATTTCCCTTTCAGAGGCTGCTCTTCAAAAAGAGTCCAAGTTCATCAAGGTTCCAAAGCAATACCAAAAAAACCCACGGTCCCTCAGGACACAGTCTGTTATGCATCTACACAAGTCACCAGAGGTTTTAAAGTGAACCATACAAGAGGTGCTACCTCTTAATAATATAATACAACTTACCTATACTACCAGCAATATTTAGGAAAAAAAATTAAATGTAACAAACAATGCCACCCCCAATTTAAAATGTAGGACTAGGTCATCAATGTGTGTCCATACAGATAGAACAACATTATCTTACAATAAGTTAGGTTTATCTATTGTATTGAAGTGCATTTATTACAGGAATCTATTTGAGGAATTCTTTAGGGTAACTCATAGCTTGGGTATCAACTCATGATGACTACTTGAAACCATCCTTAAATGTCTTCTTGCTAACATTTTATTACAAATCCTCTAACTTGAGTTTGCTGGGGAGTAAAATTTTGTTTTCAGAATATCTACAAGAACACTTCAGCTTTCTTTCAGCTTGATTTAAAAATAGTTCTAGCTTTGTGACTCTATGGTTAAAAATATCAGAGTCCTCAGAGTTATAGGTAAAGAGAGAAAATACGTATTTTGTGACACTTGTTCATGGAGGGTCTGTGTAAATGACATTTCAGTGAGAGAGTCATGGTTTAAATATTTCTGTAAAATACTGTCACTTTAAAGGATGTAATATTCAATAAAAATAAAGGAGAACTTAAGAGATGCAATAACAAAGAGAAAAAACACCAACTAGCTCTCAAAGAGAAATAGTGTCAGATCATGTCAGATATGATGATCATTATGTCAGATCATTATTAATAAATTATGTCAGATCATTATTAATAAGTAAATTAAAACATTTACTAGCAAATGTACTTTCCAGAGGAACAAAAGCATTCTAAGGTTTCTGATACAGCCTTTAATTTTTTAATTTATTTTAAAGGTTGAGAAGTTTTTTATTGGACTTTCAGAAAGCACAGCCTGGTTGTAAACACTATTCTCTCTCTCTAGTCTACCATAAAGTATACATATTAATGCATTTATCCATCAGCACAGCATGTAAAATAACATGGAAAGAGGAATTGCTTCCTCCAATCACAAAGGAAGGCTGTGCTTTCTCCCAGGAGAATTCCTGCATTGCACTGTCCCCTGAGGCTCTTGCAACAGTCAGACCCATCTCCTCTGGGAGAAAGCACAGTCCCAAAAGGACCCTTGTGCAAACCAGGTTTTTCCAGTGAAAGAAAACTAGTTGTTCACCAGAGATATACAAAGCCTGAAAGGTTCTGAGTAGAATTAACTTTATTCAGTAATTCAGGTAGATTTTGATAAGTTAGGCAATAAAAAACACCTGTGTATTTACACCATGTTTGCACAAACATGCATTTGTCCTTGGACTGTAAAATGGATGCACCAATTCTACCATACAACCTAAGGAATTCAAATTCTCTGTAAAAAGGACACCAGGTACTACCTACAGCCCACAAAATACTCAACACTCAATTTAGTTCCTTTGGATTTTATGACTGAACCAGTAGATTTTTTTGTGGAAGTGTTTGATGTAATACATACCTCTTTTCTTACAAGGAAGTTTAAAAAACCGAAAACATTAGGTTTTACCTTATTTTGGTAAGGTTCAGGAAAGAACATTCTCAAAGCAGAAAGCATACAGGTGCTTCATGATTTCCAATTGTCTTTTTATAACATCTAGGCATTGTCTTCAAGATTGGCATTCTGTGGTAAGTAGTAGAACATGCACAAAACAGAAAACTTATTCTTTTACTTGTTCTCTTTCAGTATCATCCTTTAACGACACAAACAATAGTAAGGTACATTTCCAGTATTTTTACAACAATATTGCCCTCCTTAAAGATGATCAGAAGGAAGATGATTTGTGGACTGTTAAAGAATATCAGGTTTTCCCATTCATTGCTTATTCTCTCTCTTCATCTAGTTTGGGGTGAGGTTTTTTTATTTTTTTACCACAAACTTTACAATATAAATATTGTTTTCTTGTTTACAAAATTACAGAGAATTCATCTACTCTCCTATTATTTTTCTCCATAAATCTAAGTCCTGAGAGGAATTTTAATAAGATATTCTATGGACTGAGTCTTGGTTGTTGGAATGCATTGTAGATTCATTCTAATTTTTATCAGCTGCTTCTGGAATTAACAGATACAAAATTCACTGTTCCTTGTTGACTAAAAAAATTGTTTCTGAGCATAGAAACAAAATGCACATGTGAATTTGAGACATCAAGTTTCCCTTTCAGTGAAAGTGATGATAATTGACACAAACTAACACCCAGCATGCCTTCCTGTCCCAAGCAGCACACAGCACACGTAGCCTGACAGGCACTCAATTCCTTAATTTTCAAAAAGACTGTGGGGCTGAGAGCAGAAAACACAGAAGAGAATTGGGAACTTGAAAAACAGCAGTGTTCTTATTATACAGTGGTTATGCAGTCTGTTTGTTATTTCTGAGGTGAACAGCAAGAGGCACTTGCACCACTGCAAACAAGAAGACATCTACATGCGAGTACAGAACAGCTTTAGAAGAGTTTGTCCAAGGAGGATGTGGAATTTATATCCTCCGAGGATTCAGAGAACAGAAACAAACACCATGCTTCTGCAAAGACTTAAACAGAACTATAACTTTCACAGGTCGTTACTATCTTTGAAGTAAATGAGAATATTTGCATGCGAAAGTTGAAGCATCCTTAAAACAAAAGTCTCTATTTTCCCAAGCCATGCCCAGAGCAGGCAAAACAAAAAATCAGCAGTCTAAATTATTTATTTAAACCATAGGGAAATAACCCTTTACAAGTGTGTGTTGTAATTTATTTTTTTTGGGGGGGGGGAAGGCACTTAAAAATCAGTAAAATTGTTACTAATTTAATATATTCCAATTATGTAATTTTATTTTTCTGAAGTCCTACTTTTTGAAGAGTAGAACAGCTAGCCTCACATCCCAGAGATGATATTAAAAAAAAACAAAACACAGAAACCCAACAATACTGAGGAAGTTGTTTCAGGAAAAGAATATTCTTTTACAAGAAAATTACAAGGTTTTCCATGCTGAAAGACATCAGTTATGCTCTTATTTTCAGAGCCTAAGCTGACAGAACAAACAATTTATCAAACAACTCCCAAGTCACAGAAGCAAAATACTTCTCTACAACCAGCACAAGAACTCTAGAAAAGTCAGTTTGGTTCCTAATAAAGTTAAAATTCCCTCTCTCTCTCTTTTTTTTTTTTTTTTTTTTTTAATATGTGAGCTAGGAGAAGAAACAAATTCCCAATTATATCCATAGATAGGTCTGACCAAAATTGCATCATGAGAAAAAAAAATCTCTAGAAATTCTATCAGAAAAGAAGGGGCCAGAAGAAAGTTGTCAACATCCAGAACATGGAAAAACTTAGAAGATGTAGTGGTAGTAGCTTCATAATAATCTCAAAGTCTATGTATTTTCCTTTTTTCTCCCCACAGTTCTGTAATTTTAAAGACTACTCCATGAGCAGACCAAGAATAAATGCTTCTAAAAAAGTAAAATTTATCATTTTACCCCCTCTCTTTATCTATTAATCCTATTATCCTTTGCACCCAGACAACAATGATCTGGAACATCCTCTCATGATCTTTCAAACAATACCAAGTGAACACTTTGAAAAATAAGCTTTGTTGACTTCCACTCCTCAACTGGAAAATGACCAGGACAGCATTGCATTCACTATAACTTTCAAGATCTCATTAATCCTATAATTAAAAGTGAAAAGAATATTGCTCCTAATTTCTTACTCTATGCACTGTGCTGCACCATACAATGCCTAGAAAGTTTGATAAGGGCAGTATACAAACTAACAGCTCATAGATAGCTTCTTTGCTCCATGATATGGAATTATCCTGCTGAGATAGCCCTACATACTGTCCCATTAAGCCTCTATTTATTATATAACCACAAGTGCTTCAGCACAGGCACAGTATTAATTATGTTATGTGTTAATGAATGTGGAGACACTTCCAAACTGTATTTCCTACAATTGCTTCTCACAAGTCTTTCCCCCGACACACTCCTTGTGTGAGTGCCGCTTTGCCTAACCTAATTCCAAGCTGTTCTTGTTGCCAGCAACAGCTGCACTCACAGCACCCTCCTCTACGTGAAAACAGCTTTACAAATGCCACAATCCTCCTTTCTCATTGCTATCTGTGGTAAAATAGTTACAACAGACTGTGGGTGAAATTCCACTTCTGCAGAAATAAGAGCTCCAAATCCTCAATAGTGTTTACCATGACGTTTTCTTATGTTACCCTTGTGAAATCTGCACCTTCCCTACTGCAACATGCAGTGCTACCAACCAACCCTCAGACGAGGTTTCTACAGCCAAAATTTGGCTTAGCTGTCAGGTGAGGTTATCTAATGTCCAAGACCTAATAACACATCCACCTTCAGGGGAAGAATGGACTCCATTAAGGGGTTGTGAGTGTCAGCAGAGATACAGGTTCAAAACCAGGGTAATGCAGAGGAGTTCCCAGGGAATAGATAGGGGAATACGGACCCTTTCTTATCTTAATGAGTGCAGTCAATACCTTGAGCAACCTGGTGCATGCTATCAGCACATCAGGAAGTTGATCTTCATAGCTTCTGTGTGATCTGCTGCTCACCACCAGCCCGGATTGTCTGAGCAGTTAGAGTAAGAACCTTGATCTGCCCTTTCCTTCAGTGTACAGTCATTTTCTTGCAGTCAGGCAGGATTATGTAGCTATTATGTGTGGCAAGATGATTGAAAGCCTGGGAGATCTGCTTTTAGCAGGTCAGCCCCAGTGTTGCCAGAGGTGTCCACAGGGATTCACATGCAAATAGCCTTAGAAATGACTGATGGGGATGAAGCAGGGAAGAGAGGAATTGCTGTTGACATGGCAAGGTCCCACATATCCATGAGAATAAAGACAGCATAAGAATTATACACATTTAGACCTCAGCATTATTCATACCCATCACCTCTCTCTATTGTAGGAGAGCAAGCCACAGTCAGTGATTCAGCAGCACAGGCCCTCCACGCACAGCACTCCTGCTGAATGCAAATGCAACAAACAATGACTAATTTCAGTTCAGCTTTGTGCTTATTCTCCTTGGGAGAGAAACTGCCTGTTCCACTCACACAGCACAAGTGAAATGTTTTATTCTGTTCAACACTTAGGAGTGCAACCAAAATTTTTAAATCGTTCTGCTCTTGCTACAGCTACTGTTCACAACTACAGGGATACAAGGATAAACAAGTAAGGGATTGTGTTTTGACGAGAGAGGCATTTAAAAGAGCATCATTTCAGTCAATTTTCTTTCTTTGTGACAGACATTCCTTGGAATGTATCATTTACAAATGTTAAGCCTTTATTATAAACCCTGACCACACATATGATGGGGGATTTCCTGGCTTTTTTAATAAATACCTGTGGTGAGAAAAAGAAAACATTTGCTGCCAAATGCTAATAAGGAGCACAGGACATTGGATTGAAAGGGAGTGCGAAGTAGCTGAACAAAGGCAAGGACTGATGGGGGAATCCCAAACTAGAAATAACATTTACACTATTTTTCCATAGTCATATTTAAGCAAGAAATCTACACATATAATATGATAATATCAATAATTTGAAGCCTTTAGAAAGAGGCATTTGGCATTAAGTTAAACATTCCTGCCCTATCTTAGCCATTAGAACCAAGATGCCTGTAGGAAATGCAGGGTGAAATTTTAAAGATGATCATAATAGCCTGATTGGTGTTCACACCACTGAGCCCCTCCTGAATCCCACAGGAAAGTCTGGGGTACCCTTTTTTCACTCTTGTGCAGGAGTCAAAAGGCTGCTAAGGAACTTTGTTTCCCTTTAGCACTTAGCAGGCTCTCCCTCTGCCTTCCTGATTGAGCAGGTGTTCATATTAAATCAGAGGAACACTACAGTAAGATTCACCCTTGGGAAGGGTACAGGAAAACCAAGTGAGAGCATGCAAGAGGGCTCTGGAAAGGACAGAGTGAAATGAAAGAGCATTTGGATATCTAGAATGGAAATCCAAAAATGGAAGCTGTAAGTATACAATAACTACAAGTGTATATCTTCAGTTTACAACTCTAATGAAACCTCAGCCAAGTTGTCCTGATCTGTAAGATCCCATTTCTTCTGCAACAAAACTTTCTATAGAAAATTCAGAGGTAAATAAAAGCAGTAAAAACCACCAAACCACTGCCTTAGTTGATCTGAAAAAAAAAACCCCAACATGCCAGAGGCAGATAAAATATCAGTTTCCAAATAAAATAAGACAGAAATCAATTATTTTTCATAGCCACTAGGAACAGGAAAACAAGAATATTAACTTAATTTCCAATAACCAGGACTCAAAGACTAGAGTGATTTCTGAAGCCACTGAGAAAGGGATGAAATACAAGACTAGCTAGGGAGACTGGAAAATCATTCTTGGAAGTTTTCAAGAGCAGACACTAGCAGAACATGTTTTAAGAAGGGCTGGGTACACTTGACCTCACACTAGCACAGAGGCACAGATTAATTGGTCGCTGGCATTCCCCCCAGCACACAGCTCCAGACTTTATAGAAAAGAGAATAGGAACTGTCTTATCTGAAGAACAAAGTAAGTTTCTGTTCTTCCTTTTTTTTCAAGGAACACAATATGCCTGCCTCTGCTATCAGGTTATCTTTTAAAGCAGTCAGCAAACTCTGGCTACGTTCAACATTGTTGCTGAAGAAGGGAACGGAAATTTCTGCTGTGATTTGAAGTAATTTTCTACCACACTCTCCTCCTCATTAACCAGCAAATAGTTTCAATGCACACTCATACCATAAATTTCAACTCCTTTTTGCAAACTTTGTGGAGAAACCTTGTGAAACCATCAGGTAGGTTATCTTAAATAAAGTATGTCTCTTTTGCAAGCTCAGTAAAAGAAATAATGAAAAAAGAATCAGTAAATTTCAGTTTTGTTCCATTGTATACTAGCATTGGCCCAAAAGAAGCTGCAGCTGCCCCAGAGACTGGCACGCTCTTCTTCTCTGAGACAGATATGAAGGCTAAACTTAGTGGGGGAAGGATCATGCACACAAAAAATTAAGTAATTTTAGCTTTCTTAAATGCAACTAATCACAAACCTACAGTTTATTTTAAACCAACAACAATAGCACTGTTTGTCCTGCAAGCAGCAAGGAAGGAGCAACAGAAATAGTTTATACTATCTTGACTAACTGTATTTGGTAGGGAAGTGTTCAGGCCCATAGTGAAGATAAACAGCTCTATTCTAGGCTCATTATTTGTAAGCATAAAAAGGGATCTAAGTCAGTCCCTTTCTGTCTCTTTTATACACTTTGAAGTTACACACACCCTTTGGCCTGTATAGAGAGGTGTCCTGTGGACCTCTTTGTGTGTGCACAGCATTCCAAATCACTTCATTACAGAATTCATTTTCTGTCTCATCCAAACCAGACCTTTCAAGTTATTTTCCAACAGGACTTAAATCAGACATGCCTAAAGTTACTCAGCAAAACTTGCACATTCTTTGCTGTATATGCCAGGGTCACCAAGAACACTCGCTTTCCCTTTTTGCATGGTTGCTGCAAGCAGAGTTCCCAGAACTTTCCTAAATAACAAGTGTTACCTGTTGATTGCATGCCTTTTCCTGTTGTTTTCTTTTTTTACTGACCTCCCGCCCTGTCACTCACAGCTGGTGTGCATTTCTTTTGCAGTTTCAGCTCTGTGCCAGCTTCTTTGCTTATGTTAGGAGTCAGCCTTCCAAAAACTCCATCCTCCTCCTGCCTTCCATGTCCTACTACATCTTAATTTCAATCCCACATCTTTTTCACCACTGGCACAAAACACACCAAACACACTCAATACAAAAACACAGCAACCTACTTGCACCTAGGTCTATATACTAAATATGAGCTTTAAATATATTACAGAGGCAGACTTTTATAATTTAATTAGTTTTTCTTGGTTTCTAGTAATTTTAAAAGTTCTAGAGTAATTAATATTTTTTAGAATCTTCTCTGCAATGAGAAAGAAAATGAAACAGATTATACAATCCACCTACTTCCAAGATTCCTAACTTCCAGTCTCTGCAGTTTGAGAAATTTTTTAACATTGGAGATTTTTCATATTTGATTCAAATCACCTAAACTCATCACAATACTAAAACATTTGTTTTATAGGTTTATATGGTAAAACACTTTCTGTGCCAAAATAGGCTTCTACACTACTGTAAACATGGCCTTGCAAGGCAGAAGAGCCACTCTGTGGTTTGTTTTCAGTGCAGTAAGCATCAGGGAAGTCATTACTCTGACAGGAACAACTCTACTCTGATCCAAATTGCATCAATCTGTTCCAGCCTTAAAAAATGTAGAGGTCAGTGACCTGGTAGAAAGAATGCTAAAACAAATGTCATTAATAATTAATTGATCAACAAATCTACAGCGGGGAGTGAAGGATGTCAAGTACACACTCAAATTATCCAATTCCCATGTGAAGGAGACATGCAACATCTTAACTGCAAGCTCCCTTCAATAAAGGCAGGTTTTAACATGATGCATGATTCATATTTTTTGTGAGTATCCTCAAAAATTTTGTAGGTTAACAAAATACAGAGAGAGAGGTATTAAAATTTATCGTTTGGAAATAGGAAATAATTGCTTTGTTTCTACACACCTGTCTAGCAGATATCTGCTGGCAATACACTGGATGTGTAAGGTTTTTATTTTTAACCATAAGCCTAAGGTGGCAAGGGATGATTTCAGAATGATGGGCAAATAGCATTCCATTCCTAGGGGAGAGGCCACCTCTCCTAACAGGGCTCTGGATAATTCTATACCTGGCCCTGTAATTAATAGGGAAAAGAGGTGAAAGACTATCCATCCCATCTGAGCCAGTCTAGGAACTGGTAACTCACGATGCCTGCATTGAGTGAGGGTTTCTGTTGACAGGTATTAGCCAAGAACTCTTTGGCATGCAGGCATGAGTGCCAGGAGCATGCATGAACTTGAACAAAGGGCTGCCAACAGTAATTCAGGACTAATTTATTTACATCAACACTTCTCTGGAAGAAAAAAAAGATACTATCACTTAAATGATGCTGCTTCACTCCAAATCAGCAAACCTGCTTTGGGCAAAGAGGCTTGCAAGGCCTCATAGCAAAAACAAAAGAAAGAATTCACATTCCTTTACTGTGCCAGCAATGAATACAAACAAAGAAGAAAAAAACCCACCCCAAAACAGAATAATAGTTGGATGGTCTTCTAAGTCTGAACTGCTGCCAGATACTACATAATCTACAGTTTCACCCAGGAAGAGTTTACAAGTTTTGCTATGCACACTAAACTCAGTTTTACATGTAGGTCTTATGGGAGATTTACCCTTCATCTCCCCTCACGCTCGACACTTCTAGCAGTGCCCCAGATGCCCGAGAAGCTAATATGGCCACACTTTTGTTCCAGCTCATTTGAGAGAAAATGCTTTAACAGCACTGCCATCAAGAACAAGACTCAAACCCCATCTCAGATATGAAGCTCTGTTGCATTTCCAGCCCATGCTGGTACAAGCCGTGGGCTTCTGCTTCAGTCCCAGCAGGTGCTGCCATGAGGCTGACCAGGAGGCCACCCAGCACACCCCGCTGTATTTTGTTCAGGGTTGCTTACACCCAGCATGCCAGTTCTGAGAACTTTGCAGCAAGTTGAGGAACATAGTATACTTTCCTTTAAGCCCCAGACACTATATGTAGTGGGGGGAAAAGCCACACCAACTCTCTGACAGTGTATTTTAGGTTTACAGCATCATTCAGGTTAGGGAGGTGCATTGAAAGCTGCAAAGCTCTTGGGTTTCCAACAGTACAATGAAAGACAAAAGACAAACGAAGTGCTAATTACACGTTCCCCAGCTCGGGAAGTTGAAGCTTTAAGGACAAAAACCAAAGAGCCGATGACTCAGCAGGACAAGCATCTGCCTCCTGCCCAGCACACAAGAGCCAGGTTTCCTTAGCATCCTGTGCTTTAAATGGTCCTGTCCCTTCACCTTCAGTGCTTCAAAACGTTCTGCTCATGAACCATCAGGGAAAGGTTTAACCTAAGCCAATGCAGTTGAAAAGGCACGTTTGTTTGCCAGGTAAATGGTATTTGCCTAGTCCTAGGCTGTTCATTCACGGGCTTTACAGGATCTTATTCTCTAACTTAGAAAATATTATTCCTGTTAGCAGAGAACAGCATCTAGCAAGAATGACAACGCTTCATACAGGAGACAAGTAGATCTTCTGACAGGCCAACTGATGTGAAAACAAGTGATAAATTATGTGCAAAATGCAGTCCCTCCGGATGCAGTGCCTGAGCATATTTGCTTTGTAATCTATTTTGCTAATACATACAGAATTATTCAATATTCAAGACTAAGAAGTGAGGTTGTTTGCAACTGTTTTCTCATTACACCTATCTTGATATTCTTTTCATGGAACAAAGTTCCTGAGGTCTTGATTCACTAATTCTTACTCAAGTACCTCATGGTAGCACTCTGGAGAGTACGGCCAGGTACAGAGTCCATGGATCCCTTATCAGTGTTTGGAATGGGAGAAAGCACAGTGCAGCTCAGACTTCACATTTTCATGAAATTCATAACTCAGTTTTTCTGGACACAAAGCAAAGAAAAATTATATCTTTGGCCACAGTTCTTATACATTTTTCCCTGTGTTTCTGAGGTGCAGAACAGAAAGCAGAGAAAAAATAAAATACAAAAAACCACTCTAAGCTACCACTTCAGCACCTTAATAAAAGGGAATAAACCAATATAAGGCAAATAAAAAGTAAACAGACTTCAATGAAGTCTGCAAAAACTTTTCAGTTTGAGCCTCAGGTGTTTATTTGTTTGCATACATATTTTATAAATAGTTGGCAGAGCAAGTTTGCCAACATGGACATTCAGAGTAAATTAAAAGCAAACACTGAAGACCATTTAGAAAAACTAAATTTTGATGCAGTAATCCCAATATGTATAGGACTTCCCATAGTTACCTTATCCAAAACTGAAGTCACAGACTACGTGAACAGCCCTGATGAAAGGTACAGTGAAAGGAAGTGAAATGTTTTTCTGGAGTATTTTCTAACACTGAACACTCTTGCCCCATGTGATTTATCTGCTTGATCATAACAGCTCAGACTTCAAATATCAAAGCTTTTCAAATCATTCTTAGAAAAGCAGCAGACCAAGGTCTTTCTGCGAAGTCAGAGAAAATACCTTTGGGAATAAATGATCTTTCTCTGGACAGCTGCTCAGGAGCTATCCCAAAGAAGAAGCCCCATACTTTGGGGCTTGCAGCCCAGGCTCCCTTCAGCCAGAAGCAGATCAAAACCAGTGACACCAAAAAGGCTCTCATGGCAATGGTTACTTGTTGTCTGGGGCCAGACCACAACTGGAGCAGTTTTAAGGACTAGGTGAGGGAGATGAGACACAGAAGTTGAGTCACAGTGCTGCAGCACAGCCCTGCTCAGGTGCTCTTGTCAGGATTTTCATGCGTGTGTTCCTCCCCACCCCCTCTTCTGTTTGGCTGTGTAAGAAAGGGGCAGGAGGATTGTGCTCTCTCCTGACTGCAGGGATGGCTACAAGAGGTAGTGAGCCATGAGGCAGCTCCAGCACAGGGCAGAAAGGGCAGGAGCTACCGGGGCTCATCAGGAAGCTCACACAACTGCACTGTGCAAAGGTGCCGTACACAGAGCTCCTCAGTCACACCAGCACTTCTGACAGCCACGACTGCAGCAGCGCCAAGTTTGGCTGGAGCACAGGGCGCTGCCTGCAGCAAAGTCCTGCTGCAGGGGCACTATCAGCAGTGGCCTCTCAAAGGGAGCACGCTGACCTCCAAACTTGCAGTACTGTCATCCTGACCCCACGGTACTACTCAGGTGAGTTAGCAAATTACCATCTTGAGGTGACTACGAAGGAAAAAAAAAGGTTGCTTTTTTTTGTTACTTTTTAAAAAATAAACAGCTTCCTATCAGTATTAAATTGAAAACATGTTTCTATGGCGAGGGCTGCTCTGAAAAAAAACCCCACAAATTCTTTATCAAAGGAAAACATTTTTCAGGCACGCCCGAAGATATTGCAGAAACAACCTTACTTATCTACATGAATATAGCAGGAGGCCAGAGTCAGGAACAGAAAATATGGTTCTGTGAAGAGAAAACTGTGGATTAGAAATACCTATAGCCCTTATAAATTGAAAGTATGTAAGAATAAATTCAGCCTCTTCAGCAGAAAACAACTGAAGCTATGCAAATCATTTTGGAGATGCCCTTGGTATAAATTTATCCTCGTTGTAGCACTGCTATGTTTCAGTTTTTAATTCCATTCAGGTCTAATAATAAATTCTCTTCAGAGACCTTGACTTTCCATAGAAAATTAACCAAAATGTAATATACATGCAGACACATAGTAGCATGTTCACGTATGTGAAATAATGCATGCCCAGATCCTGCATGCAAAATAAAATGCATGCAAAATAAAAGAAACTAATGAGTTTGGAAATGGACATGTTTCTGTGTTACAGTCAGTTTGAGACAGACTTAGAATGAAGACTAAAAAATTTACTACAATACAATTTTATATACCTACTGGATTAGTGTGTTTGTTCATTTTGCTCATCAAAATATCCCCTAAACTTGATCTTTCAGAGGGTGCAAGCACTTGTTATTGACACCCATAAAAAAATAAAGGGCTGCCACCATGCCACAAAAAAAAAAAAAAAAAATAGAAAGGGGAGAAAGAAAAGGAACAAAATAAAAAAAAATAAAATAAATAAAGAAAGAAAAGGCAAGCTCCGCACCCCACAGCTACTCACTCAATGATGTCAGTGGGATGGAGAAAAGAGAACTAGAAAGGTAAAAGTGAGAAAACTCATGAGTTTGCATAAGAACAGATTAATAACTGAAATTAAATTAAAACAACAAATTATAATAAAATGAAAACAGCAAAAAGAATCAAATAAAGCCCAGTAAATAAAAGGGAAGCAAATGAAAACAATCACTCAGTACCAATACACCAATACCCAGCCAGTCCCTCAGCAGCAGCTCCCCAATGAACCTTCTCCCCAGTTTTATTGCCAGGCATGATGCCATATCCTGCATATCAATATGGGATGCTCCTGTGGTCATTTGGGGTCAGCTGCCCTGGCTGTGGCCCCTCCCAAATCCTTATGCACCGCCAGCTGCTCAGTGTTGGGATGGGAAGCAGAAGCAGCCATGGCTCAGTGTAGGCACTGCTCAGCAGGAACTGAAAGATCCTCGAACAATCAACACTGCTCTATACTAACCTACAAATACAAATAGCTCCATACTAACCACTATGAGGAAAATTACCTCCAGCCAAAAGCAGCAACAGCTCTGCAGTATTAACCACCAAGTCCATCTTGCCTCATAGACACATTTTTACACTTTTCATGAAACTGCCTCCCTCTACACATATATAAACACATTCAAACTACATCATCTGTCAAGAATTCAGCTCTCTGTACTTCCCTCAATTTTATTTTTCTGACTACTATAACAAGGATGCAGACATAACCAAAAACAAACAGCCACAAAACTCCCTGTGACCTTCAAGCCATCCTTTGAATTTGACATTGAAGAGCGCACTCAGAGCAGGTGGGGACTTTGGCTGACACAAGCTTGCCCCAAATAGGCCATCTTCGGTTGTAAGGAACACCTGCCTCACACCTGCATTAGGTGGGAAGCAGTGCCCTTAGGAGAGCAAATAGGGCAATAGGGGAAAGTGAAAAATGAACTCATGAGCAGAGGTTTACATTAAAGCATTTTTTTCCTTCCAGAGCTACAAGAAGTATTAGAAGAGTCTTTATATTTTCTCTGTGGTATTTGATACTGGCTCTTTTCCATCTCAAAAATACGTAGGAGAGAAGCAAATGGATATATCCTAGTAAGCCCTCACCAAAACCAGCAAGCGACTTTGGGAACAGGGTTCAAACACAGATAAACAACAGATTATATGTGGAGTGGAAAGGCTGAGGGTCACAGAGGAGGCAGTTTCAGAAGAAAAAAAGAAAACAGGAGGAAAGAAGAAAATACCTGATCGTTATTCAGCAGCACTAAACAGCAGCTAACAGGTTCTGAAGGCACCTCTCCCAAAGAGAGAATGCTGCCCCAAGGCAATAGACATGAGAGCTGACCAGGTACTTGTGCACTGATGTAGAAGCCTAGAACCCCCTCCCTGCCTGCAAGCAGTTAACAAAACAAAAAGGCTTCATGGCAAGAGCCTGCATCCGGAATGCTTTGCCTGATTGCCACCCCCAGCCTGTGGCATTGGGGCGTACAACACAGCCTCAGGGAGGAAAGCACGGATCACTTTCCTTAGAAACACCCACTGCCTGCTTCTGGAGACGGATCCACCATTTTCTTGGGCTCTATCCTTACCTCTACTCTTCACTCCCATGAAACTCAGGTCACTTCTATGATATCCATAACTCCATTGAAAACTTCTTTTGCAATACTCTAACCTCCTTTTTAGCCAGATGCTCCATCACTGAACACCTGTAATAGTGTTATTGAAGAGTACATTGCCACTACAGGCAAATAGTGAGTTTGACCTATCCTTCTTACCCACTTACTGGCATGATTTAAAAAAAAAAATTAAAAAAAAAAAAGAGAAAAGATGGTAGCACTCTCTTCTTGTTGCTTGACTCACTATAAATATAGAATAGTACGATAAGGATTAGTACAGTATACAAAAAGTTCATGTTGAACTTGTGACATTATGATTAGCTGCAGCTTCAGCCTTGTGAGGGTAAGCAACCTCATAAACATCCTAACAGCTGCAGAGCAGCACTGACTAGAAACCATCCTTCTCAAGCTAAATCCTGCTCATAGAAAATTGACTGCAAATAGCTGTCTCTTGAAACTTGTTTTAATGAAAAATTGGCAGCTGCTAATCCACAGAGTAAATCTTCACAATTTCAGCTTTCAAAGACACAAGGTTTTGTCAAGCTTGAACTCACAGTCTTTCCTCCCCACCTTCACCCTCCAAATCTCCCTCCAGCAGTGACAGGTTTGAGAATCTGTCTTTACAACTTCCCTGAATAATAGCTGGCAGGGCTGGGTTCAAGAGCAGGGTATATTTTTGACTAAAGAGCCAAAATAGAGAGAAATACTTTATTTTCTGTGCCTACACCTTCCACGGACACATTTTGTTTTCATTGCGTATTGGGTGTGTTCTTATTTTATTCAACATTAAGAGATAACAATAAGATCCTTTGCTGGTTGTAATTGATGTAGTTCTGAAGATAGTCTTTACCACACAAATTCTGTCAGGCTAAAATTGTTAAAAAAATCCCAGCATAAGAGTAGATATCAGGTCCAATCTCTGTTAAAGTCAGGGAAAGCCCCCTGCTCACATCAATAATTTTAGGAATAGTTCCTGCTGTGAAGACAGTAAAGAGACTAAGCAGAGAACAGTGAGGGAGTGTTCAGTTGTAGGATCTAAGTTCAACTGATTCTGAACACAAGTTTAAACGAGTTTATTTGTCATAAACACCACACATCAAACCCGTTGCTAAAGAACATCTGCCCAGATTTGCAGTTCTGTGATGCTGGAGCCCTGCTATGGCCTGTGCAGCCCCGTGGTCTCTGGCCCTGTGCTTTCAGCTACGTGCTCCCAGACAGGCTTTCCTGAGCACAGCTTACTGCTGCTTGCATAATATACTTCTGGAAGGGAATACGTGCTGCAGCTTGATGCTGATTTTCATTAACACACAGATCTCAACTGAGAATTGAGTGACACAGGACTAACTCGTTACTGATTAAAACTTAGGAAAAAAAATTAGGAGATCAAAGGAAGTTATTAAAACATAAAACCCCACAAAACCTGATATCACATCCTAGACAGTTAGATACTCTTTGCCAGAGATGCTGAAAAGTATCTGGCATTGAAAAAAACAAACAAACAAAGCAAGCATTTTCCACCTTTAAAGCCCTTATATCATTAGTGAAGAGACTTATCAGCTGCTCAAGCAGATAAGATGCTAGAGAAACTTGTATTTTAGGAAACTGAAATCTTTTTCTCTATAGTTTTTCACAGTACTGTATTAAAAGAGGAAATTATTTTTGTTGGCATATCCAAGGCCTAAGGTGGTCTATTTAATCAGACATTATGGGACCTGTACTCTCCTAGAACAGCAGCTAGAGACAAAGCAGAAATCACTGCAGTGCCTTATGGTGTTTGAATTACCTTATAGCATTTAGGCAAATGAACTGAGGACTTTATGTCAAGTTTATCTAACGAGGCAAAAAAATACACAACAGAGCCTTATTTTTGTAGGAGCTCCACAGCTGTCTGAGGTATATTCCTACAAAAGGGACTATTTCCTTTTATACAGACTATTCTTACACAGCTGCTTTCAAGGGTGTAGTCAGGATTTCTAGGTTTATCAAGCCAATGCTCAGAAACCTGATGCATACCAGATGCAAAGGGTACAGCACCTATGGACTCCTCAGGGTGAATTACTGGTACCTAAAGGTTCTACCTCGTTGATTCTCATAGTCTCAGCCATTTTTTTAATGCATCCTATGCTGCTAGAGCTAGCCTGCAGTTTGGTACTGGTGAGAAAACCATACACACCCTATGACAACCACGTACCAAATTAGTTGATATCATGACTGTTTATACAAGACTGTATTTGTGCTAGTGTATGTGCTAACATTCAGACTGTGAATAGGGTAATCTGCTTCAAATTCAATTACTTAGGGCCTTTGCAAAATGCTGCTTATCAGGCATTAATACTTCCTTATTCTTGCTTTAACACCTGCGTCACAGCTTGGAAAAGAGCAAGCTGAGCCAGTGAAAGTGAGAGGCACGTGGGGTTGCAAAAGTCCCACGGGACTGCCTCTTAAGACTTCAGTCTCCATCCCAAATCCTGGTTTGCTCAGCCTTAGGAGATCCCTCAAACATTTGAAATACCACAGGGGCTTTCCTAATTAACCCTTGCTTATATGATTATACATAATAAGCACCTGAAGGCTGCATTTCTCTTAATTCAGACACCTTCAGGGAGACCCAAATTCCATTTCTCTCTTCCCAGAGCTGCTGGCAGATACTAGATAACGACTCTTCCCTCTCATCAAGCTCTTGTAAGACCTGCCGAGAGCAAGCTGCTACTTTGCAATACAAGCAGGTCTCTCACAAGAGCAGCACAGGCCCACGAGAGAAAAGGAAAGAAGAGCTAAAAAGGACTATATATGAAGTTCTTTTGTGTGGGTGTTTGGGTTTTTTTTGGTGGGTGGATGGTGGTGTTGGTTTGGGTATTTTTTCAGAAGAAGGTAACATCTCCTTACCACTCCTGTGACTTTACCATCCATGCCTTTCTGAGGATGGAATGCATAGGAAATTAGAAGTCCTAGAGTTATCTGTGCTGTGGACTAAACCAGCTAATCAACTGTATAAACATGTCGAACTGCTCTAAACACACTGTCTGATAAGATTTTACTTATTGTACTTGCAGCAATCTTTCCTGGCCAAAAAAGAAAACAAAGAAATTTTTGAAAGAAGCATCAGAGGCAGTTTGGTCACAGTTACTACTGATGGATCAGTGGCCCCTAGAACAAGTTGCTAGCCCCACACTCCACTGAGCAGAGTCTCCATGAGACAAAGCCAGCAGGAAACAAACCTGTTTCAGATACAAACTGCTCAGCTCCTTGCTAAGAAAACCTAATTAAAGACAAAGCCTCAGTTTTACTGGTAGTCAATCAAACATATCTAGAGTCAACTGTCAGACGCAAAAGTTACTTTTCTTGTCAGAATATGGAAAAGCATTAGTAAAATCAAGGTCATTCATTAGGGTGGTAAAGCAGCAGCAGTGTCATGAACTTGGGATATGACTGCTTGAAGAGCAGTCAAAACTCATTCCTCCTCACTGGAGTAATGCCTGAGAGGAAAGGAATTGGGTTGTATGTCAGCAGCATGAGCAGCTGGAAACCATGAGGTACATTCCTAACAGTTACACTTTACATCAATTAAACACCTTTCATCCAAACCATCTTACAAAGGGGTGAAAGAATTACAAGCATTTTACAGAGAAGAACTGGGAAGAAGTGAGGAATGCAGGCTTGGTGTATAACTCACATGGATGGTAGACAGGGATCTGTCTGCACTGCATACTGCAGGCTTCTGCCAAGTAGATGAGAGTGTTTTCAGTTCATGAGCCATGCTGGAAAAGAAGTGTCTGCATGAGCATGTTAGGACAGCACCAAGCCCAGCCTAGCAGAGAAAGCCTTTCTCCATGACTTTATAGCTTCAGGCAAGGCCCTACCTTCACCTAACATGGTCACCTGGCTTTAAAACAGAAAGTATGGGCAGGTATGTGCTCATATGTGCCTTTGTGCCAGCTGCTGGAGGAGGAAGGGGGAAAAGAAAAGAGATTTACAAGTCTGCCTCTATAGAAATTAGAAATTAATGAGAGCTTGGCTAACTCAGTAAAAGCCAGATGTTTACCACAGAGTGCTGACTCGCATTAACACAACCCAAAGTCACTTTGTGCTGTAACACACAGTGGGCAGAGACAACTTTCCCATTGCACAGCCTCAGTTATACCAGAGCCCAAGAATAACTTAGGTGTTAGTACTCTAACATAAAAAATTGGAAGTGGCAAGGGTCCATCTCAGTTTTGTTCCAGACTCAACAAATATGCACCTCTACTGTTGTAATAGCAAGGCTATTTTAATTTAGAAAGTCAACTGGTGCTAAAATGACCTAACCCACTTAGAATGCAAAAAGCAGATCAAATTTTTTGAGGAAACAAAATCTGCTGTAAGAGAAAAGTTTTCTAAGAGAAGAGCTTTCTGAGAGAAACTCCTGGGTAATTATGAAGGGAGGTGGATGTTCTGCTGCTCAGGAAGCTGAGCCCATTATAAAGGAAAAAAAAAGTCCACTAAACATAATAAAAGGCTATTGTTAACAGTCTCTGTATAAAAATAAAATGAAAGAATCAGGTCATGGGGTGGGAGGAGTGGCTCAACCACCTGGTCCCTACTAGGAATACTATTTCCTAAGAATTTGCAACTATATACTCAAAAATGAAATCACTCAGATGAACTACCCTTTATAGACAGCATTATGTTATAGTTTTTATAATTCTAATTAATTTCTTCCTACCACTCCCTTCACATCGTCAACTTTTTTTTTTTGGTACACTGAATTATGTCAACAAAATATCCAATTAAAAAAAAAAAAAGCACCACTGGTCAAAGAATAGATATGAGATTTTGGCACCAGTGCTCAACTTTGATTTGCAGTGACCCCAGGAAAGAGCTCAAAGCTTCTCTAATGCAATTGACAGACAAGAACATGGTGCTGCTTAACCCACTGTGTGAACAGAGGCTGCTGTCCTCAAAAGAATAATGTTATCTAAGAGAGAGGTATCGTGACACAGCCAAAAAACTAACAGAGACAGACATTGTTAATTGTATGAACTTCCAGCTAGACTGCAACAATGTGGCAAATATGTCCCTACTGCCCCAAATATATTTGAGCCATACTTAGCTTCCCCCACTATGAACATGAGCAAAAAGTATTTCTAGCCCAATAAAGGGGGGAATTAGATTATTATTTGCTGACAGAGTCTTTCATGTCCCAAATTAGCTGCAGACCATAAAAACAAGCCCACATTTTCAGAAGGCCATTTCTGCTATGTATCCTTGCCAAGGAGAAGAGTGTTTATGATGTGGAGGGCAACAAAGCCTTTTTGTCTGAGCACCCTGTGCATTTTGCCACGTGTGCTATTTGGAACAACACGTTTCAGAGCAGTTCAGAGATGTCATGGTCCATCACATCATCCTGAGTCACCTTGACATTTCTGAGATTATGCATTGAGATGATAGCCTCAGGGCTATAAACTTGCTTTTTAATACATTATTAATGATAATGGCTGTTAGAGACTGCATAGTCCTAATGCCTTGTTTTCCTCTCAGAAATCTAACCTAAGTATTGTGCACACATAACACCATGATATGCGTAGGTCTATGTTAGGTTTTCCAGAGACTCAAGTGTCTCAGCACTAGCTGGTGTCTGCACAGGAAAGTGTACTTCATGTTCCCAGTTCACTCCCTTGCTCTATGAACCAAAGGACAAGGGAACCACAAAGGCACCAGTAGTCTACTATATCACCTAATACAGATCTTGCATGTGTTTGTTGCTTCAGTCAGCCTTGCAGAGCAGAAAAAAAATCTAGGCAATGCACTTATTCAACATCTAGAAAAAAATGTTTGCCTATCTCTCAAATTGTACACAGAATGGAAAAGTAACATTAATAAACAATAAGGCAGGTTATTGGACCCACCTTAGCTAGGTAACAAAAAAAAAAAAAAAAAAACCAAAAAACAAATCCTGTCTGAAGATTGCCACCACAGTCATGGGTGGTTTGCAAAGTCAGCAGACTGTGCTGGAGCTTCATTTTCTTTGAGAGCTTCACAGCAAGCTCTGAACATGTCCTCTGATCTTTCCACTGACCTCCCATTGGCTTAAAAGATAGCCTTCTCAAGAGCTGAATCCACCCAAAGAACAGAAGGCTGTCTAGTTTATCCCAAAATTATAATGCACTGGTCCTACTCCCACCTGACATTGTGCCCACACATCTCACCCTAATTGTATTGATGAAAATAGCTTGAAAATAACCTCTCCCCTGTAAGAAAATCTACAGTACTGCTGTTTACTCTTCTGAGGCCCACTTTTCTAGTCCACCACATTTTCCTCAGCTTCCCCGTTGGTGAGGAAGAGCAGGGAAGTAGTCCTGCTCCTTGTGTGTGCTTTGCTTAGCCGTGGGCAGTGATACACACCAGTCTGATGTGGAACTGCTCCCAGTTACCTCATTACATACAGAAGCATATGCACAGCTGAGTTTGGGTCGGTTCTGGTTGTCTTAAGGACAGAAGCATATGCACAGCTGAGTTGGGGTCGGTTCTGGTTGTCTTAAGGGCTACACTAAATCAAGGTCAGACTTTTCATACACATCCCTTTTTCTCGGTGGGTTAGTCCAGCCTAAAAGTTACAGGCAGAAGAGCCTGGCTGAAAGTCTGAAGGTGTTCCACTATCTCTGGAAAGTCGGGGCCATCTGAATATTAACAGCATTACATGGATATTCATCTCATGCTCCGATAACATTGTTATCTCCCGAGCTCTTCACTGCAGAAACAGGCACTCACGCTCCTGCTGCGCTTTGCACATCAAAGGGAAAGCGACAATAGAGGAGCTTTGAAGAAATGCCCCGATCTGGCCGAAGCGCAGAGCTGCGAGCAGACGAGGCTCTGCCCCTGCGGCCCGGGAGCAGCCGCGGGCTCTGACTCAGCGCACCGCTGGGAAAGGAAACGCTGCCATTCCAGAACCCCGCCAAGGCCACACTCGCCCTGTTCGTGCTGTCATAGCATAGCAGAGGAGGAAAGGGGCATTGCCAGGATGAACAAAAAAAAAAAAAAAAAAAAAAAAATTAGACAAGGTCAGGGAGGAGGAAGGAAAAAAAACCAAAAAAACACACTTGGAAGAAAACCCATTACATAGCATCAGTGCACTTGACTCTCTCTTTGACCTCATGCTGACGCTCGCCTTGCACAATCCAGGAGGAGTGAATGGAGCCACACACCTTCCCTCCCCCAGCAGGGACCTCGGCAGGGCCTCGGCAATCCAGGCAGCCCCGGAGCCGCCCTGCTCCCTGCTTCCAGCAGCTGCAGCATGCAGGGCTCCAGGGGAGGGGAGCGCAGCCACATCGCACACACACGCCCCCAAATACACCTGTGTATATTTGCATACACAGAGATACACACCATTGTTTGAAAAACACTTGTGAAGACCTCTGAGCCACCAACACCACGAGTTCATTCCTTCAGTATGCTTTAAACAGTTGCCAGGGGTCAGAATATGAAGTTGAAATGTGAAGGTCTCCTATGTTATTTCAGAAAGTCTCATTTCACTTTTAGACAGGTTTACAGATGTTCAGCTATGTTTTCTTTACACTAAAATACAGTATTTTTACATGTGTTATACAGGCAGACACAGAGATGTGACTTTGAAAGCAATAGGAAAAAAAAATGAAAACATTAAATGAGAGCTACATAACCACACATTTCCTGCTGCCTGCATTTGTTTTACTGAGAACACCACTTCTCAGGTCCAGCTAATCAGCATTCATCGGTAAAACAAGATATCAGGGAGCAGTGAGAGGCCTAGAGGTGTTTATCTTCCTCTTCTCTGAATCATGGAGCTTTTCAGAGAGTATTTTCACAAGAGAATTGTTCATGAGTATCTTGTAGATCAGCAGTGTGATTTGGGAGCAACTGCCAAAAAGTAACAGAAATGCTGCATCTCTCAGGATTCTCTAGCCTTTCCCTATCTGTCCACTTCAAGACCATTGCGACTTCTTATTTTGTCCCATATCAAAAAGAACAGCCTGTTGATAGGTAATAAGAATCTGGAAAGAATTTTGTAATGCTATAAATAGCCTGAGCAGTTCTCTGGCCAGCAAAAGCAGTCCTGTGTTTATACCCAGAGAATGTAGACAGAGAAAGATAATGATTTGTTTTGTTTAAGGTGGAATGACTTTGGCAGTGAACAGTTGCATTGTTACTAATTTTATATAGTTAAATACAACAATAACATCTTCAGAGTACATTTCAAGACAGTTACAACACAGACTTAAAAATACATCTGAAATACAGCTTGTATATGCAATCATCAACATACACACGTAGACACAGCCACAGTGACTAACACTGACAGGGTGCCTCTTTTATTTGTGTGGTTCTGCTGGGGCACACCACTGAACAGTGATGCTCTGAACCTTGTGTTCATGTAAGAATCCTGCAGAGCTGGGTTGGGATTGACGTGTTGCACATGTTTACACTGGAGTAATGTTACCCACTCTGTAAGCCTGCTTCTGCATATTGCCCAGCTTCCTCTGCTTCAAACCACTCTTGTTCTAGTCCATTCACCCCTCCATAACTGCTTGGCACAGTTTCACTTCTCCTCCCCCCTTCCTTTTTTTCTAATAGCCTTTGTCAAGTCTGCTCTTAAATCTTCCTGTTCGTTTGGTTTCAGGGTCATATCTGAGGTGGTTTAAATTAAACAAAAGAAAGCCCAGGAGTTACAGGTCAGTGCTTTTAGGTAAGACTCATGAACTCAGAAACAAGGAGCTGCAGCTCAGATAACAGCACACTTCATCACATAAACTATGCCGGCTTCCTGAAAGGAAGGGGACACACAGTACCCTCCCTGCAGCTCCAGCACTTCTTGTCATAGTCCCAGCCCTGAGATCCGAGCTGGCCAGCTCTGCAGCATGCCTGCAAAGGCCTGTAAAGAATGATTATATAATACTGCAGTACAATATTCTGGAGAAGGCAAGAACACCACCAGCCAGACCAGCAGGCTGTTGCCAGAAACAGCCCATATTGAAACACCATTCAGTAATTGCCCCCAAACTGCTGGTGTTGGGAGACAGCACCTGCTCTCTGTGCAGTGCCTTACCTGCCCCAGAGGGCTGCACAAGCCTCCTGATCCCAGCCCAATCCTAGGCACGTACTATAGTTCCAGATTTGCAGATCAGGGGCTCTCTGTCCCCTCCTTGCTTCCACCCACCAAGCCACACGTACTAAACTTCTACACAAGCAGATTGCATCAGACTAACATAATTTGGGGGCTAATCTAAAGCAATGTTATAACTTAATATTTAGACTCAACTATCTTAATCAATTTTCTACACAAGAACTTAAGCTATACCTTGCTTTGATATGTATGTACTCACTCATCAGTGTGTGTAGCTCCTGAAATGTATATTCAGGAATATATATCCTGATTAGTTAGAGTGCCCCTACTTAGAAAGCTGTGTCAGCCAATGTCACTGATTAACTTTGCAGGAAGATGTGGCACATTAGCTGATGAGCAGCATCAGGTTCATGTAGCTACACTGCTTCTCCCCAAAGCTACCATGACCCGTCCTGTGCACAGCAGCCACCACACAGCGGAACAAGAACTCTGAGCTTCACTCCCAAGGCTGGACACACCCACGTGTTGGCAGGTTGGTGAGGGCAAAGTACACACAGATAAACGCTCCAAAAAAAAAGGCTCTCCTAATGAGGGTGCAAACTGGGAAGGGCACTTGACAAAATAAGTAAAATAAAGTCACACGACTGAAAAAAAAATTTTTAACTTTGTATAGATTAGTGTTCATTAAATCTTACTCTGGGACAATTTAAGGCAATCATTACTTGTACATATGCCACCACATATCAAATCCATTTCCCACAACTCAGAAGTACTGTGGTCAGAAGCACAATAGATAAAAACCATGTTTTGCTTTCGTTAAACTGGCTGAGATGCCACTATGAAAATAAAAAAGCAAGAAAAAGACTAATCAAAAATCACAGTAGATGGCTAAAATTTAATTTAGGTTTCCAAATGGAGGTCGAGAATATGACTTAGGTTTGAAGATATAAAAAAAGATTAAAAATTAGAGAAAAAAGCTCTGAACAATAAATTTTCTGTTTAAAGGATCCTTAATCAAGCATTTTTCTTTGGTTTTGACAGGTCACAGAGTTGAGCCCCAAATTACTCCTTCACTAAGCATTACAGCAATTTGTACTCTTACTCTAAGATTTCTAGTTTGTTATCCTACTAGGGATGACAGAGCAGGTCAGCAGGCATGACTAAGGGCAGCACATGATATATATAATACACTCCTGGCTAGACACTGCCATAAATTTAAGTCACAGGTACACACCAACATTCAATAAAAATTTTGCTTGAACACTGGAAAGTACAACACTAAACTAATATGACTTTCAAATAACATAGCCACGTGCTGCAGACACTACCACCGTAGCTCATAAAACATGGCTAAAGTTCACGTGAACTTTTACAGAGGTTTCATCCATTCTGTGTTGGAGTAACATTTCTTTGAAAGAAGGTTAATTATAGCAGGATTTGACGAGATAAAAAAGGGACAGAAGACAACTGTGTGAGCATAAAGCAATTTAAACCAAACACCACCCACCTACACACTGCAGAGAGACCTGTGTAGACAAGAACTCATGGAGCCACATCTCAAGTAGAAGTCCAGGACAATAAGTCAGTTTAGAACAAATCTGAGTCCATCCACTTATTTTAGCTCCAAACTAACATTGTGTGTGACCAGTTCATTACTGCATGCTGTTTTTAGTTCACTGTTTTTCAGAATTAATGTGAAATGGAAAGATTCTCCCACAAGCCCAGTAGCCATCTGGTGCTACTGCTGCACTTCATGAAAAATTCATTGCCTTTTTATCATAGTCAGCTATTTCAGTGATTGTAGTGATTTATGTTTCTAAGCAGAATATTTTATTCACTATTGATGTTTGCAAATCTGCTTCAGCATCAGAGTTCAACAGATTATGTTCTTTCTGGCTTCATCCTGGGGATTTCTAGCAGCCTTGAAGGCAGCAGAAGCTGTAAAAAAGTCAGTTTTAGTAATAGATCTATAAAATGGACGTCACAGTGTTGCCTGTTTTCCCAAGCTAAATAAAGCTAAACTCAGTGCCAGTGAAACATGCTCAAGCACTAAGAGCCACATTACAGCTCCAAGCTCTCATGTATCTCCATTCATCTCCAACAGAGCTATCTGTCAAGTAACACACAACTGTGTTTGATATTCATTCTAGCTCAGAGAAATTTTATATTTTTCCTTCATGCTCTACTCGCAGGAGATTCTGCAGCTAGAAGTGTTTCAGCAGGCTGTGGAGAGACCGAAGCCAAGTTAGTGGGTTAAGGAGTGCACAGGCTGAACCCCTCCTCCTGAGTGCTGAGAGAAGCATCAGCAGTGCAGTAATTGCTTCCTGGACTTGTAACCAGTCATCAGGAGCTTGGCTGTAACACCTACCTTGAGCCTGCCCTGTAGGAGCAGGCCTGAGCTGTGGCTTTTGAAGCCCTTAAAATTATGCTTTTTTCTTCCCTCCTCCTTCAGGCTAACACAAATAAGGCCAAAAGAATTCAGATAATATAGCCCAGCAATTCCTTTAATCAGAACAAATGCTTGTGAGAGTTGGCAACACCTGAAGAGTGGGTGTGGAATACACCCCCAACAATTCAATATATAACAGGCTGCAATAGGAAATAGCTACTCAAACTGAAAAGGAAGCAAGTGAATATTCATAAGTTCTCATCAAAAATAAAATCACCTTTACCAGTCCCTTTACATACCCGCAAATTCTTTATCAGCCCACACAGTACTTCTGTCTCAAGCACTGCAAGTTACCTCAGCCCTGGGTAATCATATATGCTGTCAGGGTAGTATTTCTGAGTTTTGATCTTAAAAATACTGCTTTTGCTCAAGCAAAGTCCCAAGCAGGTATTTACTTTGGTAGTTTTGAAAAAAACTAAACTCATCCTTGAATGAGTTTATGAGATGTCACAAAAGCATACCAAAAGCAGAAGGTTTAAGGAAACACGAACATTGCCAGTGTAGAGGGAGAGTCCTAGAGAGGCTGAAGCTGCCTCAGAGCCAAAACTTAATCAAAAAGTGTAAGAGGAAGCAACAAGCTCTTCTTCCGGTACAGAGTCATGAAAAGCAATTTTATAGAAAATGTGGTTCTGTTCCTGAATGGGCTGGGGAAACTTGGTGCAAACAGAAGCAGAAAAGGCCTTTTACTGGCAAGGTTTGATCTCAGGCCATGCTGGTTCCTCTGCTCAATAGGAGAGGAGACTGAATATCCATCTGGTGCTATGGGCTCATGTGACAAACGAGGCCAGTGAGACTGCTGGCCGGCACCCCTGAGATGCCAGCCTCCATTGCTTTAAAAGGTCAAGGCACTTTCAGGAGGGCCCAATTACTTTAGAAATGCAAAAAGGTCAGATTCCTCTTCAAGAAGGATTACCTTGGGAAACCACAGACTTAATCACAGTCCCTGGAAAGACTGTGGAGCAAGTCTTCAAAGCCATTTCTAAGCACAATAAAAATGAGAAGATCATGGAGAACTGGCAATTTGGAGTTACCAAAAGGAAATAGTGCTCAACTGATATGATCTCCTTCTGTGAAGAAAAAGGTGACTTTAAAGAAAGAGAGGCAGATATCCTTTAGCTTGGCTCTCCCAAAGCTTTCCCAACAGTCTCCCTCAGTATCTACATCAGCCTAGTCAGAGGTGTGGGATGGATGGCTGGCATATAAGGAGAGCAGAGAACTGGCATATAAGGAAGTAGAGTACCATTAAGTGGGCTGAAAGAATCAGTCACCAGAAGCCCTTGAGTCTCATGGGGAGGGTCAAAATAAAGAGGACCAAATACTAGCCCAGGCTGCCTTTTGTATTTCTCAATCCTTTGAGATTACAGAATATTTGGGATTGGAAGGGTTCTCTGGAGATAATTTTGTCCAAACCCTCTGCCAAGGTAGGGTTCCTGGAGCAGGTTATGAGGGAATGCAGCTAAGTGAGTTTTGAATATCTCCAGAAAGGGAAACTCCATAACCTTGCTGGGCAGCCTTTTTCCAGTGGTCTGTCATCCTCATTATAAAGTAGTTCTTTCCCATATTAAGGTGGAACTTCCTGTGTTTTATTAGTTTCGTATTTTAGAGAAATTCACAACTAGACTGGGCATGGCTCTGAGCAGCCGTACCCACCTTCAGAGCTGGCTGTGCTTTTGGGAGCTGGACCGTGCATCCTGCAAGAGTTTGATTCAAGGTTCATGAATGCCAAGATCCAGGTTTTTCTTGTCCAAAGATCAAGAAGATACCCCAGCACAACCTCACATGAAGTTTCTTTCACCTAAAGAAGGGAAGAAATAACTTGAAATAAGACTTTCAGAGGCACTCTGTTCTCCCTACCATTGATTTACTTTTTGAGATAAACACCGCTGTGTTGGAGACTTTAAGCAGAATCCACAAACACGCAGAAGAGATTATATTGCCAAGTTCAAAAGAGTAAACTATGCAAACTGCAGAACAGCTTGAACTTTTAGCTTTCCTGCACAACAGATGATTGCATGGCCAGGCTGTAGTTGCTCTGTTGAGCTGGCTTTGCAGGAAATACCTACATGCCTAAACAAACATTAATAGTAGGAGAGGTAAGAGCTCTCTTGCCTTGTCATTCCAATAAGATCACCCGACAAGGCACTTACAGGCAAGCCAGTCAGTCAAACAAATCATTAACTTGAAGTTTCAAGTAGCATGGAAGAGACTTTCTGCTTTCAGCACCGTTCTTTCCTGATCAGGGCAGAAAGAGACTATGACCTCTCTACACACATGGTAACCTTTACAGAACAACATTACTGCCAACTGCAATGGCATAGGCCAGGTGGCTGTTTTAGTTATTGCTTTAGGCTGCTGATAAATCATTTCCCAGGGGAGGGACTGCAGATACTGCACCTGCATGCATTCTCATAGACTAAGAACATCTCTTTCCAAAGTCAGAAGCATTAGCAGGGAAATGACCATCAACAGAAGTGAATGAAATCGCAGTTTCCTCCTGTACATCCTCTGGAACTGTCTTATCCTCTCCAATTGCCAAGACAAAATCTACGAGTAAAGAGGCTTCAGCATGGTTGTCTAAGGCATTTCAGTTTTGTGGTAAAAAATAACAAATCCAAAAACCCCAATATAATATTCAAATCACTTTATTCCTATTAGAATGTGTCTCATTTACATGTCAGCAGTAGGAAACCTCAGAAGGCAGAGTAGCCCCCACGTTTTGTTTCATTACCAGTACAGTGTAGTTCCATCCCAGTTCTGAAGGATGGTTGTCTATCATGAGTCCATATCGCACACCAGAAACTGCTCACTGCTCTCTTCTTCCCATTTTCCATCATCCTGTATTCCTGTAGTTCCTATCATTTATTGAAATTACAAGGCTGGGTATTGACATTTTGGTCTGTGTTTGCATAGCCCTTTGCACAATGATGTGCAGGTCCATAAGCAGGTCTTAATTACAATGTTTATACAAATTAGGCATCAACTAACTGGAAGAGCAGTGGTCCTGTTACAAGTTCTAATATACTTGCTCTCTCAGTTCTAAGAACAAGGACACCAGTGGTTACATGAACTGCAATAAAATCATATTCCCGCACTCTGCACCTGGATTTCTCTCTCAAAAAAAGGCACTCTAGCTTCAAAAAGTGAAACAAAACACAGCCAGTGGCCAACCAAGGACAAGAGATTTCAGTCAAAAACCCCTCCCAAGGAAAACTGATGAAACCTAGCCTTCATGAGCCTGAGAGTCAAGTCTCCATCAGTGCCAACCCTGGCTGCTCATTAGTATTCCCAGTGCTCAACAAGTTTGGTTAATAGCCTAAAGCTCCATCTGTGATAGGCAGCATTTACTTAACAAGGAGATAGCCCACAGGCTGGAGTGGATTGCTTATTTCTGCTCATGCTGTGGCAGGCCCACAGACTTAATACAGATGGAAGGAAGGAGATAGGATGTGGTTCTCCTTAGCTTACACAGGAGAGTCTTTCTGCTAAGAGGGCATGGAATAAGAATCTGAATCAACATCTACTGAAAGTGGTGGAAAGGCTCCTATCCCTTTCTGCCCACTGTTTTTCTCCTTGCCTCCATTTCTATTTCAAGGCTTGATGCAAGCATATGCAAGTAAGTAAAATACATATTTTTAGCCACTTACATTAAATCAGACACAGAAGTTCAGTTTTGGCTTCTCAGTTTAGTTCAATCTGTTATCATATTGCTCTGCTTGGGAAAATCAGTTAAATCCTTTTTATTGCTTGCTGTAGGTAGATATTTCAGGCATCTAGCTCATTTCTAAAAAGAACGTTTTTCAGAAAACACCCCCTCTGCACACACAATTTGTTCATAATATATTTCTAAGTTTGTCACAAGAAGGCATCTTCCAGTGGAATAAATTTAAACTTTCACTTTGAAAGGGTCTCAGCTAAATTGAGACTGTTCACAAAAAGATAAATATAGGTTTTAAGATAAACACATTCCTACTAGAACATTCAATCACAGTGTTACTGTAGTAACAGTCATACATACTTGCACCCCTCCTCACAGCTGAGGAAAAATAAGAGATGGATGACTGTCAGGCAAGTGCTGAAGCAAAGATCTCGGATCACATCCAAAAAGTGGTCACATCAGCTGAGGTGGCATCGAGAAGTGTGACTGATATCTCAATAACTCATTTTGGTTTTCATTAAGCAAGGGATGCTGATTAACATAATTCAGCTGCCAGGTTTAGCCAGCTAAGCTACTCCAGAATCATTTCCTCAGCCGAGAGCTGCCCCTGCACACAGTGCTGCATCAGACAGAGCAAGTAGCAGTCCAAGGCTCCTGCTACAAGGAGTCCAGAGCCTACTGCACTTTCAGATATAAAGAAAAGACAGATTTCCTCAGAATTCATCTTAATTTCAGCAACAAAGACTGTAGACTATTACCTGTCTGTCTGAAGCAAACTGACCAGAATTAACTATTTTAAGTACACTGACCGAGGAGGAGTGCAAAGCCCACAGTTTTCCTAAAAGTACAGCCTCATTATTTAGTTTTGTTACAGGCCCCATTTGCCTTTGAAACATGCAGTCTTGGCCTATGTGGAGCAGACCTGGGCTATTACAGCTGCCTGACCTAGTCCAGTGATACTGATGGAAAGACTTTGCCTCTGCTGTACCCTGGCATGTGCCATAACGTACACGGTATGGGGGCAAAGTGGCCCTCACTTCCTCCCAGGTGTGCCAGTGTCACCCCAAGCACATTCCAGAGGGTGATAACAGACAGGAGTTGTGGAGACAAGCCCTGAGCTCACTGTACACAACCAGGAAGGCATGTGGTGGTAGTAGAGCAATAACATCAAGACAGCAACAGATTGAAGGAGCAAGTCTTTGCAGTCACTATGGCAGATGACAGGGTGAGGATATTGAAAGGAAAGAGAATGTTTTAGGCACTGGCAACAACTTCTTCATACAGGCAAGCAGCAATACCAGTGCTAACAAATGCACCAGCATTGGTCCCATATGCCTTCACAAGCCTTGGAAGGAAAGAGACTTCCAGATAAGAATCTTGTTTCAAGCAAAAGTGACAAACTTCCCTTTGAAATCAATTTTTTCTAACTGATTATTCCCATTAGTTTATGTGATCAGATTCAGGTTAGGTAGGATGGGAAAGGCCCACTAAGATCACAGGCATACCCAAGATAGACTAGTAAAACTGGAAGATCCTTCCTTATCTGCAACTTCATGTTATGAGTAAAGGTTTTTTATTGTGGTATAATGCTTTAATTTCGCTTACCTCCCCAGCAAAATTATACCAGCAGCACAGGCATTTTTGTCTGTTGCAATCACATCTACAACACCAGTACACATAAAAACAAAGCCAGAGTGTCATTCTGCATCAATGCTTTGCCAGCTAAAATTTCAAAGACGGAAGCACAAAGTCCAGCACGTAAGAGATATAACTACATCCTTGTTGGATCTTCCTTTTTAATACCCACTACCCCCATCAGAGAACGATTGCTGCAGAAAAGATTACAAAAAGAACAGATGTATGAAATACTAACAGTGCAACGATAAGGCTAACAGCTGGGGACAGCGAGTAGGCAAGTCTCCCATGAGAAGGAGTGAGGGAGATCTTCCCAAAGGCAGTACTGATCCCTCACATTTGATCTTATCCCCCACATCACAATCTACGCATTGTTTTTTGGCAAGATGACAGGTAGATGGGGAACAACTTAACTCCTCTATCAGTGGGATGGTTTGGCATGGTACAAGAGGCACGTATCCTCACAACTACAAAGTCAGAGGGCTCAGCAGAACCACCCTGTTTGCTTAACCAAGTGACGTAAGCCGCACAACCACGCAAGCACAGCCTTTGTTCTTTCCTCCAGCTATCCCTGTTTTTCCTCAATGCCCTCCCACTAATTTCAAGTCTAGCCCAGTAGTCTGTAAACCTTAAAAGCAGGTACTGCATCTCTTTAATATCCAGGTGTGTTCTGAGTAGGCACCATGGTAGCTAATCATAATAAACCTGAATTCAATTGTTGACAACGAGAATGTCCCTAGAAATGCCATGTATGTATATATATATATATATGGTTTACTATTAATAAATTCTGCTTTAGGAGGCTGAGTGTATTAAAGGAATGATCATGCCTTAAAAAGTATATGTGAGCATCTATTTATACCAAATAATTAAAGATTATGTTATACTACCATAAGTTCAACTCTTAACACAGATAGTTTATAGATAAAAATGGTGAAGCCTCCCAATGAAGTGCTTAAGACATGATACTCGTGTAACAGGATTATGTTAGTCGATTCCATTGAGGATAAATTCCTGATTTCTGAAGTGTGACAGAAAAAACAATTACCTCATACAAAACAGACTAAGCAGAACATAACAGATATTCACCTGTACACCACAAGACACACAATTAAGGTAAGGAGAATCATACCAGGGTTTTTGTATTATTATATATCTCAGCAGGCTTGTTTTCAGAAATTTCAAGATCTTTTGTCATTCCACTACCCAAACAGACACAGAAATCACAATGAAGTCAGCCAGATTTAAAGGCAAACCACATTCCTCCGCTAAGACTGTTTTCACTTCAGATAGTACAGCAGAACATCACTACTTTTTTTTTTCTTTTTGTCTAAATAAATTTAGAAAAGGCAAGACTGGGTGGAAGTCTATGAGGGACAAAATATGAGTTGTGATTGTTTGTATTTATAAAACAATGAATACATTACTACTATCTTCTTTTATTAGCCTAGGTGTCTGACCTGACACAGGCAGCACCACAGAAGGGAGGTGGGTGAGCCCCACCCTGCCTGGGCTGGGGGCAGAGGGATGCTATGGGTGGCAGACAATTCCCCCAGCCAGCAGCACTGCCAGGGAGGCTCAGGAACAGGCAGCATCCAATGGGGACAGCCAAGCTCCCAGTGCTGTCACAACAAGTTGTTAATTTAGAAGAAAATGATGAAACTGAAACTTCCTTAAGTACACACCTACACATTTTTAAACCCTAATAAATCCACACACAGGAAGTGACAGGACGGTTTACCAGGACAGAGGTAGCTCCTCTGCCTAAGTTCCAGTTTATGCAGTCACCAGAGATAGAGAGGCCTCAATAGTGAGTCATGAGTTCCCATGGGTCAGATGTGACCAGCAAGACAGACAGATGCTCTCTCTCTGCCAGAGCACCGCCTCATGCTGAGTGAGAGCACCCAAACCACTCAAACCACCTGGAAGTGGCACCTGACAGGCAGCTCTTGGACCTGTCCACAAGCCCAGATGCAGCAGCCTTCTGGCACATGGCTCTTTCCCAGCCCCAGCAGCAGCCCCTGCTGCCCCTTGCCTCATGGGCTGCCCCTCCAGCTGGGGAAGGAGGAGAATGGCAAAGCTCCGGTGCCAGGGGAGATCAACTGCACCCCCTGCTCATGTATTACTAGATAATCTAATTATTAATCAAAGAATGCAACATAGTATCAATAGCCAACACTGTCATTACTGCATCTTTTAAAAGAGTTATTTATATCCATGTAAAAGAAGTTACAGCTCACCTCCATCTGAAAGGCAAATAAACACCATCTGAGCCAAACAAATAATGTCTCACTTCAAACATTCAATTCAAAAACTTGAGGAAATTGGAAGTAAAAATGACATGTTGCTTTGTTATCACCATAAGCTTTCATACTTGTCTAAAATTCTCTAGCCAAGAACTGAGTTGAAGCTGTCAGTAGATAATATCTACCAGAGTCTACAAATATCACTTCAGAAAATGAATATGGAATTTGAAGAACAATAATTTCACATCAGAATTTAAGCTGCAATATTACTTAATACTGAAGTCAGGTATTGTGTATGTTGAACAATCCCATATCAATTGAAGACAAAAAGCTTTAAGAGAAGGCACCTTGCTATGAGTTAAGGAGAAAGAAGAAGAGTTAAGAAGAAAGCATGACATTCATCATATTTTTTCCTAACAGAGTAGGTGGAAGAACGAGAAGGGGGAAGGGAACAAGCATAGGTACAGCTCAGATCAAAGTCTGCCTTCCTTATGCACATCAAGGAACAGCCAGTCAGGCTGAGGTAGCACAGCATGACCCTCAGAACAGACAGTTCCTTGTCCTGAACCACCATGATGTCTCCAGGCTTTATTTGCCAGCCTTCAGAAAAGGATCAGGTTCTCAATCCTTCTGTCCTCAAATGTTAGGGAAAAAAAAAAATCCCCAAAACAACCAATCCAAGAAAAAGAAAAAAACAAAAAAACCCCACAACTAAACCTCCACACCAAAACCCAAAAAATTCCTTAAGTACCACAGACAATATTTTCCAACTCTCTGACAGTCATCGCATCTTGTTGTTGAGCTCACAAACTTCCTGGTACCTCAGAAATCTTGAAATGCAATAAAATCTTTCAACTTCTGTTTTTACCCTTTTTCCTTTCAAGGCAGTTATTTAGAAGCTTAGAAACGGTTTATAACATAGTAAGCCTACAAAATTCCTCCTGTTTTGCAGGAAACAAACTCATGTTCTGATCAATGAATCAGAGAGCAAATCACCATAAATAAGTACAGCAATTTTATATTTGCAGTTTTCAGAAACTTAGAATCTTTGATTTGAGACTGAAAAAAATGCCATCCATCAGTACACTGTGCAGTGGTATAACAGAAGAAAATATCAGAACAGTATTCAAAAGAAACTTTTTTAGATTAAGGCAGATGCTGTTAAGAACTAAGGTTCACGTCTTGCTTCTTCTTAAAACAATCCCAGCTCATTACTTCCATGATGACAGCCAGTGGGACCAATGGTATCTCTCTAGAAAGGCTTTGAAGTCAGTAACATTTTTTTTTCAGCTTTTACAAACAAAGTAACATTTCATTGAATTATGTTTTGTGCACATTGTTACTACTCTGCAAACGTCAAGGCCTTGATCTCAGGATCCAGAATTCTTCAGCAGGAACAGCCCTGGTTTTAGGCACTCCCACCATTCAGCCCTATCTTCTCTGCATGACTCCCACCAGTTGTGCTGGCATGGGGTCCAGCCAGCTGCAGCCTGAACTCATAAACTGGAAGATAACCCAGGAATTTCACTGAAGCCAGATCAGCTCACTGTGAGGGCCACAATACAGCTGCACAGGTAACAGTGCCAGCACAGCCACAGCATGCAAATCAACATTTTATCGAATGCTTCATACCAAAGAGCAAAAGAATCTAGTTGTTTACATTTTTGAAAAACTTTTAAGCTCTTCTCCACATGCCTATGCATATTCTCAAGTCAGAGATTCCATTTATAAAATAAAATCAAATCTAGCCTTAATACTGAGCTTAAGAAATAAATACATCATAATCCAAAGATTGAATAAACCTTCCAAGTTACTGTAAAAGATCATTAAAACCACAGATAAGGCAATGCTAATACTGGAAATAACAGATGGCAAACTTTGGTTACAGGAAAGCCTTCATCCAGATAATATTCCCTGGGAGAAGCAGCACTCCATTGGATTATATCCCTTTCTCTTCACCCCAGTGAAGAAATTTAGAGACTGATAATACTTGGAAGCCACAGACAAGTTTGTAGGGAGAGACACTGGAGTAGCTTGCCACAAAAAGACCAAGCACCCATGACAAAGCAGAGAAATGCACTGTGTTGTGTGGAAGCACTAGGAAAAGGTGTCAGGTACACACTGCCCAGAGCAGACCTCTCCACGTGCCTGGGTAGGCAGTGAGTAAGAACAGATCCTTCTCCAGCTCTCTCACAGAGAATGCACAGCTTGCAGATAAGATCTGTAAATGTTTCAGTCAGAAGCTGCAATAGGAGGCACTGCTCAGGGCAAGGCTTAACGCTGCATTTCCAAAGGAGGTGCTTTGCTCTCCAGTGATTGTCAGAAGGGCAAAGGGGGAGGGAGGGGGAGGGGAAGGCTGGCTTGCCCCTGCCAGATATCTCTGACACCTTCCAAAGTGAGAACAACTTATTGTCATTTGCCACTATCCCCCATACAACAGACTAAGATCTGCACGGAGCGGGTCTCCAGCCCTGCCTACCGAGGAGCTGGGCAGAAACATCACACCAGACACATCATCCCAGCTTGTTGTAGCACCTCGAACATCTCAGACTGCTGAGCCCACAGGCTGGGCTCTCCCCCAGACCCCTCCATGGGAGCAGAGGACTTTAGACCACAGGGCTGTCCGCACAGGCTGCGGCAGTACGGGGCAGCACAGCAGGGCTATGCTCCAGGTATGGGACTGCCAGGACCTGGGGCCTGCTGAGGACAGGCAGGACAGCCTGGGCATGCTGCTGCTACCCGGGATCCACCCCGGGAAAGGACAGCCTGGGCATGCTGCTGCTACCCGGGATCCACCCCGGGAAAGGACAGCCTGGGCATGCTGCTGCTACCCGGGATCCACCCCGGGAAAGGACAGCCTGGGCATGCTGCTGCTACCCGGGATAGGGCACCACCTCGAGCCCCATTGCCCAGAGGCAGGGACTCCCTGAGGGTCCCCACTCCCCCGTTTTCCCTGGAGAAAGCATATAGCCATTTGTAACCAAAACCTGTCCAAACACCTATCAGCCAGAGAGTCACCAGTGAAAGTATCCAAAAAGGAGTCATAAGGAATAGTCACTGCTTTTTTTCCATATTAACTTCAGCAAACAACAGATCGTTTCACCAAACTAGCACAAACTGAAAGAGAGCACCTTGGTCATAATCAGCCCCAGTCACCAGCAGTGATGCCACTCTGCCAATAGCTCACGCCAGAGTGGCTCTAATCCCCTTCCCCAGGAGAGATTGTGAGCAGCATGGCACATTTGGGAGCTCACAGGGCAGATGAAGCCTCTGGTTGATCAGTCAGAGGGTAGCACAGCTCTACAGACCAGAGACACCCACACTGACAGTCTCTAGCTCTAGACACCCTGACAGCTGACCAAAGAAGGGCAGCAAAAGGCTCTTTAAATACAGTTACAACAAATTAGTCACTATACTCCTCATCAAAATATTTCTCAAGACAACCTATCCTGGTTTTCCATTCCTTATGGAAGAGTAGCAAGGTCACTGCAATACTCTCAGTGTTCTCTTTGAGCTTTAAAAGGCAAGAAAGTGGGAGATAATTCAGTGGTCTGCTTGGATATGGGATTATTTGATCTGCACCAGGATTTAAATCGAACTTTTCAGAGTACAGTACATGGATGGAAATGCATTTGAGTCCAACACCATCACTGCAGGGCACAGGAGTCTGAGAAGTAAGGAGGAATACAAAATTGGATCCCCCCTCACAGGTGACCTGCTGTTGGCACTGAAACAGCCTTTAATTGCTCAGGACACAGTTTGGGGGAGTCCCACCACGGAGGTGGGTAAGGCAGACTCATAGAACCCAAGCCATGCTAGAGTTTGTTAAAAGAAGGGGTTCTGGGTGCCAGCAACAAGCTCCAGCTTTGCAACAGAAGTAACCCAACACCTCCATCAGCTCAGCATGATGAGAAAAAGCAGCTCTCCTGTGCTTGCCCCAGGCTCGCCAGAGCCTGTTCCAGATTGCATCCAGGGGGCTTTACTGCTGAACTAAATGGCTTGATAGAAAGAGTACAACTGCAGTTCACTTTGAACAGTGAACAAACCAACTCCTACAAAAAAAGCCACCACCACCAAAAAAGCGCCCCCCCCCACCCCCCAAAAAACCCTCATCAAAAATCCCCCAGCAAAACCCACATCCCTCACTCTACGAAATCTTACTATTACCAAACAAAACTTGGAGTCAAAACTAAGCTGAAGGGTTTTTTGGGCTTTTCGGTGGGTTTTTTTAATGTTGTTTTTTTTAGGATTCAGTTGTGGGGTTTTTCGGTTTGTTTTTTGTTGTTTGTTTGTTTTTGAGCAGGGGAAGAGGGAGCGCTGTTGTTGTTTTGTTTTAAAAATAGCTCACAAACATTGTCACATCTTTTTGCAGGCTGTATTTTTTTGGACTGGTTTAAGTCTTTGCTCTCACATATATACTTCTCATTTTGTAATAATTAAAACATGCTAAAAAAAATTAAAATCAATGGTCCAACAATCCCCATACTAGAAATGAGATGAATGCATTCTTGTTTCCAATCCTAAGAACAGGAAAAGTCCTAACCACTCTATCTAAAATATCCAAGTGCAGCCTTGTTGGTCCTCTAGTCCTCTGCAGGGGTATAATCCCTGCACCACTCTCCTCTTCTTCAGAACTGAAAACGCTTTGAATGCCAGCACAACAACTCACTAGTGCTGAATTCTCTGCATTATGTATTATTAATTCACTGCCCCAGGCCTGAGAAGCATTAGGTGAAGGCTTTCTAAGCACATCTGCAGTGGAAGAGAGAAGGCGAGCTAACAGGAACAATGCGGGTTTCCAGCAGGAACCTCAGTTCCAGTTTCGATGTCTTCACAACCCAGTTTAATCCACACAATACACAGAGTGAACAGGATGTTTAGGGAAGCAGATAATATCTGCTTTGGAGACTCTGTACAGTTATTTTCTCACTAGAGATAACTGATAGGATGCCACAGCACCTGGTCTCACATCAGAGATAAGCCCCCAGGAGGTACACCCTCACTGTGCTTTCACATGATGATAGGATGATTTAGGGGATGCAGAAATCCCCATAAGCCTGCACAGCAGCTTCCTTTTAAGATCAAGCAATTACTTCAACAAAACCAAGTCTCACGCTTTCCACAAGCCTACAGGAATACACAATATGCTCAGTTTGGTGATTGGGTAAAACCCAAAGCTCATAACACCATACTCTAAAATCTCTACTTTCAAGGTATCCTCCTCCCTCTACCCCGGCTTCCAGCATTTCAGCTGGGTTTCCTAAAGAAATGAGTTACATGTAGTTCCAGAGTATTATCTGTAGTGGATTTGGAACCTTTCAGGCAACAATAAGCCTGACCATTATAGATACTTTAGAAAATATTAAACTATCACAACTTTCACAACACAGGGACAAGGAAGTCCATTTTTCCTAACTCCAAAGTTAGGGGTTTCTCATCAGAAAGGTTTTCAGTTACTCATACCTTATGAGACAGAAGGAAACCTGGAGACATCACAGCAGGTTACAATGTCCTCTGCTTGTGGAGCTCTGTACTCACATCCTGTTCCATGCTCAGGTCAGCCCTGAAGACCAGCTAGCAAACTTTCCTTCAGCAACTCTCTCTCACCCTTTTACAATTTCAGGTGATTATCAATAGCCTTCCTGTGGTCACATCAGAGCAACTGCAACTCCCAACAGGTGCAGAAGCAGGTGCAGATGCTGCTGGACTCAATTACAGTATCAATGAGTAGGTGGGGATCTAGTAGCATTTTCAAAAAAACCCCAAAAGGAAACCAAGTTTAATACTCAAAAGCTTTTCTAGATGATTTTCTAGACAAGAGTTTTGTTGCACAATTATACAGCCTTATCTCCCACCCACTGAATCTGATGGAAAATCTACCTTTGCATGCACAAGGAGCTTTACTGAGACACTGTAAGAGGAAGTAATTTGGTTTACAGTTTCTCTAACAAGAACATCTGGACTGTGAAATGTAGTCTTCAAGGTAAAGAAAACATTTCAGTGCACTTTGTAAAACAGATATTATTCAATATATTGGTCATTGTATTTTCCTTCTCCAAAGAATGTTGCCATTGACCAACACCCAGGAGTACTGGGGTGGGTTTGCCAAGGCAAAGCACTGCATGAGGCTCTCAGCTGCCATAGATTGACACAGATTTCAAATGGCAGACACCTGCACTTTCCAGCAGAGGAGCTGGCACAGATTTGGGCCTATCACTTCAGATATAAATATAGACAGTTGGTGTAAAAGGCAGGTGTCTATATTTGAGTTAATCAGCTTATGCTTTCTGTAGAGCAGAGAGAGAAACAAGCCACGGCATAAAGTGATTTATCTGACCTCCCTTAGCACTCCTGAATTAATATGAATCACACCCTAGACAAACATGTTTCTTTCCATGAACTGTAAAAAGACCTAGAGATGCCTAAATTGAAAAAGAATGCCTAATTTTTATAGCTTTAATATTAAGTAAGTTGAATCCTGACTGTTGTGCCTGTACTATATTTAAAACACACAGTATTTCTTTTGCAAGGATATTATAGATGTGGTAAGCTTCCTATAGAAGAGAAAGAAATCAGGTTGAAATCAGGAAGAATACTCTAAACTTGAGCCTAAGTGCTTGAAGTGAGTAAGGATTTTCCAACACAAAGTAGATAATTATGGCCTACTGAAAGTGGGATTTGAAAGGAAGGAGGAAAAAAAGTGCCTCTGGTGGGGTGTTTTTTTTTGTTTTTTTTTCCCAGCTCTAGAGGTTTTGTACCCTTTATAAAATTGGCTGGGCAAAGGAAGACTGAAGAGTATGTCTAGTCTTCTGAGCAGATCAATGCTCCTTGGTGAGGAAGAGTGCTTTGTGCAGGCATGTAGTGCAGCTGAAATGAATGCAAAGGAAGAATAAAGTGTTGCAGATTCACCCAGCCGGATTCTTTACCCCCTGTGCAGAGGCTTAAGTGAATCCATAAGGAAAAAGCCGGAAGTGATTTAGGTCAGACCAAAGCTATCATTAATATCAGATCTGTACTACTTCTGCCCTCAAGAAAGAATATACATCTGTGCAAGGAGGTATTATACCCAGGCAAGCTATGCCCTCAGTAACCCTCAGGATACATTCAGGGTTATCTACAAGGGGTGAGCAAACATCAAAAGATTCAATACTTCTATTGAGACTAGAGCCTGCTCCACTTTTTTTAATGGTTTAGAAAACAACCTGGAAATTTTACAAGCATGGGGCTTTTTTCCACAAGATGGACAAAAACCTGCATTTGATTTACTTCAACATCACCACTGTCAAGAAAATTAACTTTGTTAAGGACAGGACTTGAAATTATTAATAAAAAAAAAAAAAACAAAGGAAAAGAATGCTCATCTTTCTGTTCTCTGTACATGTTCAATTTTACAACTGTTACTACACAGAAATAGCTCTACTAACACTGACACTGATGAGAGAATTTCACTCACTGTGAGTGAGCTCTGCAAGTTTGTATGATGTGTGTAGGCCTGATTTGCAAATGCTAACTATTGTGACTTCAGAAAAAAATTTCAAAGGTTTCCATTTGGAGCTGCAAGTTCAAACCATTTCATTTCATAAACAAAACTAACTTTGAGATAGAAGAAGCAGCAAAACACAAACTTATTTCTTATTTATTTACATTCCCCTCTAATGTATATATTATTTTTTATTTATTGTGGTAAAAGGCAAAATGAATACTCAGTGCCAAGTTTCAAACACGTATGAAATTTCAAGGTTTATTATGTTATTAAGGTTCTGAAATTAGGATTTATATTTATAAAAGAAGTGATGATACAACGTGAACTCTGAACAGTGGTAGTGCCACCAACAAGAGCATGTTTCCCATGCAATGTGAACAGCCCAGGTTACCTTAGCCTAATAAAAGATTTAAAACAGAGGAAATAATTTCAAAGAATCATATTTCTGCTGTCATGTTTGCAGTCACATTTGGGTTTAAAAGATGGGAAAACGTGAATCTATTTATATATTCTCAAGTTACACCCACAAAACAGGATCCCAGAGAAATTCTCACAAACAGGGTTTGCAAGAATACAGCAGAAGAGTGTGTAGGTTGATGTGGGTGCTTGGATGGATTACGTGTGTAATCAACATGTAAAGCTCTATAATACTGAAAATAATAAATTGTTGTGAAGGGGTAAGGGTGGAAAGTGCATTTTACATGGATTATCTGCCCTAGTTCCTGTTCTTATTTTTGGAAAGCAATCAGCTCTTCGTGAGAACTCAGCACCACGCTGAGCCACCCTGGGGCTTTTCATGGCCCAGCCCTTCACTTTGCATTATCATCTGTTAGCAGCCACATCCTGTGCAGACTGATTCATTACAGCCAAGAAAGGCTGCGAGAACAGGAGACCCTCTGAACCCTGAGGTCTGAAATCACACTAACATACTTCTTCTCAGTGCACTATATAACATAAAGCTACTTTTTCAAAGGCATTTCTACTCATTTTTGTAATTATTCCAAATAAAAGCTTATTTTAAGACAATGTTATTTTAACTCAAGATCTTTGCCAATCACCATTACTTGAAAATACTCATATGCCTGATTTGGAAACCGTATGTTCATCCCAATTTAATTTAGACATAAAACCAAGTAATTTTGACCACTTTTGCTTAACAGGTATGGTTAATCTCAAACAAAAGTCAGATAATCATAAACTGATACAGTTTATGAATATTCATGAATGTATATGAAGTACATTGTTATTTTCAACTACAGTAATATTTTTGTTTTCTGTGAAGTTGAAGTGCATGCAGAGATAATACAGTATGTTGAACATATAGTTTTAAACTCTAAAATGCATTACTTTTGAAATAGTAGGATTTCCTGATACATAACTATTGAACACAAATATGTTGCAAGTCAATTAAAAAATCTGAATTAGTAGCACAGTTTACTACTTTCCATTTCACTGTATTTCTAAATATCCTAATATCTCACAGTTTTAAGCATGAATTTAAATGTAAGAGCAACTACGTTATTCTTGTTTTACACATCGATGAACAAACTTCAGAGATAAAATGACCAACGACCAGTGGCTGGGCTGGATGTACTGATCTTCAGTCTTAAACTTCCAGTTTCTTGCATTAACTCTGGGACTTTAAATTACATTCTTTGATGTATTTGTTTTAAAGTTGCAGTGTACACCTGAGTCTTTGTACAGAATATTTTCTGTCTCCTCTCATGATTACAGCAATAGCAGGACATAAGCAAACTGTGTATAAGCCAGCTCTATGACAGAGAGGCAGAAACACAATTGCTGAACCATGTAGAAACACAGTTTGCTGGTACCAGTGCTACCACAGCAAACAGTGCGGGATGTGTATTGATGTGGCAATAGGAGAGCTGTCAGAAAGCATCAGTGTGGGCACAGTCCATGAATCCCATTTGTCTCCAGTGTAACATGACTGATCACAGCTAAATTACAGTGACTTTAAATGTACAACTCAATTTTCTAAGCTAATTAAAATCAGGGAGACTAGTACTTCTAAGGTTAGCAAAATTCAGCTCCTATACAAAATACAGCATAATCAAGAACAATGGAATATATATACACATATATCTGATGTAAATAGAAATTCATTGGCTGGAGTTCAAGGGAAACAGTGCTACTAATCCATAGATTGTCATTTTACTGTGTCCCTAATAATAGGAAGCAAATAGGCATAAGCTGTGTTTGCAGAGATACTGATACTTTTCTCAAAGGATCAAGGTTCTATCAGAAACTAAACTGACCCACATGAACACCTCAAGACAATTGAAAACATACATCATAGATACATATATTCAGAAACACTGTGGAGATCTTACACCTATTCTCTGCAAACTTTTGAAGGCATTTTAGAAATCATCATGTAACTGGTGTCAAGAGAACAACAGCAGCCAGTGCTTCAACAGCATACAATAATTCTAAGACCAGGGTAGGTCAGCTGATGTTAGAAACAAGAGGATATTTTTAGAAAATTTCCCTCTTTAAGGTCATCTTCACCCCATTAAGCCTTCTTTACAAAAAGACTGGTTTTACCAAGTCACTAAAGCACAGGTGACACTCTTTCCTGATCCTCTCCATTCACAAACTCATCCTTTTGACACCCAGTTCATTGACGTTCTAATATCAAAACAACCTGTTACAGCTTTCAAGGCAAATGGCACTGAAACAGGAAAGGGATGAAAATGTTATGCTCCAAAGGAAATCATCCTAAATTATCATTCAAAAACTGGTAACAGGAGATAAGCAGTTACAGAGTTGGTGGTACCTCTGGACTATGTCTAGTGTCTGAGGTAACAGGCTTCACACCTTTGTCTGACCTAAATTCTACCATTCTGGTATTTTTAGAAAGAACCTTGAAATCTGGCAGCTTGTGAGTCAGCCAGGAGCCCTCAGCACATTTAACGAGGCTCACAGACCCTGCTAACTTTCTCTTTTGTCAATTGAGATTAATGCAGTGATTAGGTGACTTTCTTAAATGAGGTATTGTTTCATTTCAGCAATAGGAAAGCTACAGTGTATAAAATAATAAAGATTTTGAACCAATTAAGCAGCCTAAAATCATATCTCTTTCCCTAGGGCTCAGTGTGTCTTGAAAAGCTAGCAAAACCCCACAGTTTCAAATCCTCTCTCCCTCCAGACACCCCACAGCCAACAACTGTACTTGACCTTCTCCTTTCTAACTATTCTGTCATCTTTAGCTCTTAATTCTAGTGGAGCAGCTGTGTAAATATAGCTGGAACTAAGAAACCATAATCTTCAAAGCTCAGGGATTATTCTCTCTTACTTTCCTGAGCTATTTGCAAGCAGGTATTTAGCCTGAAAGTACTGTCTAGCCACCCTGCCTACTTTTTCGCCTTAGATTTTGGGTTTGCCTTCAAATAAAATCAGTGTGTGACTACTCGGTGCCGTGGTGAGCAAGCAGGCAGCGTCACCCACTCACCCTGGGCTCACTCCCAGCCAGCACCAATTGAACAGGACACTGGCAGGGAGGAAACTTAAGTCCTTCATTTGCTGTGTGGGTCTTTTGTCAGCTAGGTCTGACAAAACTGCAATTTTCTTCTTTACAGATGGTTTAAGATTGACTAATGCTTTAAAGAAGGACAAGGTAACAGCTATGTACTGGCCCTTTATTTGTCCTCAGATAGGCAGGATGGCTGTGAGAGCCCACATGACAACCCCAGCATCACCCTGCTGTGAAGCCAGGCTGTGTATTTCCCTTCAGTTTATTCACACAGCTCTGCAGTCTCGTACCGCTCCTAAAAATAATCACAGCCTGCAGAGCAGCATGAGGGGCAGGCCTTCACATACCTATGCCAGTCAGGATTAAAAAAAAAAAAAAAAAAAAAAAAAAAAAAAAAAAAAAAAAGCTTTACTCAACCCCCAGACTAAACAAATAGCTCCCTACACATCCCTCCCAGCAGCAGCAAGGGTTGTTTTGGCTTGGAGACACAAATCTACCAGAGCGGGCTGTAAACTGTGACCCTCTCAAAAGATGAGTCACCCACCAGTAAAGTGAAAACACTGATCCTAAAAGCACTGATTCATGCCTAGATTTCTCTCTGAGAAGTTAGGCAGCATTATGAGCACACATTTGCCAGCCTTCGTGCACTGCAATCTGACAGCTGACTCACGACTGCATGTTCAGACTAGTGCCACATATACAGTGGATGCAGTTCGACTCCGCTTTCCACGCTCTGCCTTAGCAAGTCCTTTGTGGCATCAATTTGTAGTAACTAAATCCTCCCTCCTTGACAAGAGTGACAGTCGCCTCTCAACAAGTTCCAGCCAGACACTAATTAACACTCTTCTATTAGCAAACAGATGATCCAAGATACAGATAACATCCCCCAAAGAAGACAGAACTGCCTTCACTCAGACCTGCTGAGGTCCAGAAGGGCTTAGCTAGCCCCCACCTGACTGCTGCCAGCTCCTTGCTGGTCTGTGACCACAGAGTCCCAGGTAATGGACTCCCACAGGACCAGAGTGCTGTGTCAAAGGCTACAGAGGCACCCAAGTCAGGCTGGGAAACGTGGGCTGGCTGTGGGTATTGCTTTCCACACAAAGGAGCAATCGTGTCTCACTAAAACATGAAAATTTGAAGAGTAAAATGTTTCACTTTTTTTTTATATAACTGTACATTCTGTGCAATGCAACTTAAAAGTGATGTGAGAACATGAAGGAGCCTCATCATCCCACAGTATTTTTCCTGCTTGAAACAGTCCCATGCTAACACACAACTATGCAGCTAGAAAACAGAGACCCCGAAGGCTGGTTAACCGTGATTGCATCTACATAAATAGCTAAGGCAATGCTATGCAAACTTTTGTAAGCTAAAACAAGTGATAAGGTGACAAGACCTTGGAGTTTTTCAATAGCACCAATTCAGATGCAATTCCTTACCTCAAAGAAGCAGGTTAAGATAGTCACCTGAAATCATGAAGAGTTCATGTGTAGCCCTTTTAGCAAAAGGTATTTTTGATTTAAGGTTTGTAACTCCAGCATTATAAACAAAATTACACTCACTTATTCAGCTAAAGATTTTCTTACACATACCAGTATTTAGGCCAGAACTGACAATTCATCATATGGAAAAAAGTGAACCACAGCTGGCAGGATCATGCCAGCAGGAACTCAATCAGCTCAGATACTGAATGCTCTCCTGCAATTTTGTTCATAGTTGGAAGACTGATGTCATAGTAATACAAAACACAGTTTCAGAGGTACAGCTACATTTGTATACTGTACTGTCAGAACTGTCACTGTAAAATCCCAGGAAAACAGTTCTAGTACAGATAGAGGCATAGCTTGAATTTAAAACTCATCCCCTGGAGTCTTCTACTTCCAAGTCACTATCAACACAGTAAGAACCATGACATTTTAGAAACCGTACTCTTCACCTTCTCTCACTTTTTCCTCCAGAGTGCTAGAGTACAGATCTGTCAAGTCTTTGTAATTAAAATCATTCACTGCTGCTTTTATGCATAGAAGAGTTTAGGGAGACTGCCACTGGATAAAACACTAGCATGTTTAATATGCAGAACAAAACACAGTTGTTTTTTTGCAAGCAGTATGCCTTTTCAACTATTCCCAACAGAAGCCTAGTAAGTACTGAAAATGAAGCAATTAGTATTTGGTATCAGTTTACTTGCCAGGTACAAAGAGCCAGCCTTCCATCTCACCTTTCTTAGCCTAGGAGAACAGTACATCCAATAGGAAGGAAAATATTAGCCAGATTATACCAGTTATACACCAAATTCATAGCACTCAGCATCCCTAATACAGCTTTTTCCTCAGGACTAAGAGTAACCTACATTTTGCTGTGCCATCAGTTACATAAACAAAAATTAAAATATCAGGGTTTCGAGAGAGAGGATTGGGTATTCTTGTTCAAACTTAGCTATTTTCATTTGCAGGCTAAACAAAAACTTTTTCTTGCAAATTCTACTCATTGCTGAGATATCCCAGAAGAAAATTCACCCAAGCCTTAACTGCAGACGAACGCCTCAGCTTCATATATAAGCAAGGCTAAAGACACTAAATCTAGCACCACCTGAGAATACATGTGGTATCTGCCCAACACTGCCTGTTAAGTGTTGTACTTAAGACAAAACAAGCTCAGCTGTATACAAGATGTTTCAAATTATGCAAGAGCCATCATTGGCAAAGAATCATGGCAGCAAGTATTTCTTACATGAACATAAAGATACACCATTGCTCCAAAATTTTCAGTGAGATACCTTCAATTTCTAATGAAGTGACATTTATAAGCCTCACCACATTTTCAGACTCTGGTTATTCAACAGAAATACTGATTTGAGTAACAGCAGAACTCTGTGCACAGAGGTTGATAAGAATGTACCACTGCAGCACAAGAAGTCAGACACCTTCTCTCTGCAGGCTTGTTTTGAATTGTTTATTGAGGTTTTAAGAAGTCATCCACATTTCTATAAATATAGACATTACTTGAGTAAGTGACTTACAATGTCACCAGTGCAGGTACATATATAACCAACATACAAAAGCTCCACTGGAAGCTACTTCAGTTTATTCAAAAAGGACCAAGATGTCATAAAAAAAACAAACAGCTGTCACTTTCAGTTATTGAAGACACTAAAGTGCATTTTTGGTTACCTCCTAGTCAAACAGCTGCTGGTTAAAAAGTCTGATTTTCTTTTTTAAACATAGCTAAATTACATCGATTGACATTCAGGTTTGTAGCTGTCATCCTCCTGATACATGGCAGCAGGTAAGAAAAATGTATTACTTTGCTGGTTGAGAGGAGGAAAGTGATTTTGCTTTTTTTAACTTTTTTTTAATCTGATATTTCCAACAAAAGTTTAAAGACAATCTAACATTCTGATGAATTTCTACAGCACCACTAAAGTTAGTCTTAAAAATCCAGGCTCTGCTTTAGCCCTTTTAATTGCTAACCAAGTATCTAAAGAGTCACTTGAAGCTCTGTACCAGTAAGAAACACTACCCTCCCTTTTCTGTCAAGCACTATCCTGCCCAGTTAACACTGTTTGCACACTCTGTAAACAAGAACAGCTTAAAGCATAATTAAAGCAGAACACAGGCCAATCTTGAAAATCTTCTTCCCCCTTTCCCTCCCCCCCCATCCCCGCCCCTGGTAGTGTCTAATGTTTGAGTGTATAAAGCATTATTACATTCCTAACCACAAAATACTGTAAGAGTCACAACAAAAAAAGCATACGTTGAAAGTGACATAGCAATACCACTTTAATAAAATGGGGTATATTTTGGGGAGATACAAGATGTGCTCTACTAATTTTAACTTCATCTTTACTTCATTATAAGTATTGCCAGGACAGTCACCAATAGGGCAAAGAATGCTGCACTGGTTAGAACCACAGCAGCCGTGGTTGTTCTTTATAGCTCCTTTACTGCAATTCATTGACTTTTGATACTAGGAGGACATAATACTCATCATTCAGAAATAAATTACTAATTTTGAGTAACATTTTAAACCTGATTAGCACTGTATAATGATGAATGGCTACTTCTAAAAAATAAAAATCTTACATATCAAAAAACATGCTATATGTTGGGAAACCACTTTTTCATGCTCCATCGTGTTTTTACTTGTCAAAGTCTTTCTTTTACCAGTTGAAGAATCCACAGCACTTAAAATTTCAAGTGTTTGAACTGAACATGATTCAATTTCAAAAACTGCCAAATTAAAAAAAAACCACGTGTAGCCAAGCTTTCATAAAAATCCTCAAACAAGGTAAAACAACAGCCTCAATGAAATTATGGGTTACTAGCTTCATACATGTTTTTAAAGCTGTATAATGTTCACCTAAGCACTCCACTTACGAGCATTAGAAGTTTAAAAACACAGAACACCTTCAACGCAAATTGCTTGCAGAGGGCACCCTCAAACATATGAGTACAACACTAAGCAGAAAACCCTCGTTTTATTTGGCTATTTAGACATCCATGTCACATATACCCACCCATCCATTTCCTGATAGCATTACATCATCTATTAGGGCTTCTGAAATAATACAGAGCCAAAAAACTCAGAAGAGACTAGTTTAAAAAAAAAAAAAATCCACAACTGCACAGCCCTCCTGCACACAGCAAGGTTGTGCAACCGATTGTTTAACGTAACTAAGCTTAACGGCATCCAAACAGGTAGGCCCGGGTTTGGAAGCTGTCTTACGTCAAATTTTGACCATGTAACTACTCTAAAATAAAAAGGTCAAAAAAGAACTCATCTCTTCTTTTTCTGCTGCCTCAACATTTTCCTTCGCTTAATTATCATATCATGTAGTTTCTCCAGTCCCTCTTTAAGTCCGTCTCCAATGATTGCACAGGTAGGCTGCAAATGCCAGGGTGTTGAAGAACTCAGCTCACTCATTGCTAACATTTTCTCGATTTCAGAAAGGGAGAGAGAGTTCCTCAGGTCCTGCTTGTTAGCAATGATAAGGACAGGCACTCCTTGATTCTCAGATATCCGAGTAATCTTATGAAGTTCTGTTTTGGCCTCCTCCATCCTCTCAACGTCGACGGAGTCCACCACAAACACGATGCCATCGGTGCACCTCGTGTACGACTTCCACAGCGGCCTCAGCTTCTCCTGGCCGCCCACATCCCAGAAGTGGAAAGTGACCGTCTTCGAATTGCCCAGCGTCACTTTGATTTTCTCCGTATTAAATCCTTTAGTGGGGACAGTGTTGACGAACTCATTGAACTGCAGTCTGTACAGTACCGTCGTCTTCCCAGCGCAGTCCAGCCCCAGGATGACGATGTGAAAGCTCTGGAAAGAAGGCAGGCTGGAGAGGATCGGCGTCTGGTCCGAGAGTCCATTCCCCATTGCCAGAAGGGAAGGTGACAGCAGGCTGCCACGAGCAGAGGCGGCTCCCGCGGCTGCGTTCGGATCCTGCCAACGACACAAGCGGCGTTACAGCCCGCTCCGCCGGCACCGGGGCCGCAACGCGCCGGCCACGGCGCCGCCGCCCCGACTGCGGGGGCGGCCGCGGGCAGCGCGACGCGGAACGCCACACGTCCCCCGCCCCGCCCGGCGGCTGCGGCCGCCCCCGGCACCTGCGCCCCCGCCGCCCTCGCCGCGCCCCGAGCCTACCGCTGCTCCCTCAGCGCGGCGAGGCGCGCGCTGCCCGCGACCCCATGCCCACGCGGCGCCGCTGCTCCTGCTCGCTGCTCCTGCCGCTACTGCTGCTGCTACTGCTCCCGCCGCCGCTCCCGCTCTCGCCGCCGCTGCCGCTCCCGCCGCTGGCGCCGCCGCCCGCAGGACTCTCCCCTGCATCTGGTGGTGAGGGCGTCTCCCAGCGCGCGCCTAGCCCCGCGCGCCCCTCCCCGCGGCCTCCCATTGGCCTCTGCGCGCGCGGGGGGCGGGGAGCGAGGCGCGCTCCGCCTCGCCCATTGGCCGGCGGCGCAGGCCACTCATGGAGAGCTCGAGTCGTACCGTCCGCCGCCGAACGCTACGGGCCCAGCGCGGCCGCAGGAAGGGGCCGCTCCCCGCCCACGCCCTGCCTTGATCGGCCCCCGCTGCTTCTTCTCCCGTCCGGGAGGCGGAGCCGCTGCTTCACGCTCGGGTAAACCAGGGCGGCCGCGCCCTCATCTTACGGCAGCCTCCCCGCCCCGCCGCGGGCGGCAGCGCCCCTCCAGCGGCCCAGCGCCCCGCCCCTTCTCGGGAGAGCACGCTCATTGGGCGCGGGTGCTGTCACTCCATCTGGCCCCCGGCAGCCCTGGGGCGCGCGCTCGTTGGCTGTGGGTGCCGTCACTCTGACGCGCCCCCTGCCGGCCCCGGCCGGGCCTCCGCGCGCCGGCCTCCGCCGCTGAGGGCCCGGGGAGCGCCCGCGGCACCGGCGGGCTCGGAGCGGCTCCTTAAATAAAAGTGCTCCGGGCCTGGCTCTGTGCTCTCATCGGGCGTGTTAATCTGCCTTTGGCCTGTCTCCGCGAAACCGGAGACACAGAGCGGGAGGAGCCGGGAATAACGTAGGGGATGACACCGTTCTGATGGACGCCTGGCGCACAGGGATGGCCGCAGCGCCCGGGTCTGAGCGAACACGCAAGGGTACCTGGCTAGGTTGCAAGAAAGGTTTCCCACAGCACAGAGATATGTTAAGTAATCCTGCATTTTCATATCTCAGGCTGATTTGAGCAGTGAAGTGTTTCCCAGAACTAATTACGAGTGTCTGATAACACATTTACTGTTTCCAGAGCGTGCAGGTGTTAGAGGAGGCCTGGAGGAGTATTTTGTCTCAGCTTTTCTTGCTGTCATACTATGGTTGTGTTCCTTCCCGCTGCTCTTTTCACTTTCCACCTTTGCCACTGCCGTTTGCACAGCTGTGGCAATGCGGATGCTTACTGCTGCCTGTGTCGAATGTGCCTCGGATCAGTGTAAAATAGCACACAGGAAGGAACAGAGCAGAGCATACTACAAAAATCTTCATCTATAGCCCTTAGATAAAAATTTAATAACTCAATCTGTATGATAAAAGCATATGTTTAACTGTTAGCTAAAGCTATTGTGCTAATCTAGTCTGCCAGTCCAAGTTTATATTTTTCTGTACTTAGTATCATAGTCATAGAATCACAGAATCATAGAATCATAGAATCATAGAATGGTTTGGGCTGGAAGGGACTTTAAAGATCATCCAGTTGCAACCCCACTGCTGAGGGCAGGGACACATTTCATTAGAGCAGGTGGCTCAGAGCTCCATCCACCCTGGCCTTGAACCCTTCCAGGGATGGGGCATCCACAGCTTCTCTGGGCAACCACCCAAATCTTTGACCAGCTGGGCTTCAGTAAAAGAGGAGTGGTGTTTTCAATATTAGTCTTGCCTTTTTGTCTAGAGGACTTTAAGATTTCTTGATGTGGCTGCTGAAAAGGGTTAATTTACAAGAATATTTAGACAATTATGTTTCTTTTTTTTTCAAAGTGTTGTACTCCATATTTTAAATCACAGAGAATTTTATGTAAAAGAGAAGTGATTTAATAGTAAAGGAACATATAATAGCAAAAAAAAAAAAAATCCAACGTGTGCTGTAGGCAATGTTTCATGTTATTAAAGTGTTAAGATACCCATTCTAGTCCTACTAAAAATAGCAAAATTCTAATTTATTTACATCTGAGATTCATATTTCACTGCTTTTATCTTTGTTCATTATTTACATCCTGATCTTGCAGCTGATTCTCTTTGGAGGAAGTGGGCTGTTTGTATGGGACGGTGATTTTACATTTATGGAAAGGAGGGCTAAGTTACTACCCCTAAGGCCAGCTGGTAAGGTTTCTGATTTGGCAGTATTTTACAGTATTTTTGTATAACATAAAGAACTGCACAGCATAAAGTGTAATAGAAAAGCATCTACAGTGATAGGAAAAGTGGCCCTTAATTAGGCCTTAACAGTTTAAAGGATAGTTTTTAGTAATTCAAAATTGGAGGAAACCAGCTGAAGATACCTCCTTAAAGAATACTATTGCAGCTAATAGATCTGTTCCTAAAGGTTGACAAGCTGAAATAAATCAAATTGACCTTTATTTCCACCTACAAAATTAACTATCCCCTATTTTTAGTGGAAAAATAGGCCTGTTAGATATTATGGTCTCCTAAACCTTTGTGTCTAATTGTTACCAAGATCTGTTCAAACTTTAACACAGCTTCCTAATAATACATTTTACAGTTAATTCCATGAGAATGGATATTGGCTAGCTCCTACCCTCATGGAAGGTATTTTGATTTTAAAATGCGTAAGGCTTGTTTTTATTTCTCGTTCTGCTGAAAAGCAGTCAATACATAAAATTTTATTGAAAAAGGTGGGATAAAGAACTGATTTTTTCCTAAGGTATCGTGTATCCAACACAGTAGGTGGAGAAGGAATCTCGTAAATTGTGCATTTATTTGGAAAAAGAGTTTTATCAGGGAGGTCATCTTAAGATTAGACAGAAATCAACATCTTCAACAACATGAGCATACCTGTATTTGTACATATATACATGGAAATAATCTGTACTCTCCAGAAAATGCTTGGACACTCTCTACAGTTAATTTATCACATCTACCTGTTGTAACTTGCTATGAAGTGAATTATGAGCTCTCTGGGGCTGAGACTATTTTTCACTGTAAGTCTTCTTTGCACCTTGATCTTAATTAATGCCTGTAGGCACTTCTGCAAAACAGCTATTAAATAACAATCCAAGTGGATCCACTCCTCCCATACACTTCATGCTGCTTTGGAAGTCAAACGTGCAGACTGGGCAGGTGTTATGGAGTAATGGTATCTAAATTAGAGGGAGTGTAGAAGAGTTGACACATTCAACCTCTGCTAATTGAAGGTAAGGGTAAAGCAAGGCTTTGATTATCCTGTAGAAGTCTGCAATGAAGGAGGTGAACTGAAAGAAGTGAACTTTTCAAGTGTGTAGCTTAATGGGGGGGAGTGGGCTGTTCTTAGATGGCAGCTGCAAATAGCTGCAATATACATGTAAGAGGAAACAATGGTGCAAGGCTCTAGCCATGTGCAGAATTTTTAATGCAAAATAAGGAGGTGCCTAATTTCTCTGTTGCGGTAATTTTGCATACTGATACTTTTCTCATTTCCTATCTGATCTCTACAGATCTGAGTTCTTTCTGGCTCAGCATTCTTTAGTTCATGAAAACAACTGCAACTTCAGCTCCTCTGGGCTAAAAACCTTCTCCCCTTTCCTGTTTACACAGTTTACCAGTGTAAATAGTAATATATTATTTTCTACATAGGTTTCTTACATATATGCTATAAATATTTTCCACACAGAAGAGGGCAGAGTCAGGGACAAATCATTGTGTTTCAAGAAAATGAAGGACTACCTTCATAACATGCAGCTTCTTCACTATGGTAGTTTGGTTTTTGGTTTTCTTTTTTCTTTTTTTTAATTCCTTATTGACCCAGGGATAATTTTGGTTCAGAGTGGGTTTGAGAGGGCCAGGCTTCCAATGCTGTAATTATTAACTGCCTCTGAGAAACTTAGATAGTCCTTATTAGGGATATGGACCATGAAATTGGTTGAAGTGCTGCCAAGAAATAATTGGCATACAGTGGAAAGATACGATTCTTTGAAATTTTAATATTATTAACTAGTGGAGACTTAGGTTACCTTTTAATACATATCACCTCCTTCACTTCAGGAGCTGTCTCACAGTGCCCAGATAACAAAAATGTGAAGGATCATCAAACATCTACTTGCAAGGCTGTGTGTATTCTTCACAAGAAATTGTCTTTCATATGGAAATAACAGTTTATGGAAATTAAATCTAGCAGTTCATGAGAGGTTCACTGTAGTTGGACATTAAATCAGAGCTTCCATTAGTGCTGGTCATTTTAAAGTTAGATTCCACTCAAGTAGGTATGACTGTTATTATACAGCCACGCCTAGTGATGCAGCAGATGAGAAATTCCTTCCAAACTAAAGATAGTGGGCTTGAATTTCCATGGCCAGATAAGTACAATATTCATTTTGTTTTCATTAAGTATTATCATTCTGAAGAAGAGGCTAATGGCATTTATTATCCAGTTCAATAGCTAATCACCTTAGAGTTATTTTTTAATAGCACCACGTGTTGTGTGTGGCGAATTTGATTAAAATCAAATGAAAAATGAAACATCAGACAAATGATCCTAATCTGGCCATATAGTGCAGATACAGAGGCATATGGCCAGACCTAAAGAACACTAAAAGAAAGCAAATATGAGCAAATACTGAGGGGGAATAGGAGGGAACCAGCTGCATCCAGAGCTGAATTAGTTGGCAGACACAAAGGAATGAAGTCATAAGAAGAATGGAATTTTTGCAAGGACTGTGCACTGCCAGCTACAGGTAGCTGGCCTATAGCTAAGGGGTCCCAACCCCCCATTGTCACAAGAGAGGTGTGTTAGCAACTTCACACCACCAATTATTGCTGCTCCATGTGGAAATCAAGCAGATTTCTCAATGTGTATGAAAGAGAAAATCAGTTGTGTTTCAGTACAATGACATGGCAGACCTGGGCTGGGGTAATATGTATTAATGTTTGTGTAATAGCAATAATGTTTATTATTACAGTAACCACTGTAGCTTGGTTGTACATTCAAAAATTGAAGTTACTTTTCTTCAACTATACCCTGGATCTCAGAGCTAAAAAAGTACTACTTTGAGTTGTTATATGGTTCTGAAAGTATTGCTTTGAATTGTTACATGGTACATAAAATATTACAGCAGTTTCACCATGAATTTTGAGAAGCCCCTTGAATATGAGCAGTAAGAATGAAAATGGCTGACAAATTGCAACACATAAGGTTTTGCTTTTAAGCCTATCTCTTAAACTGATGTACAAAATGTTTTGCACAAAGAAGCCTTTTATCATCTTTGCTATGTCTGCTGAATTCTTTTATGATAACTTACATGCTCCATGAATTACTCTGCTTTGATTATTAAAAAGTAGTTGGTGGTAGAAAATCTAATTTATTTCCTCAAAATAAATAAGCTTAGAGCAGTAGGAGATGGAGTTGCTACGTGTTACAATTTAAGTTACCACTCTGATTACATCAGTTAATTAAACTTACTGTCATTTCATACATACCTTCATATGAAGTCTAACATCTGTGTTTTGATACTTTCATTTTCATAAATAAACATAACGCCACATAGCAGGCTAACAAACAAAAAGCCTCTTCTTTGATACTGACAGTCAGACTTTGCTGCATCTTCAGTTCTAATCAGGTGTGTTACTGAAAGCAAGTTGTACTCACTCATAAATGTTCCAAGTCACACTGAGCAGGTGTTGGCTCAGGGTAACTGAAATTGCAGCCTCTGCCTTCCAAGCTCTGTGAATTTTGTTTCATCCTCTGCTGGGATGGCTGTATTGGTGGTGACTGGTGTTTGTGGAACACAGGGAACAGTCTGACCACTTTGTGTCCATGTGGTTGTACGAGTAATGCGCCTTCTGTGATGGGGGGGACAGCAGAGGGGTTGTACCCAACACCATCTTTGTATTGAGGACTCGTATCACAAACTCTCAGCCACACTGATTGTTCATTTAATTGCAGAATGTAATTAATAAGGGTTTAGCATAGATCCTCTCTTTATATGATACAAAGTTTATAGTCACAAAATCCAAACCCGGACTTAAGACATGTTATGGGGCAGTTTTAAAGAATTTAAAACTTTTTTTTTTTTGCAGGAACCCCTGGTTTCCACTCCCACTTCACTAAGAAGCTGGTGCTACAAAAAACCCAGCAAATATGTTTATTTAATAAATGGACAAAATACCTCTTACTTTAATCCTTCATTATGTGAGGTAAGACTTCTCCACCGTGAGCAATTCCAGTGTTTAGTGTGTGATACTACATATGAGCCAGCCTTGGCTTGCATGTTTTCTTCAATGGTTGGATCCTGATCAAAGATTTACATTCACCTCAGCAGCAGTTTCCCCACCTCCTACCCCAGGTTTGTGGCAGCACTTTTACTTTTATGGCGGTTTTTTTCTGTCTGGAACTACTGAGTGGAGTCATCACACTCTTTTGCTGAGAATGCAGTGCTACTCAACATTACTGTTTGAAAGTCTTGCCAATTAGGAGAATGGCTTCCAATATCTCTTTTTTCCCCAGCATTTTTCCCCCGGAAAAGCCATAGGCACTTTTGAGATTTTTTTTTGTATGCTAGAATAATTCTAAAGTTTAAAATTCTATCAAGCTGAGATTTCAGTATCAGCTCCCAGCTTTTCACATTGCTTCCTTTGAAAAGGGTTGCAGAGTTTTTAAACATACCACTTTTAATATGATAGGAGCAGTTTGCAAGCAGATTAAATGTACTACGACTACAAATATAAGAGCAGCATGCTTTATTTTGCCCCTGTATAGATAGATATAATATGTGAAGGTATTTTCCCAGCTCCAGAATAATAATGGAAATGTTGGTAATATAGCTACTGCTGTTTGAGATATTGCTAGTACAGAGTAACAACGAAGGAAAGAAAAAACTGCTATTAAAGTTTTTTTCTTTTCTAAAGAACTTTATAAACATTGTATAACTATTTAACATGTATAAAGGTGCTGACATTTGCTGGAATTGTAATAGGAAAAAACAAACAGACCTTGGACATCAGAACAAAGAAGCCTTTTCTTTGATAAATTTGTATCTCAGTTGATTTACTGTGGTGGAAAAAAAAAGTTACAAGTTCTGACTGAAGCTTCTGACTAAGTGTTTATGGGATGAAACATTCATTTAAACCAGTTATTTCCTAACAATCCATCTGCTTGCAACAGTTACTTACTTAAAAGCTATGCTTTGTTCTTCAGGTGCTGCTTGTATCCAAAAGGAAGTGCCAGTACAGGAAGAAGCACACAGCACTCGGTGCGCAGAACCAGAGTTAGCATATGGTTAATGAAATGCTTAAATGACAAATATAGTGCACTGAAACCTGCCATGAGAGCATTTCAAAGACAGTCTCAAAAGACAAAGCACTGAAGCTCTGCTAATTTGCAGGGATTGGCCTGTTCCTGTGGTTGGCTGTAGCAGGGAGTTTGTGCCTGTGTGGTGTGCACAGCTGGCTCTTGGATGTGTTCCCACCATTTTGGCAACAACTGAGAGGTGATGCCCATCCAATATAGAGGGTTCACTGTGGGAACGAGCAGGCTGTTGATCTGTAATAACTTTGTGTAAATCAAGTTAAGTGCACACCTTGAAGAGGAAATTCAGTTGCTCATCTCTCCTAAAAAGGCATAGCAGCAATAGAAACAGATTTCACAGAGATTACACTGTATGAAAATAAAATTTTATGGGAGATATGCCTAAGCTCCCAGGAGGGCTGTGAAAAATCTAGTCTCGGCTTTAGTGTATAATAATGTAGGTAGTACAGTGATAATGTCACAGCTCCTTGAGCCTGGTGCTCAGAGGCAACAGCTAAGAGAAGTCCCCACTGAGACAATGAAATAGACCACAAACAATTTGTTTGATGTTCTCCAACAACTGTTTAGTAATTTATCAATGCTCCTAATAATAGGAGTTTGTGAGTGCTACTTATAACTCCTGGTCACATACAGAACAAATAATATGGAATATAATTACTCTCTGGCTTTCTGAAAGCATCGCTTTTTTAGGTGAGTGAAAAGAGAGACTTGCTAGCTCCCTAGATAGAGGGGAGGGTTTTATTTCTATTTTTTACAGAAAGAAAAAATTTATTATTAATTTTAGTCAGATAATTGAGCTCAAATATAGTTTTAATATCTTTAATGAGGCAATTAATAGATTAACAATGTTCCTGAAGAAAAACAACAAATATGTGCTTTAACAGATAAATTAACCTGGTCTTTTTAAACCGCAGAAGACTGGTAAAGCCCACTGAGCATCTCTGCAGTCCACTGGTCTCATTCTCTGCAGTGCTTGCTTTTCTTCCTACTAGAACTCTTTCCCAGGCACTTCATTTTAGCACTATAGCAGTGAGGCATTTGTGAGTTTTCAAAAACTGTGCCACTGCCTGGATCTTTAACCCGTCTTTTCAGTCAACACGCATCTGAAGTGCACAGTAAAATACTTAATATGGCCCAGGAAAATAAAACAAAAATTGGCACTCAGAATTATATATGCCCCAATTCTTTGCTTGCAAAGAAGGTCATAACTCTGAGTGGCTTTTCATTTGAAGACTTCCCGGGCACTAGGAGTTTTGAGCTAAGACTTACCTGGTTTTGCCCCTATTCCAACAGCACTCCCGAGTGCAGTACATGCAAACCCTGCTTTAGCAGGTCCTACAGCTTTGCCAGCTGTGTGGCAACTGTATCCAGTCCCTGTGCATGTTTGGATTTTGACCAATACATTAAATTTTGTTTTGAAGCAAGAAGGTGTTGAAAAGCAGCTTTCCAGGAGAGAATGGAAAGAGCAAATACTCCTTTGCTTTGATTTCTGATATGAAAAGTAAATTTCAGTCAGCAGAATGTGAATGAGAGCTGAGCATTCTAGACTGGATTTTTTTCAAGCCCAAACAGTTGTTTGCCTGCCAGTGTTAAGAACTACAGAGGTTCAGTGCCTGCAAAGGAGCTCTTTCCCCTCAGGGCCCTGGACAGTTCAGCAGCTAGCCTGAAGTGTGCCATGAAGGTTTCAGTCTCTTCCATTGAGAAATGATGGGCTTCTTATACTTAAGTACTGGATATTTGTTGCAGTTTCTAAAGGCCAAGTTAAAAAAAAAAGGACAATTCTTCTCAGTTATTTAAGAGTTACAGTGTGAATTCTGAGCCTATTACAGTATGCTATAGCAAAAGAAAAACCAGCCCTTATCCTAGGGAGCTCCCAGGTTTGTATTTGTGATTAGATGAAAAAGGGAAAAAGAAATAAACCAAACAGAGGACAGATGAAACAATAAGGTTTCAGGGAAGACAAACAGTGTGTGGGTGGGGAGGAGTAATTTAATCTCCTTGCTCAGCTGTAGTCTAGATTTTTTGAATCTTATATCAGCTCACAATGTCTTCTTTTTAATACTAAATCTCAAAATCACTTCAGTGAATGCAAGATTAGGCCTACTACTTGCTAAATATTAGAAGCTAAATCACTTGAAAATTGATTTGAAAGCTAATCACAGGGGTGCTAGGCAGAAAGCTTTCTTTCACATCATAGGTTTGAATTCTGGGAGAGAAACAACAGTAAACTCACTTTGAAGACCTTATAAAACCTGTCCCTGCAACAACCATTTTTGCTTTCCTCTCCCAGGGAATATGATTCAAACAAACCACATCATACATTCCGATTCCATAATATTAAAAATTGAAAGCCTTTCAGAGAATTGGCACAGCTTCTGCCACTAGGACTCTAAACTCACATAAAACCCTGCCAAAATACTAATTTTCAAATGCATACTTTTTAAAGTCTTTTGTTGACATCACAGCATTTCATCAGAATACAGGTTCCCCCTTCTTTGGCTCTCATGGCCACACCTCACTACTTAGCAGGCTTTAAATAAAGTAAGGAAGGCAAACTTTTGAGGAACAGATTGTTCAGCTGAGATTTTAACTGTGTTACTGAACTCCAGTGAATGGAGGCAATACTGCAAGAGCTGGTAGTTAAAGTGCTGCAAGGGTAAGCGCTGCAGTTTTCGTCTCTCTGAAGGCCTTCCTCTTCATCTCTCCCAGGTTTGATCATACAATATTAAGAGTCCAGGCAGGACTCTAGGGAGCAGAAGCAGCAGTGGGATACTATGAACATAATCAATTTTTTTTCTAATTGAATTATTTTATTCAAGGCCTCTCTACTGCTGGAAAAGAAAAATGCAATAAACAATACCTTCTTATGTAAGCAAAACATAAGCATGGACATATAAACAGAAAGAATCTATTTACGGAAGTCTCTGTGCTTTGAAGATTCTGTATTTCAGATGGTATACGATAAATACATGATACATTTAGCATGAGTAGATGCAAGCCCAAACTAAATCTTCAGAAGAAGCATGAGAAAGCTTTAAAGAGGACAAATGGTTATATCCCTTCCTCCTGGTTTACTGGTAGAAGGCCTCTGAAGCCATAGACCATTCTGTGAAAGCCTGGTACTAAATCTGAGAGATTCTGCCTGCTGAGGGTCACTTAAAGAGCCCTGCCTTTCTGCTTAGGGAGACCAATATCTGCAGAGTCTTTCATCTCAGCATAGCTGTAGATACAGGGGTTTTTAAGTTAGTGTCACTGCACTCCCTGCAAATCATTCATCTTTGAGTTCTTGCTGAGGATTGAATGAAGGCACAGCAGTCTGGCACGTGAAGCATATATGTGTTTCTGTGTTTTTCAGAACTGGGGTAAGTCAGAGCTGAGATAAAACAACAGCCATTAGCAGTCACCACAGAGGCCCTATCTGCAAGCTTTCACTGAGCCACAGTGATGAAATTGTGTGAAACCAATAGCAGCAGCCAGCAGATACTTGTTGAAGAATGGAGATAACATTTAAATGCAAAACCAAAGCTTCAAAATGAACAGGAAATTTGGTAATCTTCATCCCTCACTGTAGGCAGTGCACACTTTTCGTTTCTCTCAATTCATACCTTTGACTGTGGACAGGACTCCTCGTGCTCAGTCTCTGGATTGAAGCCATGTCAGTGGATGTCTGTTACCCAGTGTAATTCAGTAATAACGAAAGAAACATCCAATACATTATCAACAGTCACAGTCCTTAAGTCAGCCACAAAACAACACTCACCAGAAACAAAATGCGCTGTACTGCAAAGAGGCCTCATGTCTTTAACAACAGCAGCAGAAAAATTTCAGGACATAGGAGATCAGACAAGATGCCATTCCTTTTGAAGGCAAATCTTTTCATTCTCCAAGTTGAAGTAAAGAAGCACCTGAGGATTTTGCAATTTCTCTGTAACCACAGCAGAGCCTTGTCTTTGCTTCATACTTATAACCCCCAGAGCAGTTGCTCCCAGTCTGGAGAGGAATTTTTATGGACTTGATGCAGATATATCCATAGTTACAGCTTTAATGGAGCATCAAGGCTGAACAGGCGAGGGTGAGAGATGAATTTTAGCTTATACTGTGTTGTAACATAAAAGCTTCACTTCCCAGTTGAGCTGGCCTCTGCCCATCCTCTGCTGCCCTGATGCCACAGCTGGTGGAACTGCACCCATTCTTCAGCAGGTCTCTGAGGCATCACGCTCATCTAATCCTGCTCTAAGCAAGTCTGTGCAGCCTGGCACCAATAACCCGGGCAGCTGTCTGGATTATGAGCAGTACCTACAAGATGACAGTGTTGAGAAGTGACTTGACTAGGTCAAGCATTGTACAAACACACGGTAAGAGACAGAGCAGCTTAAATGAACAGGGGGAGGATTGGGGAAATCCTCATTTAATAGGTAGAGAACAGGACTGGAATGCAGTGATTCACTTCACACAGACAACAGGAAATACAGGAACCAGAATCCCTGTTTGCTGCTTTGAATATCAGACAAATTGTCATCACCTTTCCTCAAACAATCTTAAGAAAAGATCACTTTGAGTTTTGGGAATTCACAGATGGGATTATTTGGATGCTGAAGTGCACCTGCAAATGCTAGGATGGGACAGATTCTTGCAGCAGAGGGCTGGCTGGGCCTATCTAAAAAGAGAGTAGGGGATTGTTAGAGTGGGCTTCTTGCCTGTTCTTGCTGGTAGGACACTCACTGCCACTTTTTACCCAAGTACAGTAGGAGAGTAGCTGGTTAGTGTTGGGAAGGACAGCAGTCTTTGGTGCCATTAGAGATATCTGCAGCCCACTCAGCTGTTAAATGGGGACTCTGATGTGCTCCAAGGTCCACTACAGGAAACCTGTGACCTGAGACACCTCTGTGAAAATCTAAGCCTCAAGGGAAATTTGTAATCTTCCAATCAGTGGTCTATTTTAATCACAATTGTTTCTGTAGCTGCTTGTTCTGAGGCAAGGGTATCAGACAACACAAAGCATGGTGAACCGTTGGGCAAATGATACTAAAATGACTTGATTGCATCCAGCCTTGATGTTATCAAGGTAAATCACCCTTAGTCACCTCTGTGATATATGTTGAAGAGCAGCAAGGAAGACTGTGCTCTTCTAGCACCAGTCAAGAGGCTTTTTTAAAACAATCAAAACATCCTTGCTGCAAAAGAAAATGTGTGTCTCTAGGCCTTTCAGTGGAACTGTTCAGATTGTTCCAGTCTCCCCTGCCTGCCTCCATGCAGCTAATTTTTGAGGCAATGATCTGCAGTCTAACAAACAATAAAAATCAATGCTTTCACTTGATGCTTTCATTTCATGTGCACAGAGGGCCAAATTTCACTGCTGAGTGATTAAATGTGGTGGTAAAATGTACAGTGTTGTGGTTCTCAGTACACTCATAACAACCCTTTGAGGAGAGAACTCTCACAGGGTGGAAGTGTGAATGTTTAGGAAGAAGACTGATATAGGCTGTTTCACCTTCTGCTTGCTCCCCTGGAATAACTCTGCTATTATTAAAAAAAAATAAAAATCAGGTTACATATTATGTTCTGTAGGGGCAATTTTTTCCGCCTATAATGTAAATATGCTTTGATGTCAAGAGGAAAATGACAAGCAGAGGGAGAAGGGCCAAAATAATAATCCATAAATTTTATGCCATGGTGGGCCCCCCAGTTCCCATTGGTCTGCCCTTCTCTTTGCACCTTGGAAGCTGTAACTGAAATGAGCGTAGTATATTCATTTTTAACATAAGGTAGTGGGATAATAGGCAGAGAAGGTAAAAGTAACTTCAGGCCAGTCAAGAGAGGATATAATTAGACATTTAGCACATGTAGTTGATTAAAGATCTGATTGTGTTTTCAGAAGTTCCTTTGATTTTAGCATCAGGACTCCTAGCCGTAAGAAGGGAAAAGTGTACTATTTCTTTATCTAAAGACAAAATGATTGTCTTTAAAAAAGAAAATGTAAGGATTTGTAGAGTCAGCACAGCAAAGTATTACGTAGCTCTGGTTTTATTAGGTAATATTTTTTTGGCTTATATACTTGTATTTGGCTCAGTTAAGCCATAAGGGCAGAACTTCAGTGAGATACTGCTGAAGCAGTTGTATGCTAAAGCTAAGTTTGAAGGTTTTTTCTGAAGCTTTCCTATAGAGAAGTCAACTCTGAAGAAGAATTTCAGTCCATGGAAAAGAATAGCCTTGTTTGGGCCATTTTTTTCTTTTTAATTCTTTTACATTCAGTAAAAATGAAGACTACAAGAAGATTACAAAGTTCATAACAAGAAGTGTTCCCGTAGCCTATAAAGATTTCTAAAGACGTCTGAGAGCATCTCCTGCTATAGTCTAGTGAGCAAAACATATTCTGTCTGATTCCTCAGTTCTCCTGTGTGAGAGAGTACCACAATCCTACTGTCTACCATCTCACGTCACCAGTATTCTCTTGCTGCAGTTGAAGCCTGTGTGAGTCTCCACGGGCAAGAAATCAAACAATTCAATTGAATATAGCTGTATTTAACACAATCATTTTCAGCAGATCTAATTGTAAATAGCACTATGTGCTATGGTCAAAACGGGCATTTAGAGCAGCGATTCCAGAAGCTGATTCCTATCCTGTGCATGATCTGTAGTTATACTCTAAGATTATGGTATTTTATGTAATATAAATACTACATAGTACGATGATGTCCTGTTAGTTCTAAAGATTCCTAACACCTTTCTGTTGCAATGAAATAAAAGATGAAAAATAGTGCTGTGTTTACAACCAATAGTACATGAATGCTTTCTCTTTGGTAGTAGCATAATGAAACTCCTAAATCAGGATCTCATTTTGCCATTATGAGTGAACATACTCTTACTGCAAGACATAGCTTATTCTTGACTGTATACAGATCTGCAAATTTTTTTCGATTATGAAAACAAGGCAGATAGGTTTGATATGTGTATTCATAAATTTAGGTGCTTAAGTATTTTCTTGAAAACAGCTTAATCTTTAATATTTCCAAGCACTCATAGTCCATCCTGTCTGTCCTCTCTCCTTCTCTTCTTGAGAGAAAGAAATACGTCTTTGTGTGTACTGCACATATATGTATGAAAAATAAACTTCCTCACTGGCAAGTGAACCCAAGAACAATGTTGCTAGCAGCTGTTGTGCTTAAAGTCCAGTGGAGAACACTGTTCCCTTATGAGCTCTCAGTGCTCTTCTCAACATCAGTAATCAACATGCCAGAACAATGTATTACAAACTCAAAAGCCTAGGCCAAGAGACCACAAAAGCTCCTCTGTCTTGTGTGAGGGAACTGAAAAGAGGCTTTCACAGTGCTGGAGAATATGCTGTCAGACTGTGCCAGCTCAGAGCCCTCAGTGTTCCGGAAGATGTTTATGTACAAGAAGGACAAGTCTTGTCCAATCCTTGGTTCAGAAGCTACTATAACTGTTATTTTTTAAAAATGAGAAGAATCATATGTATGTGTTGAAGACGACAATCAGATAATTACAGGCTGCTCAGTGGCTGAGGCACTGAAAAGGTCTTTGTGCTCCTTCCAGCAGAAGGACATCTTATCTATTCTCACAAATAAAAAGCAAGATATAGCCTTTAAAAACAAACATAAACCTATTTCTTCCTATTTTATAAAGCTATTTCTGTATTTAATTACTTATGCAAGCAAAAAGTTATAAAACCAGAGAGTCTGATTAACAACAATGGTATTTTTTCTTAAAGATGAAAATAACCTAATAAGAACCCAGTTCTTTGATATTCACTTAGGTTTGTAACTCTCAAGTTGTTAAGAAGAGTTAAGCTTCCACTGGGCAAAGTGGCACCACAGTAAAAACAAGTAACTTCTCACTGCACTGCCCATTTAAAAGGAAGGTACCAACTCAGGTTTAGGAAGTCTTGCTAAACGCCAGTGGAAACACTGCCCTACAATATGTCAGAGAGGGGAAGATCAGCTTGGCATATAGAATACTGCTTTTCATAACTTTATTTTAAATGAAATTACATTTAGATACAGCCCAGCTATATTAGCAGACATTTAAACAAATGTTTAAAGCTAACTCCTATAATTAATCTCTTAGCTTCACAATTCTTTTGTCATTGATATTATGAGCTCAGACTAAATTCACTCTTTTGCATTACCCTGATTCAAAATCCCAAGCATGTTAAAAAAATAAAAAAATACCTAAAATTTCACTTTCCAACCTAACTTACAAGAATAATAAAACTGCTGAAATGCTGTCATTAAAAAGCCACATTAGTATGATTTACAGCTGTACAAATTGTTGTTTAAAACAAGCATTACTGGATAAATTATCAAAGCAGTGCTTAAGATTTGAAGAAGCTTCCCCACTGCCCTTTAGTAGATTTTTTTGGCTAAGTTCCGAATAAAAGGCACTTTGAAAACATACTTTTAAATTCACCAGGAAAAAAACCAAAAAAACCAAACCAACCCCCATGCCCCCCGCAAAAAACCAAAAACAAAAACACCCCCCCCCCCAAAAAAAAAACCAAAACACCCACCCAAAAAAAACCCCTAAAAAAACACCCACACTCAAGTAAGCATGCCTGAGAGAAAAGAGAAGGCCATATTCTATGTTGCATACTCATATTCCAAATTCTCAGAAATGCTACCAGAAACCAGGGTTTTCCTTGCTTTTGATGTGCTTGATATTTGTCTAACACCTGCAAAGAAAATTAGAAAAACATCCTGCAAGGTGAACAGTCTACACGCTGAAGAACTGAGTAGTTCTGAGTAAGGCAACTGAGGTGATTTATGGCTTAAGAGCAATCTGGTTAAGGCAGAGTATATGTTTTTGAAGCTGTTACTTTTGCTTCCAGTTCAGAGCATAGTGCACTACAATGTGTTTAAGAGCTTTAGTTAAAAAGACCTGGTGGAGCTGGATCTGATTCAGAGAGAAATCTAAAGGAATTCATTACAATACACTAGACAGTCCCTCAAAAAACCCTTTGTCAGTTTCATATTCTGACAGTATTCAGTCTAAAGCTCCACACACATGTGTATTAACAGGGTAAACAAACATATTAAGCACAGCTTTCTCCAAATATCCATGTGAGCTTTCTCTGAATATCCCTGTGAGCCACAACTCCCACTGTGGATCAGACATTATCTGAAATTTTCCATGAGCGTAGCAATACGTGGGCCTAGTAATTAAATCAGGTGGAATCTTTTCCTTGCAATGGATAGTTTTACTCCTGTCAGGCCAAATTCTGCACAGTATTATCTTGACCTTAATCAAAAGGAATTTCTGTGGCATTAGTTTGGATTTTTAAGTGAAGAATTTGGTCCATTTTAGCACATTAAAGTAAACGGATCCACAGCTTCTCTTTAAAGAATCAGTAGATTAAAGAAAATGTACTTCTTTCTTTTAAGATTAAAGATTGGTAGCACTTTCTATATTTACTACTAGAAAAGCCCCACTCATGCCATTTGGTCAGTTTACAATTAACATTTATCCCTTCCAGTGCCAAGAGTTTCTAGGTTATTCATAGAAAAAGCTCAGGAAAATTTAACAACAGATGCGTTGTATTGTTGCATAAGCATATACTTAAAAATAGTAGAAAGTAGCTGGGCTCTGATCATTCTTTGGCTGGAAGTCTCCTTGGAGAGATCAGTTCTTCCATTTGTTTGAGTCCCAAGCCAGGAACCAGCCTGTGAACGTGGGGGCTTCATGCCCTTGCTTCACAATTACAATGGGGGTTCCCTTATCTCTGCCAGAAGGATCTGTTTCAATATAGCGTTTGGCTAAAAACAGAGAGGAAATAAAACATGCAGTATATTAGTTCATTCCTTTGGCATGAAAAATACATTAAAAGCCATAGCAAAAGAACACAGGGCTGCTATAGTACAGTATTCAACTAATTATTTCAAAGGCAATGAGATGATCAGGTAAAGGCTGATTTTTCCCAGCTGGCACTGAAGAAATTTTCCATGAAGTTAAAACAGAGGGATTGCTTTTCTGAGCAGTCTGTTGCCATACAGCTGGGTTTTGGCTCTTAAACAGGAGAAAGCATTTGCTGGTGCTGTGAGGATGCACAAGCTTCGGAATTCCCATTTTGTCCATGTAAAAGCCAGTGAGTGTAGTTTCCCGTGACGTCTCAACATGACATCAATACATATGGAAACACAGTCAGGTAACCCCAGCTGCTCCAGGGAAACACATGCAAGCGTTGTTAGCATGAACTCTCACAGAATAGCTCAGCTGTATAAAGTCACACCAGGGATGACACATGATTTTTCAAGAAGGTATGTGCCACATAAGTTGTCTTGATTTGTTCTGTTTGTTTTGTAATTGGAATTTCCTCCTGCAAATTTAACTTTGTGAAGGGTGGCACTATAAGGACTTGTTTGCAATCCTTTCTCTGTATACATTATTGAGGGTGCCGGTCAGTAAGGGACCTCCTTTTCAGTGCAGTTACTTTTCATAGGGCTCTCCTACATATTATTTAAAAAGCTCTGCAGCCCAGTAATGTATCTTGATTAATTTTATCCTTCATAAACTTAGAGAGTTTTAAAGCTCATTTAAAGGTGAAAATAATCATGTCCTGTATTAAATCCTAATAAGCTCAGTAACACTTTGAGACACTGTAAACATAACTAGATTTCTTCTACTTCATATTTCCTGTTTGTTAAGTAATATTGATGCTCCTTCACTCAGAAATCTGCCAAATTGATTTGATTTACCTGATTTAACGGATTCCTGTCGCTCAGTTTCGTTAGCGTCCTTCCCAATCCAGATGAACACCTGCAAACAGAGGAAAGATGTAACTCCCCTGGTATTAAAAGTTGTTGTGTACAGCTGGTAAAGTACAAAATAGTTGATTCCTCTAGGAGAAAGAACATACACTATGAAAAGACTACAGAGATACAGAGCTCTCACAAACCACAACTGATGTTTTTTCTCCCTTGTGAGAAAGTATAGTTATACCCTCTGAAATCTCACTGCTCTCTATGACACTGGAAGGCCAGACCTTTATTCATTCTGATGAAAGGATCTCTAATTACCTTTTCCATAGATACCTTTTACACTTGTACAAGGAAATTGCTCTTTGGGTGCAGGTAGTAATACTGTCTCTGGTTTGAGCTCTGTGTACACATCAACATTTGTGCCCTGTGTTATGAGCTGGGTGATTGCTAGATAGCCAACTGAAAAACCCAACAACCCTGATCCCACATCCTTTTTTTTTCTCTCCAGGATTTGGTTGGAAACCAGCTACGTGTAGTTCCAAGACTTATCTGAATCGGTACGACCCAACTACTTTCCATCCAGCTCTTCCCCACCAGTCCCCATCACTCCTTTTCACATGAACCATGGACATTCCCTCTTATTTCCAAAAACCTCAGCCTTCTGTTCCTTAAGGGTTAGGCTGAAGAAGACAAATAGGGCGTGGGCCTTCTCTTTCCCTCCAAGACAAGAGGAAGAGTAGAGAGAATATACTGTGAGAAATGGATGTGTTCTCTAAATCTGCACTGAGTTTGCCTGTCATTCTAAAAGCTCTCCACATTTTCAGTTTTCAGTGAACTGGGCAATGATGGAGATTACCTCTGTCACCCTCCAGTCACTTTCTAGTATGAAGAAATTTTTGTAAGGGTCTGTCTAGTGTTGGTCCCTTTCTCTACGAGGACTTTGTGTAGGTGGCTCCTGCTACAAGGCTTTAGTGGATTCTAAACACATTTGATGCAATTTTTTTTTTAATTAATAATTTTTGTGATAAAGTCAAGAACACTATTGAGAACCTTTCCAGAACACTTCTGGGGCTTATACTCTTGCAGCCTCCATTGGTTTAAATAAGTGCCTGCCATGGTCTCACATTATGCTTGGAAATTCAATAGCATGTGTGAACACCATCATATAGCTCAAAAAGTATAGCTCCTTTTGGTACAATTTAAAGAAAACAAAACTGCTTCCATTCTCTAAAATGATTGTTCCTCCCATCTTAGAAACTAAGGGATTAAGAATAAAATATCCTCAGAAAAAGCAATGGTCAAGTACACAGCTAACCTGCTCCCAAGCATCCAGCAACATGACATCATCTTCAGCCAAATCGTCCTGAGTGAATTCTCCTGGGACCTCTTCAATCTGGAAAGGAAAATATGTTTTGAGGGTGGTTTTTTGTTTTTAATGATTTATCAAGACATACAATTTTGCAAAGACCTAACCTGTTTTTGTAATGTTTAAGTGCAGAGGCAAATGAACAATTCATTTGGCTCCTAAAGGATCAAACCCTAAACTGATTTGATGAATGTGTTAAGGGTGTTTCTCTGAAATGAAACAAATCACATAATAGCATGTCCTATGAAATCAGCTCTCGTTTTTTCAGAGTTGGTAAGATATCCTCAGGAGAGGCAAAGATCTACATTATAATTTTTGACTACTGTTAATTTGGGACTGAGGTCTGCCAGAAGGAGGAGACAGGGAAATTTGAACTTTGAACCAACCAAGCTGGTATCAGCTGATACATTCATGCAGCTTACCTTCATTAATTAGGAAAAGAAACTGCTTTGGTTTGCAGTGGGTGAGCTCAGAGATGAAATACACACCCAACCAAGCTTCCATTGAGGATTAGTCCCCAAAGAAAAGGCAGACTGCTAGCCTCTTCCAAGGATGTGCAGGAAGATAGAAAAGCAGTTTAATGTTATTCTATATGAGAAGGAGAGATAATAATGTAGCTAATGGCTGCTACTTTTAAAGGATTGTCAAGGGTTTGGCTATGTGTGGTCATGTAGGACTGCTAGATGGATGATAAGCAGATGGTAAAAAAATATTCCTTTTCCCCACCCTTTGCTACAGTGGCCAGAAGGTCAGAGTGGTCTCACCTGCCTCTTTTGAGACCTCTAATGGTGGTGATTCAGTTACTAGAGAAAGGCTACAGGAAAGAGGAATTTCACAGAATTTGGAGGGAATTTAAAATAAAAAATAAGTCCATAGCTCCCAGCAGACTACTGCAGAAAGGTTGGTTCCTATTACTGTATCTCCCAGGAGTATTTTAAAAGCTCATTAGAAGAATACACTTTCCTACTCTCATAAGATTTTAAAGTCCTTATTAAAGGATCCTATTTGTTTTATCGCCCTCCAAATGACTGGGCTGTGCCTTAAGGAGACTGCCAGCTATGTCCCCTGCCTAAAAATGAGTGTGTCCCTGCCAACTGGTGACACAGCACTGCCCTCCCAGAATACGGTAAGTAATTAAGCCTGAATCACAGACTTAATACCCAGTGCATGGCTCTGGGTATTTCTGCCATGGAAGTAGGTCTTCCTACTTCCTTGAGCACAAGCCAATACCTTAAAGGCATAATTACACATCTTAAATCTCTGTGGAAAATTTCAGACTGCTAGGGATTTTTGGCAAGCAGCATTTCTTTTCCTTCGCCACTACTGTCAAACATGTAAGGGGCAAGGCACTGACCTGCTCTTTCTCTTTGATAGCAATCTGGTGATGCTCTGCAAGAATTAAATTGCTTTTGACTGGGCAAATGCCTTATCTTTCTGCATTTGCAAGCCTCTGTTTCCAGGCTGGAGTAGGCTCTGGATGCAAACTTCTGCAGTATTAATTGATCTGTTGATCCATTGCATTTGGATAGTTTAAAGCATCAAATGTCCACTCTCTAGTTCTTGCCAAGCCTGGTTAACTAAGCCAGATCCCCAAATTCATTTAATGACCACTGATTTCCAAGGCAAAATATATCAGATACTATATAATTAAACGGAAAGTATCCATCATATACTCACAATAAATCTGCCTGTCTTATTAGAACAACCATACAAGCGAGGGGGATGATCTTCAGCCTTTGCCAAGAGTTGTGATGAAGTCTGGTATTTTTTTTTACCTCCAAGTGCTTTCCAGAATTCCTCTAAAATACATAACATATAATTTATTCATCAGCTGATTTAACATTTGATGGTTTAGCTTGTTAGATAAGTGTTTCAGAAATCCCCAAACAATCTCTTTGCTGTCTCAAAGATGAATGTGTTTTGTTACAGTACTTCCTGCAGTTTGTCTAAACACCGCTATCAGTTGCATACCTAGAAAGAATCATAGAATTATAGAATGGCCTGGGTTGGATGGAACCTTAAAGATCATCTAGTTCCAATGCCCCTGCCATGGGCAGGGACACCTTTCAGTACACCAGGTTGCACAGAGCTCCATCCAGCTCCTCCTTAAACACTTCCAGGGATGAGGCGTCCATCACTTCTCTGGGCAACCTGTGCCTTGCCACCCTCACAGTAAAGAATTTTTTCCTAATATCTAATCTAAACATACTGTCTCCATGCAGTGCTGTGTATTCTTAGCTGTCTATTAGCAGCCATGTGGCCTCATACAAACCTGGTTCCTGGCCTTCATTAATCTTGGCAGTCTGGCATTTGAGAACATTGGCAATGTATTGAGCTCCTTGTTCCTCTTCTTTACTTGCTCCTTTTCCTACCCACGTGTAGCCAGAGTTGTTTGGCAGTTTCAGAACAAAGACATCATTGGAGTTCAGTGACACTGCGTCAACATCAACCTAGATTAAAAAAGAAATTGTTTTATTCTTGAAATCTTCAAATAATATAATCACTATTTTGCATGTTTCTATAAAATGTGTAGACATGTTAATCTGCTATGTTTTTGGTCTTCATTTCTTCCCTAGTTTTATATTGATACAAATTAGAGAAGGATTTAAGACAGGGAATGGACTTGCAAGGCAAAACTTAGGACTGTTTGCAGTAGGAAAGCTGATCTCATAGGGGTTGCTGACTTCTTGTCTATTCTTTGTCAACTGACTGTTCACCGTGTGAATTCCTACAGTTCCTCTCAACGATGTGGAGTGATTCCAGCCAGTACAGCATATTCTCTTTGGCTTTAGAGCAGTGGACTGGATTTGGAGTTCTGTGCTCCTACCAGATATGACTACCCAACAAGATTAGTCAGAGGAGCTCAAGGCAGCTCCATCACGTCCCACCGGGAATGGCTGGTTTACTTAGCAGGTGACCTTACCTCCGCAATCCTAGTAATGGCTGCTAGGTTCCTGCGGATTTGGAAGAGCCGTGTTGGTGGAGCAGGTTTCTGACCTTCCTTCTTGGATGTCCCATTCTTGTAGACTATAAGTGGTTTTTTTTTGAACAAGCTCAGTAAATGTGCAGGCTCTTTGCCTTGGCTGACTCGGATCTGTACACATGTAAAGAAATGCAATAAAAGAAACAACAGGACACAAGTGGTTATTTTTGGTCTTTGCTGAATAGCTTAGGGGATCTTAGCCAACAATGAGAAGTATGTTAGCAAAAACGAGAAATGGCAAGCTGAAAAGATCTAAAAATGTAGTTCCAGACATACAGAGTTAGAGCATTTGCGAGACTTTTTTTGTCAATCACGGTGACACAAAGACAAGATTCAAACTTCTAACACAATATTTAGCTGACTAAAATGGCTGCTATCTACTGTAATAAAAAAATCACTGATTTTCAAAAGAACTGTCATTTCATAGTGTTTTACAGAATGACTTAATCCTCCTGAAAAACTGTCTTGGAAGTTTAAGTGCCTTGTATTTAAACAGAAGAGAATGGGTGTTCATTTTATTCATTATTTCTATATGTATTTTATCTGCAAGAGGATGAAAAGAAGTAGCATAAATTTCTCATCCAAAAGATAATATGGATGACAAAAATGAACTTCTGTTAGAGATGTAAAAGATGCTCCTGCCATCTAAAAAAACCACATTGCACTATGAAAAATGACTTTTTTTACATTAATGTATGATAAAAGTTATTTTTGTGTAACCATTTAATTGTCCTTAATAACAATATCATTGGCCAAGGTAGAGGGTTGCAAGTCCCTGCCTTTCATTCCCAGAAAGAAAGGGAAAAAAGGGAGTGAGACACGCTCTGCAGCCAACAGAGTAGAAGTGGAGAGCTCTCAGTGAGGCCTGGGGCAGCTGAGAACAAGAATGCCCAGAGAGGCAGATGCAACAGGTGCTTTTATTTATTTTACAGGTAGACAGACTGCTACAGTTGTCTGGCAAGGATAACCTGAGACACATGTACTTGTAAGGGACAAACTGTAGCAGGATTTTAGAAACGGGGAAAAAAACCCTCAAAGTACAAAAAACTCCCAAAAAACAGCAACCCAAATAAACTCAAAAAACCCCAAATCACCCAAACAGCACAGTGAAACATTTTCTTGCAAGCCCAGCGTTTTAGTAGTAATTTGTACTGTCATGCCATCTAGTGACCACACAAAATAGCACACCTAGAGCTTTCAAATAATGCTGACAGAGATATTAGGCCTATCTGTTTGCATAAAAATGCACACATACATACATATGTGCATATATACACACATATGGATATGTACACATATATATTCCTATATATTCCATATATTCCTAAACTCATTGCAGGCTGAAAGACACTTTTGTGAAAGTATTGCATGAACTGCAGTGAAATGGATCTCCTTCAGCTTTAATAAAAAAGACGTTTTAAGCACCCTACTACTGCAGTAGTAATATTGTTAATAGGAGTAATATTGTTATTAGTTTAAGATTACCATTAACCTTAGGTATCAGGCAAGACTACATTGTGCTGGACATGGTCCAAATATAGAGCACACGTTAGGAATATTTCAAGTAGTAATTATCTAAATGTGTTCTAATACTTCCTTAATATAATTTCAATCAGAAATCATAACTGATTAGTGGATAAAAGTATGGGCTGCCATCTGAATTAATTGTACCTTGGTGGGTGGGCGAAGCCTTTTGCTTTTGTAATTAAGAAATAGGAATCACAGAGTTATCTCCAAGTGCCTAGAAAATCTCTGCTTGACCCTTGTCATCTGACAGCTTGAGCTTTTCTGTGAAAAGAGACCTCTCAGGTCTTCACCTACCCACCACTTTTCAGTGATATAAGGAGAGCTCACCCAGACAAGCTAAGGACTAACTTATCTACTCACACCCTTTAGTTGCCAGTGTCCTGTGCCCAGTTTTGCACACTGCATTTCTGCATGTGAGGATGTGTGTCCTGCTTTCATGGAGCTGCAAGCACTATGGGATGGGAAAACCCCAGTTATGTTCCTCACTGAGGCAAGGAAAAGTCAGACCCTCTTGGGGTCTGACTTTCAGCAGGCTTTCCTCTTCTGTCTTTCATGTGGCTTTCAGTTTTCCCAGTTTTGGCCCTCTGAAAGTCAGCTGTCTTGTCTGGGCTAAAATATCACAAATTCCTCCATAATCAAAAGGAGACAGAGGAGCTCCCACAGGGCTATTGACTTGTCACACTCCTGTTTGGAGTGAGTTGCCCTGGGACAGTCTTATCATTCAGTCTCCACTGGCTATGCACAGGGTCTGTAAGTCTTGGCAGGACTGAAACCTAATTTTAAAACAGTGGAAATCAAAGGAAAGAAAAGGCAGTTTTAGGTTCTGGCATATCTCTGTTCTTGTGGACAACTGCATACAGAAAGGACGATTCAAATGGGCAATCTCTGGCAACTTTAACAGGATCCCATGGTGCTTGGCTTGTTACAGACTTAAGCAATTGGCATTTCCAGTCTTTAAATGCTAGCTCCTCCTTTCAATTCCCATCAGAATTTGCATGTATCACAATCTGTTGGATTTTATCCAAAAGACACTAACCTGCACAGCCTGATCATTTAATGACCGATCCAGCTGAACAGTCAAAAATGCAGATGCAGTCAGTTCATCTTTTGTAGCATGGGCTCCTTGCCTGAGGAAGACAAGGAGAAAGACAATGGTTAAATTTAGCTTCAAAGTAACCCAGAGCTTGTGCTGTATGACAAACTCACAGTGAACGATCTTATATTTACATATGTTCTACTCAAAAGGACATAAAGTCAACATAAAATAATATCCACACACTGCAGGTCTGTGCAAAGGCTACCAAACATACCATGTATAGATGATCTGCCCTCTAGGGTAAGTGTAGAGGATAATGTAACAGTCACCCCCATAGAACTGTCCATATGTCTCAGGTCCCACAGGAACTCGGCCACTGCTTTCCACACGCCAGATCTGGGGAAACAGGGAAACCACTGGAGATTCCTGAACTTCATCCTGAGACTCTTCACAAAGTATTTTACTATCTTATCCCTTGAGTGTCCTTTCTGTTCCCAAGTGTTATTGAATAGAAACAGGGATTCTTCATGGAGTAGGTAAATATACCCTGTGCCTACTGAATTAATGACAACCATCAATAAGGGACTGCAATACTATGTCTTGATGCTTTATTACCACATGATCACTTCACAATGCTATGCTGGACTTTCTTAACACCTTGAGGTGACAATGTGACATGGCACAACATTATGATCCATCATAAAATTAACATGTCATTTTAGAGAGGCACACTGCAGTCAGATAATGTGGTGTTAGGCAGATTTCTTCTGACTTCATTCACTACAGCCCAGTTCAGCTAACAATTGGCTGCTTAAGCCTATGGACCATCCCAAGTGTGAGGTCAGAAATCTAGAAAATACACGAATGAGACTGTAGGTATTCATCCCTTCTTTTTCTTCCAGAAGCCCAACATGCAATTTGCATTCAACAGGCCATGTTGATACAATGCCATGCCAGCCCTGTGCAGTCCAAAGATAGTCCTGAAGTAGGACATGGAAAGGTCTAGAAAGACTGTACAGTCACCTTTTTCTCCCCAAATGCAGGCTACCTGAGAGACACACTAGGGACAAAGAAGGTTCCTCCAGAAACCAGACTGGATACCAACATAAAGACACAGAACGTATTTCTGATTCCAAGTGCAACTCTTCCCATTCCAGATTTCAAGCTGATATGAGCTTCAAGTTTTTCCTTTAGACTAAGAATCATATTTCAAGTAAATATTTACATGATATTGTGTAGAAGGGCTAGTATTTCTGGTATTTGATTTCTCTTGATGACTGGTACAACTTTCATAAGCACCAAAAGAACAGCACACAGCTGATATTCACCTTCTACTTCAAAGTATCTTTTGTGATGCTAGAAGTAACACTTCCACTAATAGAGTGCTAATCTAAACAACAGTATAATAATTAAAACACAGAGCAGCAGTTTAGCCCATTACAAGCCCATTACAAGCAGAATACATTAGTTAGATAAGATTAAATTTATTACAACATGAAAATTACCTCTACTTTCCCAGAACCGTCATCTACCATGTTATGCTGGGCAGCCATTCGTGGAGACTCATGTAACTTGGTAGCATCAAATTCAATCTGCTCAATTTTAGCCACTCTCTCTGTGACATATACTTTGCCAAAGCCGTCACTTTGATCTTTATCCCTCCAGTCTTTGAAAAATTGTTTGAACATTGGCGTTTCACCTCCTTCGGGAAGCACTTGAATCTGAAATGAAGGAAGACACATGAAACAGGAGGAAAACAGAACTGACGCAGTTACTCAAACAGAATATTTTCTAGATGATATGTGAAATATTGCCCTTATGTCTTATAAGTCCTTAAAAACATTTTTTCTGCTGACTTAAAAACCACGTCTTTAACAGAGCTCAAGCTCTCCTGGTATCACCTCCATAAATAGTGCGCACCTGTGTGTTGGCAGGATAATTCATCTGCTGTATGAATTGTTCAGCATTCTTCATGGCAGCTTTTCTCTCCTGAGGGTTAGCATTTTTGCCTGATTAAAACAGAAGGATAACAGTACATGGGAAAGGACAATAAGCTCACAGAATCTTCAAAAACAAGTAGTCCTAGAGCCAGATTCTCTTTGACATTGCTTTTCCCTCAGTCTTGAACAAACACAAATGCTGGACATAGCATGAGCAAGAAGATTCACATGAAGTTGATTGGCCAAAACAGCTTTTTGGTACCTTTGAAAACAATTTATTTAAAGAGAAAAAATGACAGAAAGAAAGAATGAAAGAAAGAATCCAAGGAAAAAAGCAAGAAAGAATGCAAGAACAAAAGAAAGAGCAAAAGAATGAAAGAGAAAAAGGGGGCATTTTGTTTTACTTTGTGTTTCTACAAAAGATAAAAACTGCTTAATGATATCTGCTTGGCTCAACGTACCCTGGGCCTCTTCTGACTCTTCCTTTGCTGGGCTGCAATATAGTCAATAAAGCTGAACTGCCTCCACTTCTTCAGGCAGTGAAAGAGAGTAAAAGAAACTCCTGTTTTGTCTGGCTGGGCTTTGCAATTTATCCATTTCCCTATCCAGGCCTCCTTGTTCGGCCTTGTTCAATGTTAGATATTTCTGGAAGTCTCTGTGGATTGACACTTTTCACAGGGTCTGTGTCCCAGCAGCGACTACATTCCAGAGACTTCACAGTCCAATCAGGTGCTCTGGTAAGGTATTCACTTGTATCCCCTTTTGAATGAGACCATTACCGAAGTAATTCACACTTCTCAGCTTAGTGACCTAAAGATTTCCAGCCGAGATGAGAGCTGCAGTCTCCTGTGCAAGGGTGAAACTCACAGTCTAACGGGGGTTTCCCACACATTACTTTACTGGCATTAGCAAAGTGAGGATACACAAAGGAGCACACAGGGCCACAATCAAAGAACTTAAATCATATTTTATTTATTTTATGCCTGACTCTGTTGGCTTGGTTCTTCTAGGAGCTGTCATATAGAGTGACAATTGGGAATCAGGGGGTCAGACAGACCATAGGCCATCTGAGCACATTGCTCCCCAAATGTTTTCTTTTAAGGGATGTTTTTCTAACTGCAAATAAAGTTTTCAAGCATAATGCTTATAATGCTTCCTGGGCTGACTTGAGAGACTTGACAAATGCATCAAGTAATTATTTGGTATTGCACGTGGTAAAACAAAATAAAAATGCTAAAGAATAATTAATAAGCTGCCTCAGACAAAAAAAAAAAAAAAGAAAAAAAAAAAAGAAAAAAAAAAAAGATACTCAGCACTGAGATACTCAGCACTGAGATACTCAGCACTGGATTTAATGGCAGCACTACAGCAATCCAGCTTCAAGGTGTCAAGACCTAATTCCACAGCAGTAGTATTCTTCTCCAGGGAATCAGACAAAGAAATTGCCAACTGATCACACCTCAGACAAATATTTGCAAGAAAAAAGGAGACGTCAAAGTATTTGCAAACTTATACTTTAATTTATGCCCTGGACATGCACCTTTCAGTTTCACACCTCTGTGGAGATAGATCCTACCCAAATGGAATGTTTAGTGTCCAGATTTTGTCCCAGAAGATCAGGACTTGATGACAATATACAGAACTCATAGAATTATTTACGTTTGCTTTGTACTTGCCATTTAGATAAGCATTTAATCCCCCAAGCTTACAGATATCTCAAAAACAGTGTCCTCAGACAAGACTCGGTCTTGAGGTCCTTACACGAGTGAGTAATCCTTGTCCACAGGCTGTACCAGGGAAGAGCTGTGTGCAGGGTACAGTGTCCAGCCAGTGTTAAATTCCTGCTACTGTCCCAAGGGTGTTGTGTCACCTCCTTAGGTATCTCTGTGCAGCTTCTGCATTTGCAATACAAGTGACCTCTTACCTTTCCACACAAAGATCTTCCTGGCAGCACCATTGTCCAAAATGAAGCATTCCTCAGACAAAAGCATGGCCATAGAGAAGGGGTTTTCCTCTGCTACCACCGACACCTTCATGGATCCACTTGCATCTGACACCTAAGAAAACAGTAATTTTAAATTTAGATCAACTCTGGCTTTTATAGACAAATTAATTTCTGCTCCTGAAATTAGTATAAAAATCAGGTGCCATTCCTGTATAACTGGCTAGTTGAAATTTGTGTACTGCTGGAAAATAAAGTAGGCTAACGATGATTATTTTTTGTTTCATTTCATTTTACATCCAATAGAGGGAGATGTAATGTTAATTTTAGGGAGTCTGTTGGATCCTTGTCTTGCAACTTAAAAAGAAATCCGTTTCTCTTCCACTGGTATAGTCCCTGCTACCAAGCAACTCACACGGAAGCCAAAGGTACATGTAATGTGCTGAACGGTAGCATTTGGAACCATAATAAAATAGTCCTATATTGACACTAACAGGTGAAATGCCTACATTTATAATCTGCTGTTCTTTAACGGGAAACTCTAATGTAAGACCTGTTGCAGAATCTGGTTTATAACCTCTACCACTACTGTAAGTTCATGTAGGCCTTTAAAATCTTTTAAAAATCACTCCCATATATCTGAAAAGACCAGTTATTACTACTGAAAATAGATTATTACTATTGTAATTACTTTTCTATCAGTCTTTATTTCCTTTCATAATTAAATATTAATTTTAAACTCACCACTGTATCTTGCATTTTACATTATGGAAGTACAAAGGGGAAATTACCACTGCACACAACAAACAAAACCCAACCATTATATCTACTTTGAGGGCTCACCATAGAGCTGTCTCCTGCCTTTGACACTCAGTGTTATACTGCAACACATTTAAATCTAGCTAACAGAGCTCTGTTAGCAGGACCTGTCTACTTACATTAATTTATCACATATCCACAGAAATCTCATAGTTTTTAGGATTCAAAAATTCACTTTCCCTTCTCTAGTTATGTTTTACTTTAGTGGTCCTGATCATATATGCAGTCCTTCTTCTTTTGTTTTCCGTTTTTGTTCTCTTAAACCCCTGCTATGAAGAGAAATATGCACCACATTTTTGAGATGAAAGGAATGATTAATGTGAGCTAAAAACAACACATAGACAACTATGACTATAAGTGGCTTTGTAAAAATGATCACCTCATACAAGCCTCTTGTAAACCCCACGTACACCTATGGTAGAGGAAAAATCATGTAAGAGGCAGGGAGAGAAGAGAGGTGGCTCTGTCCTGTGGTGTGTGTGCTGCAGGAGCTGCAGAGGGAGGGACTCGTCCCCTCTCACACCTCACAGCAGCTTCCAAGTTATTGTGGATGGCACATACAGGGTCACACACACGGGGATCCAGGAGCACTCCATACTGCCAGAGTGTAGCCACTTGCTAGCCAAGTCCTCCTTGTTTAGTGATGATGGGGAAAGGAATAAAGTTGTAGATATATAAAATATAATGTAACTGTCCATCTTTTAAACTCTGCTAAGAACAACTAAGTCATATATGACTACTAGAAGTCTCCCTGTTAAAATTAAGAAGACAGGATGAATTAAGAGCAGTTAATTCTTCTTTGACCTGCACTGTGTAGTTCATAGGCCATGCTTAACTTGTTTCCTGAGTAAAAAGAAACATAATCCATTTTTTCCCCTCAAACTACCTGGACTATCTTGATTGACATCCTTTGAGAGACTTGTCCATTGGCTTCAAATAAACTAAAATAAGGGCAGTTCTGTAAATGAAGCCAGAACTCCACATATGAGGAAAGAATGAGTAAAGGCATGATACTAGCATGACTACTATTAGGTTGAGCATACCTAATTATGAGTAAATCAATAAATAACTCACCATATATAGTTTAGCGCTTCTCCTGTTTGTGATATCAGCCAGCTCATCGTCATCATCATCACACTCAGGAAGCTCTGGCTTGTTCCCTAAAACCTGCGTAAGAGAATAGCAAATTCAATGCAGAGAGAGAGTAGGTGCTGTAGCTCAAGGATCTGCACACTAATGTATTGTCGCAGTAATAGAATAATTGGGATCATCTTTATGTAGAAAACAATCTAAAACTGAACTCATACCTGACACAAACATACAGATAATTTTTAAAAACTGTCAGATCTCCAGCAACTTTATACCTTTCGTGATGTCTTTTCCACAGGTCAATTTGGTCGTTGTCTATATGCTACAAAATACACACAGAAAGGTGTATGTGATCCTATTCTATGTCTGTGTTTACCTGTCTTCCTTTCTTCCCAGTAACTTCTGAACTGTTGTCAAGCACATCTTATAATTTTTGGAATGACATTACTCTTAAAATGTTTAACAATAGTAAAATTAAAACTGACAGGATGAAATATATTAGTTGAAATTATAAAGTAATTAACAATATAAAATATCAGATTATGAGTTCATTAATCTTAAAAGTTACAGATTCTTAATCCCAACCTAAGGGGAAAATTGAGCTAAGGTCTTGAAAATAATTATGGTGTGAGAAAAACATTTTCTTGCTCTACCACTAGAATATCAGTTTTAACACTGTTGTAGGTTTACACCATGGGCAATATAATAAAAACTATCACTACAAGAAATTTACAGAGGTTCATCAAGAATATGTTAGGTCACGTAGTAATTACTAAGTCCTAGTTACCCTTTCTTGATGATCTTTCCTTAATTATTCATATATGTGGACAGATCCAAAGGTTATACACAGAATATTATGGATTCCTATGAAATTATGTCTTAGAGTGGGGTAGCAATTGATATGTTTGAGAGAACAAATATTAACATAAAGTACAAGGGCAGTCCCAGCCTTTCTGAGAATTTGTGCATTATCTGTAGAACATGCTGTGCAATATAATGTGGAGTCACAGGCAAAAGCCTTGTAAATATTTGATAACAGGGAAGCCCAACAAACTATACAGCTGCAAGCAATTTGGAAAGAAAAACAATATAGAATAAATATTTAATAGAAAACTGCCATCTGTGGAGTTTTCTTACCTGGTAAAGTCAGTAAAATATAAAATAAAATGAAAATAGCCTTTTCAAGTGTGCTTGTTGCAGTTTAAGCTAGAAAATTTTATCTGCGACTCATTGACGACAAGAAAGCAATGCCCTGTTTAGGAAAGATGTTACCCATAACTACCAGTCAGCATTTCCTGAATTTACAATAGATGGCTGCAGATTTATTACTCTATAGGCCAAGTAGGGCTCCATGTCCACAACAGAGTGCCACCATGCTGGTGAACGGCTAGAACAGTGGGCATGTGCAGTTTATTGGCACCATGTCTCTAAAAATGTTTCCCTTCCTACCTGTCTTTGTAATGCCAGGGTCACAAAATTGCCAAATAACAGGCATACATCTTCACCTAAACACACATTGAACAACTCTCAGGGTTTTATAACATTTGACTTTCAGTAAACAATAAGAGGGTAAAAGAGTCCTGTTAATAAAACTCTCAGAAGCTTGTACTCACTAGTGCTCTGCTTAATTAGGCATTTACAATAAAAGAAAAAAACAAAAACAAAGAACAAAAATCCCCAACCAACCACCAAAACAAACAAACCAACCCAAAAAACCCACAAAAATTTTGACTTCTGACACAGTCAGTGTTTTCCCTTGCTGTGCATACAGAATACCTGTGGCACAACAATTATTTTGCAGCATCTTTGTAAGTCATGCACGTTGATATAAAAGTCCCCTTTTTTCTTTTAACTCTGCAAGTGTCATTCTGAATATTTCAAAGCAAATAGTGCCTATTGTTGTTTGTGAAAGCATCTTGACAGAAGCAGCCTCTCTATTTACAGCAAGGTCTAGGTGCTGCAGTCTGGTGGCAATTAAAAGTGAGCAGCTGCTATAATTTAAAAATCGGGCTTTAACTTTGGGCTCAGCACAGGTTAGATTGCTGGTCTGACCTGTTGCTGTCTTAAAACCAAATGAAGAAATGTTTTTTCTGAAGTAGATAGAGAATTCTTGTCAGACTCACAAAGCTGGTCTTATGAAATCTCAGTTCAGTACTCAATTCATGGGTCCTAACACAGGGAGAGGAGTGAGAACACCCTTTGTGCAAGAGCAGTTTTAGATATGAGACATTCTGGTTCCAGGGACACCCCTCTAGGACTCATTTACCAGCAGCTTGCACAGTAGCTTCTCTGGCCAAAGAGAGCTTCTCTGACTAGCTCCTCTAGCCCTGCTCTTCAGCACAGGCAAACAGAAAATATAAATTATTAATTTCTGTGATTCTTTTTCTCAGAAGAGCCCAAAAACAAATGGAGAAGGACCTTGAGAGTGTCCCCTTCTCGTGCATTGTAAGTCACAGTTGCTTGTAGACCCTGGCATTGTGGTGATTCCTGTTAAGGACACGATGTGCTTCTCCTCCCACCAGGTAAGAAAGCCCAGGACTGGTGAGGAGGGCTGCACAACTGTCAGAAACTGCCTTGAGCTGAATCACTAGTGGTACCCTGCATGTTTGGTATCAAAACCAGAAGATGATACAAGGTCACATGACCTAAGCCCTGTGAAGGCACCAATTGTGAGGACACATAGCATGTATGTGTATAGATATATACTCAATATATGAAGTGATATTGTATGAAATATGTAGAGAAGAATTTTCTGCAAGAGCAAGGATGTGAATATGAGCAATCCAACTCCAGCCTACGTGCAAGGTTCATGGTACTTGAACAATCTAAGCTACGTGTGAGAATCAGCGCATTTGGGTAAGTAAGCAGTTGGACCAAGAACTTGCAAGGCCATGAGAAAAAGAAGAAACGATGTGAGAAAGCACTCCCGGATGCATAAATGGATAAAGAGTAACATATAGAAATTTACAAAATACCTGTGTGCGCAATATATGTTAAACCAATCACTGCAAGCAGAGAGACGCCTGCTTTTAGGGCTTGACCAATTGTAAAGCAGCATATAACACGTGATTAGTGCCTTAAAAAGTATAAAGATGTATAGAACTTTGTAATAAACAGCTTCACTTGATCATATTGATCATGGTGTGATGTCCCATTCGTGATCTCCTACAGAAATATATATCATCAGTACACATCTGTATTGCTAGGAACAGTTAATGCAGTTTCCAACATGCATTTGTAGCCAGTTTGTCTTATAGACTGGAGGATGAGACAGATCATGGAAGGAAAAATTCCGTGTTTAAATACAAAGCGTGAAAAAATGCTGAAATAATGTTAAGTTCTTTCCCAAAGAAATGCCTTCCAGTGAAGTTGTCTTTATTCCTCCTAAGGCAGGATCCCATGCTATGGCTCCACACACATATGTCTGCATGTTATGACAATTAATAGTTTTATCAGTTAGATTACAACAGTATTTAAACAACAGCTAACTGCTATGCTGAAATTAGGTTGTATCATTACATAAGCACCTGCTGGTTGAGCTGCAGCTCTCTGGGGCACCTCCCTTTTTACAGATAATTCTCATGTGATGGATCAAAACCAAAACACATCACTCCAGCTGAGACTGCAGTCACAGGCTCCCAAAGCTTTGCAGCAAGGTACCCTAATAAAATCATTGATAGCAACAGACCATTTGAAGGACACCGAGTCTTCTGATACCTACGTACACTCTAGTTTCACACAAATCCTATGGTAGCTACATACACAGGACTGGGCTCATATAATCCTCTCTGTACAGTCAGGCTGCTCCTCAAGGTCTCAACACCCCATGGCCCTGTGTGCTGACCACCCTAGGCTGGCTCTGAGGTGAGAGACCCTGACTTACAAACACACCAAGAACTCAGACCCACACACCTGCAAATAGCAATGCTCTCTTGGGTACACAAGGCAACCTAGCCACACTTTTCCTCAGATGTCCGGCCACACTGGCAAACTTCCAGCCTTACATCTCATAAATATACAGGTGCACACAGAGACCCTGAAGCCACTTTTTAAATCATCATCATCATCATCATCATTAGTATGTTTATCATATTATCATTATTCACGGCTACAGTAACAGCAATATAAAGAGTAATTAGAGGCCCTGAAAGCACATCCATGCCCTACCTTCCTCATTCTATGGTCTTAGCATTGTTTTGGCACAAGTATTCATTAACTCTATGCCTTTAGATCTTATCTGAAGGCATATAACAGGAAGTCAGTCTGCATTAATCTTAAAATTTTGGGGTTTTTAAGTTCTGTTAGACTTTTGTGTTGACAGGTTAGTACAAGAACACCATTATGCAAACCAACAGAACATCAGTTCCTCTACAGTTGCCCAAGTTCACTCTTATGGTAAATGCACCGTAGCTTGTAAAACCTGTTTCATATTTGCATGTGCACAAGCTCTTCTCTGTAAATATCTGCACTCCCTCAAATAAGTGCAAAATACTGAGCCAATGCTTTTACTCAGAAGTGAAACTCCACCCTCAAAAAAAAAAAAAATAGAAGAAATCTCAGACAAAAAGTTTTTGATCTAAAGGACAAGGTAAATAATTTAAAATAAAGTCATTAAAAGAAATCTGGCAAATATTTTCTTCATAACTGGAGAAACCAGCTCTGCATCATAAAATCATTGATATTGATTTAATGGGAACAAGAAGTTTAAAGAGTTCAGTGAGGCTGAAAATCCACCTAGGAAAACAATACCTGAACAACATGTCAAGTGAAGATTAATTAAGAGAGAAAACCAGTTTTATACAGTTTAACTTGTGTACATTGGATTGTGTTTGATTTTCTTCTTCATATACACACTTTGGGTTAGGTTTCTGTGTCTGAAACAGAACTGTTTGTTGTGGCTCTGATCCCAAATATCAGATCTCAAAACAACTCAAACTCCCATCTTCATATGCTAAGAGCAATAAAAGAAAAGCAAGAAATTTACATAGTGTAAAGCTGTCTAAATGACCTGACATTTTATTACTTAATACTTTTGGGAAACAGTCAAGGTAGTACCTCATCATTTGCTTTCCTGTATGCTTTGACACAAGCAAGTGTATCCTGCTCCACAAATTCAAGGTACACATGTAGGCTGTGACAGAGAATAAAGCCACTCTGCAGGACTTCAGGTCTGAACAACACACATAATATGAGCTCATTGGTAGATAAAGGCATAGGTTTTTATTAAACTTCAAAGCAGAGAAGAACATTACAAGGAACATCTCTCTGAAATAAGTATTCTTTCAAATATGTACTTGAGCAGTAAAAAAAATCCATCAGAAAAAGGAAGGGATGAATATGACTCAGGCTAGTAACCACCTGGCTGACTCTGGCTACGAGCGCAGAGGATCATCAGGCAAAGGTGGCTTTAGGGCTTTGCTGCTAAAGTAATTACCCACAGTTTAACTTCAAACTGTTTGGGGTTACTGGTTCCTCTGACAGAGCACAACCACTGCTGATGATATTCTGGGCCAGACAAAAATGACTTTTGATATTTCTCAGATTATGAATAACCAAATACGCTTATTTTACTGGTTACTGCAACCTGGAACTCTTCCCATCAATTTGAACAAAAATTCATTGTCTTACAATAAATTACTCCCAATGGGAAAAAACTATCCTTTCACTAAACTGCTCATAGGGTTTCTGCCTGAAATGGCCTCTCACTAGCAATTCCAGCAACAACAGATCTCATTACATGCTCACCTTGAGCAGACGACCTCCTACCCTCCTGAACACAGATTGAAAATAAGATGGAAACAGCCATAATGCACTGAGAAGTGGGCAAAAGGATACTTTATGTTAACAAATAGTTCCAGCATGCTGTTAATTTCTGGGTGTTTACCGTGTAATTTATCAAAAGGACTTTCTGGCTTTAAGGTCTAAATCTGAGCTGTATGAATTCAGATTGCTACAAAACAGCAAAACACATCAGCTGTTCATGGCACTTTTGATGCATAAATTATGGCCTACATTTTTAGCCAGTTTCTGTTGTCTCAGGAATTTCAAATGCAAATCATAATTTTTCAAAGCTCTGCACTTAACTGCCTAAAAATAGGGCATTAGGCTTTGGCAGCTTTTAATAAAATATTTGCAACTTTGCATATCTGTCTGGGATGATTTGAATATAAAGCCTTTACTCACATGATAACAATATTCTAACCTTAATTGTCTGTTCTATGAAATTGGCCATGGATAATATGTTCACAAAAAGGTGTCTAGATCAGCCTTGAGAGTAAAAATTTGATTTTTTTGTTAGTTTGGCTCCAAGGTAAAACAGGCAGCTTTCTGTCCTGCTGGGACTGCACAGCTGGCAGTATCTAAGCTAGTTATTTACTTGGAGAATGGGTGTGCATGAAATGAGGAAATCCCCAGCCTACATTATCTTCAAATATCTGGCTTTTAGGATGCCTCCAAGATGAAGTGATCCTGTGCTAAAGAAACCATGAGGGTGAATGGCAGTAACTATGAAATGCAGCAGTCTTTTTCTAACCATTACTGCTGCTGAATGAACATAGGAAAATTGAGCTGTTAAGCAGCTGTCTACCTGCAGCATAATTAAAAATGAACTAATCCATCACTTCCACATCTTTTTTGCATTTATACTAATTCTTTCAACCTAAATTTTTAATCTCACTCCTTTGTTAACATCATCCTCTGATACCAGTAGTATTAAATATGGAACCCAAAGCCTGTAGAGACTTGCACATGTACTTGAGATGCCCATTTTTTCTGCTTTATTGGAACATAAATTGAGGCACACACTGAAGCCTTTGCAGCTTTGCAGATCTCTGTTTGAAGGCCTTGTGGATAAAATACTTTATGTGCTGCGTGACATTGCATGCTTATGTGTTGGATAATAATGAAATAAATCAGTAACTTATGCCAACAGGGAGCCTCAGACATAAAGAGTATTTATCTGATAAAATCCGCTACACTCTCAGGTTTTCGTTCCTTAAGTGCCTCCAGTTTTGCAGCTGGTCCCAAGGCTGTGGCTGGACCATACCAATACGGGAGAGGAGTGTGGCCAACACTCCATAAAGCTTGAGCTGGAGGCAGCAGCCCATGATTGGCAGCCAGAGACCCTGCTAGAAAATCAGTGTTCCTGGGGGATGCACAGCAGCTGAAGGAGCAGCAGGCAACAGTGACACACAGCAGCATCAGGGTGGGCAGAGGAGCTGCAGCAAGGTGTTTCAGCACTGAGACCACGAGAGGGGAAGGTGGAAAAAGCTACTGAAGGCATTGGAATATTTTTGCAGTGCAATGCTGACTGTATTCACAAGATCAGCATTTCCAGTCCTATAGAGCAAACAGACCAGATAAGCCAGGGGATCCTCTCTGGCATGACACCAAACTCTGCAATCAAAGACAGAGCATAGACTGGACTCTAATGTTTATGAAAGCAATTCAGAGAGTATTTTGACAGATATTCTCTAATGACTCCTGCTGATGCTTGAAATAAATTAAATATTTATTAGCACAGAGAGAGCAAGAATGTTCCTTTCACCTGGTTGTCTAGGAGATATATTTTGCTTAGCTCTTTGAAAATAATTTCCTTCTGCTAGTTCACGTACCCTTCACTAACTGATTTATGTCCTTAAGTTCCTACATGTCCTAAAATTTTGTGCAAAGGAGCCAAATTGTTCAGCTATGATTTACTGTTCTTCAGAGTCAGAAGCTGCAGCACTCATTACTGCAGTATTTAAATCCATCTTAATTTACCTACCTTTTATTTTTAAAGGTAAAGCCAGATAGTATTAAAGTCATAGGCAATTGTGTAAGCAGAAGACCTGGCCCTAACAGCCTGCTCTGCAGTATCTGCAATAATTATATTTACAGATTTCTTCAGCATTGCACACTGTAGTGGTGACAATACTGAACTGATCCCCCCAATGCACTGGGTGCTTTCTTCCATACAGCCATGCTTCACTCTGGCCCAAATGTGAGAGGACTCTTACTCTAGTTTTACATGGCCTGGATGGGAACAGCGATCTGTGCACATACAGAGTTCTTTAAAAAAAAAACCAACGAAACAATCTACAAAGCTTTTCCTCCCTGAGCCCGTCTTCACTACAGAACTTTCACTAATGAAAATTCAAAGGCAACCTTGCACACAGATGCCAGTTGATCTGCAAGGGGCTGGGAGGAGACAAACCTGCAGAAAAAAAGAAGGAAAAAAAATCCCTTCAAGGTGCATTTCTGTTAGGGAGATGCAGGATTCCAGGAAAAGACTATCTCAGAGCTTTTTAGACAGCAAAGAAAATCTACCCTTTCAGGTCTTCTCCAAGAAATTCCCCTGCTGCAAGAAAGTACCTTGAAATAAGAGCTAACAACCCCATGTGGAGATAAGTGCTAATATCTCTTGCCTTTGGCCTCCTCTTAATTATGCTAATTTAAAAACTGAAAATTATAGTACTTTTTCACCAGTAGATTTCTTGATATATAGCAGAGAAAGGAAAAAAGCCATTACAAACTCTATTCATATTCCAACATGATAATCTTAGAAGGTTATAATTGACTTACATGGTAGCCCTGCGAGTGCTACAGCTGCTAAAGAAGGAAACATAACAAAGATGAGTGGTTTTCTAACTCACGAGAATGCAAACGAGATATGTTGTAGTTTGATCGAAAGCACTTCCAGAAAATCATTAGGATCTTACAAATTCACTAGAATACCTAGTTTAGAAGCAACTTCCATAGCATAAGAAATTAGGTTTTCAACCACATGCTGGTAGGGCTGCTCATAAAGAATTTCGCTCATGCAGTATGATACACATGAATTTTTTCTTTCCCGAAATTAAATTTCTAATGCAGGCATTGAAATTCATATTTAGAGACCTAATTAGAAGCCTGGCTTTCAGATGTGTTTGCCACCTGCAGCTCCTATTCAGTTCCCTGTCATTTAAGTACCTGGCTTCAGGCAGCCAAGACTGAAAACTGCAGCTTGAAGATTATGGGCAACTCTCACTGTTTATGAAGATTCCTCCTTACCAGCCTCTGCCATTCTCTGGACAAACCCCTCTTGATCTTTTAAAAGGGTCTGGGGAAAATGCTGGGCCAAATTTTCAGCTGGTGCAAAGCAGCTAAGCTGTACTGGAATCCAGGCCATGCAAGTTTTGTCTGAGTATGAGTTGTGTAACTCAGTCATTTAAATGTAAATTTGCATCAAGAAAAGGGACTTTCCTTAGTGAAGGAGATAGGCTCCATCACTGTAAAGAAAACAGGACTCCTGGTTTTGACAGCTTGAAACTGGCACCCTGAAGGGCAAGGGGTTTGCACTTTGTACCCACATTCATAGCCCATCATAAAGCTTAATTAAACACTGGAATGTTTGGTAAACTGCCACTCCTCAGACTGAACAGGTGCACAGTCATGTGTAGGATTTTTACCCCTGTAGGTTTATTCCCTTGGACTATTTTGAGTCGTATCCAACAAACTCTTACTGCTCAACATGACAGGACCCAAATTCTTGCTGGCACCTGTATATACCCAAAATCGCTCCAGTGAAGAAGCATTTTCATCTTCCTGAGGAATAATTTGACCTATAGTTTCAAAGCAGCCTGAGAAAGCTGTCTGTTCATTTGAGTACCCAATGCAACTACTAATAGAAACTACAGCTAGTAGTTGTGCTATTTTCTGTCCATTAGCTTTTTTAAGTCTTTGCATTCTCATGGAAATGTAGTTGACCTCTCTGTGTGCCTGTGTTACTCAGTTTTTGCACTGGTACAACTTCCATTGTCCTCACCCCCTCTCAATGCATTCATTTTCCTTTGTAAATGACTGTTCAATACTGCCTCTACCCTGAGACTGAAATCCATTTCTAGTATTTATTTCACAAGATTCTTTGGAATAATGGCTACTTTTTCCAGCTATCTCAATTTAGATAATAAAAGACATATACTTTGGTTTACATATGTCCAAAGCCATAGCTAGGACTTCATTACTTTTCATATTGGGCATTTTTTTGCTTGTGAACAGGTCAGGCTGGACCCTGACAGTTCCATGCAATTCAGAGCTTATGAACAGGTAGCATTTGAGTAAAACTGTGTACAAGCTACACAATTAAACAAGTGTTTAATCCCTAACAAATGCCTGGAGTTTGTAGTCCACAAAAAGTTAGAATAGAGTATTATTCTAAGACTAATATCTTACTCCTCTTGCATCACCCTCACTCCCACTGTTCCTCCACTCCTCTGTATAGAAAACAAACAAACCTCCCCCTAGCACTGAGTTCATAATACAACCAAAAGCAAGGGAACAAGAAGAAACACAAGTGTTGAGAGTAGCAAGAACAGTTTTTGCTTTTGCAGTGTTGTGATGACAGATCCTGCTCTAGCTGCCTCTGGGAAAGGAGCAGGTACCAAACCGGTCCCTTCTCCAGTGGGGCACGTGCTGCTGTTCCAGCCTTATGTAATGATCCATGTGACAGGGCCAGGGCTGCAGGAGCCTGCACAGCTCCTTCAGAGCAACACGTCCTTGCACTCTCACACCCACTTACATGTCATGGCAAGCCTCACTTTTCCCCCGTGACCTCACTGTGCTCCATGCTGTCCTTGGAAATTACCTTTGGTTTGTAAAAAATAATTTTCAAGGGCTTGAATTTAATAAGGAAGGAAGCAGTGATTGAGCTCTCCTGTCCATATGTGCAGACATCTATCCAATCAGTTTAAGGATTGCTGGAGTTTCATGTTTTCCACATGTTTGCATTACTTGGGTCTCTAGAGTCTAGAGCCTTTGTAACATGCATTTGTTATGGAATCTCTTTATTGTCTGTGCTCTTGGTATTTTATCCACAGGGCTGAGTTAGCAGTGCACAGTGCTGCCAGTCCCTTTCCAGCTACAAAGGTAGAAAGGTGTGACTGGCTGTAATATGATCAGACCACTCATGTGTAGTATTTATTCACACCATGGGCAAAAACAATCGTCACTGAATACAATGGCATTCAGGAATTCTCATGATTAAGTGTTGCTTTAGGGCTTTAAAGAAAAAGCAGGGAGCAGAAAGGTTGCTTTACCAGCAAGGAGGAAGAGGTTCTCCC